>NC_135720.1:37363795-37693070 GCF_964656455.1 Halichoerus grypus
ATGGGAGTAGCTGGGAGAACAGGCTAAGGAAGGGAAAGACACAGAAATGATTGGCATGATCCGAAGATGGGTGGCCAGACAGGGTAAGAATGGATCCTAGGATACCAGTAACTGATAGAGGACAAAACCAGGGATGAGCTGTCTTTTCACCCACAACTTGGCCGAAATAAACCTTCCTGGAACTCAAATGCAATATCAGAAATTAATTTTCTATTACCACATAAAAGTAAGGTTAAAACAGAAAGTCAGTTCATTATTTTTTAAAAGTTACATTTCTTGCATATCTAAGTTTGTAAATCAAGATTCATACTTCATTAGCATTGCAATGCTAATAAAATTGTATGTATACTTGACAATATATCTGGAACAGTCTTCTATATGAGCACATATAAATCTACCTCTGTAAAAAATCCTTTCATAATATGGCTCAGTGTAACATTTACCTAACCATTTGCTGAATGTTTAAGTTGTATCAGAATTTCACTTTATGAATGTGGCAGCAGTAATTATCCTTTTACGGAAAACAACTATTGTTAGCACAGCCTCTTTGAGCAATCTTTTTGTGTACTTAGATGCCTGGTATTGAGAGGATTACATATCAGTCGGAAACGCGCACACGCGTGCGCGCGCGCGCACACACACACACACACACACACACTCACATCAATATGAGAAATTGTGTGCTAAAATTCATGCTCAGTTGGATTTTTTTCGCACCATTATCTTTTTGTTAAATGAAATATTATGTGGCAAGTCTATATTTTAAAGATAGGAAGTAGAGGCACTCTGGATGTGTAGAGGAGGAAGGCTAGGGGATCTGACACTCTGGTCAACTCTATCCCTGCCTCAGTAGCCCCACCTTTTCCTGGCTCCTGCCTCTGAGTCAGTTCCAAGGCAAGGGATGATACTACAGCCTTTTCTATGGTCACTGGTCAGGAATACCATAGACAAGATTTAGGATGTCAGTCTAGCAAAAGCAGTTAGGTGTCTCAGGTGTCGTTTATGGCTTTTTGACTTTTGCTTCTGTGATTTAATATCAACTGTTGTGGAGTTAATTCTGTTCTCCTTTGGTTTCCCATAATACATAGTGTATAATTCAATTACAGCACTTACCACATTGTTCTTTCCTAAAAATACTTTTCCAGAAGAGGAACATTTCCTTTATTTTTATTTATTTATTTTTATTATTATGTTATGTTGATCACCATACATTACATCATTAGTTTTTGATGTAGTGTTCCATGATTCATTGTTTGCATATAACACCCAGTGCTCCATGCAGAATGTGCCCTCTTTAATACCCATCACCAGGCTAACCCATCCCCCCACCCCTCTCCCCTCTAGAACCCTGTTTGTTTCTCAGAGTCCATCGTCTCTCATGGTTCGTCTCCCCCTCCGATTTCCCCCCCTTCATTCTTCCCCTCTTGCTATCTTCTTTTTTGTTTTTTGTTTTTTAACATATAATGTATTATTTGTTTCAGAGGTACAGGCCTGTGATTCAACAGTCTTACACAATTCACAGTGCTCACCATAGCACATACCCTCCCCAATGTCTATCACCCAGCCACCCCATCCCTCCCACCCCCCACCACTTCAGCAACCCTCAGTTTGTTTCCTGAGATTAAGAATTCCTCATATCAGTGAGGTCATATGATACATGTCTTTCTCTGATTGACTTATTTCGCTCAGCATAATACCCTTCAGTTCCATCCACGTCATTGTAAATGGCAAGATTTCATTCTTTTTGATGGCTGCATAATATTCCATTGTATATATATACCACATCTTCTTTATCCATTCATCTGTCGATGGACATCTTGGCTCTTTCCACAGTTTGGCTATTGTGGACATTGCTGCTATAAACATCGGGATGCACGTACCCCTTCAGATCCCTACATTTGTATCTTTGGGGTAAATACCCAGTAGTGCAATTGCTGGATCGTATGATAGCTCTATTTTCAACTTTTTGAGGAACCTCCATACTGTTTTCCAGAGTGGCTGCACCAGCTTGCATTCCCACCAACAGTGTAGGAGGGTTCCCCTTTCTCTGCATCCTCTCCAACATCTGTAGATTCCTTACTTGTTAATTTTAGCCATTCTGACTGGTGTGAGGTGGTATCTCATTGAGGTTTTGATTTGGATTTCCCTGATGCCGAGCGATGTTGAGCACTTTTTCGTGTCTGTTGGCCATTTGGATGTCTTCTTTGGAAAAATGTCTGTTCATGTCTTCTGCCCATTTCTTGATTGGATCATTTGTTCTTTGGGTGTTGAGTTTAATAAGCTCTTTATAGATTTTGGATACTAGCCCTTTATCTGCTATGTCATTTGCAAATATCTTCTCCCATTCTGTCAGCTGTCTTTTGGTTTTGTTGACTGTTTCCTTTGCTGTGCAAAAGCTTTTTATCTTGATGAAGTCCCAATAGTTCATTTTTGCCCTTGCCTCCCTTGCCTTTGGCGATTTTTCTAGGAAGAAGTTGCTGCAGCTGAGGTCAAAGAGGTTGCTGCAGCTGAGGTCGAAGAGGTTGCTGCCTGTGTTCTCCTTTAGGATTTTGATGGACTCCTGTCTCACATTTAGGTCTTTCAACCATTTTGGGTCTATTTTTGTGTGTGGTGTAAGCAAATGGTCCAGTTTCATTCTTCTGCATGTGGCTGTCCAATTTTCCCAACACCATTTGTTGAAGAGACTGTCTTTTTTCCATTGGACATTCTTTCCTGCTTTGTTGAAGATTAGTTGACCATAGAGTTGAGGGTCCATTTCTGGGCTCTCTATTCTGTTCCATTGATTTATGTGTCTGTTTTTGTGCCAGGAACATTTCCTTTAGCTTTGGAATCTATAGAATGTACCCATAAAACTTGGCAAGTACTAGTGTTTCCATAAAGGCCTTCTTATGAATAAATGAATACATGAGTCACACACATTTGCACAACTTAAATATACTACACAAACTCATCTTCAAGTGTATAGATAATTTTAAAAAGTACAAATGTACCTATTTTAGTCTCCCCTAGGCTTCTTTGGACCTACTATATAGGTGTTCGAGTATTCTTGCTTTAGAACAGATTTATAGAAAAGGGTTGGAATTGGTCCAAATGTCCCACATCATATTCTTGCAGCCACTTTTGGTAGGTGACATAATGAGAGCAACATATGTACCTATAACAACTACTACTGTGTGTGAAGGATGGATTTTTGAGCAAAAATGGAAATATATCTGTTTTTCACATCTGAGAGTTAGGAGAATCAAAGGTTGCCCACTCCACCCAAACTCTCAATTTTGTTACCAGGATGAGTGGGTGGAAGATGCTGTAGAATAGAACAGAAGATGAAGTAGAGGAGAGAGCACATGATAAATGCTCAATAAGTAATGGAGAGATCAACCACATAAGGATAATAGTTTTTTTTTTCTTGTATGTTTTTATTTTAACATACTTTCAGACTTATAGAAAAGTTGCAAGAAGATTTCAAAAGATACCCTTCACCTGAAAGATTCTCAAAAAGATTAACATTGAAAGTTGCAGATATGATGCAACTTACCCCTAAATATTTCAAGTGTACACCCTAAAATCAAGGAGATTCCTTACATAACAAATAGAATCATCAAAATCAGGAAATTAACATTGATATAAATTATTACTTAATATACAGACAGATTTTTCAAATTGTCCAAGTAATTCTCTTTATAGAAACCAACCAACCAACCAACCAACCAACCAACCAACCAACCAACCAACCAAACAGAACAGCAACAAAAAAAAGCTGCTGGATCTCACATTGCATTGTTTAGTCTCCTGTCACCTGGAATAGTTCTTCAATCTTGTTTCACATTTTATGACACTGACATTTTGAAGTGCAAGCCAGTTATATTACAAAATGTTCCTTAATTTGAATTTGTCTGATGCTTCCTCATGATTAGATTCAGGTTATACATTTTCAGCAGGAAAAACCTAGGAGAGATGCTGTGTCCTTTTCAGTGCATCATTCTGCATTAAAACGTTACTACTTTTTTTCATTGTAATTAATAAATATCTTAAGGGAGAAACTTTGAGACGATATAGATAACTGATGACTCTTCAAATTGATACATACTAGTTTACTGTCCATTGATGATACTTGCCTGAAGCAATTATTTCAATGACAGTCGCTAAACAGTGTCTTTCCCTGTACATCATTTCTTCTGTATTTACTAGTTGCTTTTGCACTGTAAAGAAGGGCTTTCTTGGGAGGCCTCGGTGGCTCAGTCAGTTAAGCATCTGCCTTTGGCTCAGGTCATGATCCCAGAGTCCTGGGATCAAGTCCCGCATCAGGCTCCTTGCTCAGCGGGGAGCCTGCTTCCCCCTCTGCCTGCAGCATCTCCTGCTTGTGCTCTCTCTCTCTAACAAATTAAAAAAAGAAGAGATTTCTCTTCCTACATTATGTATGTATATATGTGTGTGTGTGTGTGTATATATATATATGTGTGTGTGTGTGCATATCACTATGGACTCATGATTCTTATTTTATTCAATAGGATATAAGTTACTGTCTTTATCATTTTGATGTCCAGATTTCCAAGATTTGACTAATGAGAAGTCCTTCAAGCTGGCTTCTTTGTCCTTTTGATATATCCCTATCATTCTTTTT
This sequence comes from Halichoerus grypus, assembly GCF_964656455.1. Lineage (NCBI taxonomy): Eukaryota > Metazoa > Chordata > Mammalia > Carnivora > Phocidae > Halichoerus > Halichoerus grypus. The sequence goes on from NC_135720.1 coordinate 37,368,417, forward strand.
TTTTTTTTAATTTTTTTATTGTTATGTTAATCCCCATGCATTACATCATTAGTTTTAGATATAGTGTTCCATGATTCATTGTTTGTGCATAACACCCAGTGCTCCATGCAGAACGTGCCCTCCTCAATACCCATCACCAGGCTAACCCATCCTCCCACCCCCCTCCCCTCTAGAACCCTCAGTTTGTTTTTCAGAGTCCATCGTCTCTCATGGTTCGTCTCCGCCTCCGATTTCCCCCTCTTCATTCTTCCCCTCCTGCTACATTCTTCTTCTTCTTTTTTTCTTTCTTAACATATATTGCATTATTTGTTTCAGAGGTACAGATCTGAGATTCAACAGTCTTGCACAATTCACAGTGCTTACCAGAACACATACCCTCCCCAGTGTCCATCACCCAGTCACCCCATCCCTCCCACCCCATCCCCCACTCCAGCAACCCTCAGTTTGTTTCCTGAGATTAAGAATTCCTCATATCAGTGAGGTCATATGATACATGTCTTTCTCTGTTTGACTTATTTCGCTCAGCATAATACCCTCCAGTTCCATCCACGTCATTGCAAATGGCAAGATCTCATTCCTTTTGATGGCTGCATAATATTCCATTGTGTATATATACCACATCTTCTTTATCCAATTATCTGTTGATGGACATCTTGGCTCTTTCCACAGTTTGGCTATTGTGGACATTGCTGCTATAAACATCGGGGTGCACGTAGCCTTTCGGGTCCCTACTTTTGTATCTTTGGGGTAAATACCCAGGAGTGCAATTGCTGGATCATATGGTAGCTCTATTTTCAACTTTTTGAGGAACCTCCATACTGTTTTCCAGAGTGGCTGCACCAGCTTGCATTCCCACCAACAGTGTAGGAGGGTTCCCCTTTCTCCGCATCCCCGCCAACATCTGTCATTTCCTGACTTGTTAATTTTAGCCATTCTGACTGGTGTGAGGTGGTATCTCATTGAGGTTTTGATTTGGATTTCCCTGATGCCGAGCGATATTGAACACTTTTTCATGTGTCTGTTGGCCGTTTGGATGTCTTCTTTGGAAAAATGTCTGTTCATGTCTTCTGCCCATTTCTTGATTGGATTCTTTGTTCTTTGGATGTTGAGTTTGATGAGTTCTTTATAGATTTTGGATACTAGCCCTTTATCTGATATGTCATTTGCAAATATCTTCTCCCATTCTGTCGGTTGTCTTTTGGTTTTGTTGACTGTTTCCTTTGCTTTGCAAAAGCTTCTTATCTTGATGAAGTCCCAATAGTTCATTTTTGCCCTTGCTTCCCTTGCCTTTGGCGATGTTTCTAGGAAGAAGTTGCTGCGGCTGAGGTCGAAGAGGTTGCTGCCTGTGTTCTCTTTTAGGATTCTGATGGACTCCTGTCTCACACTGAGGTCTTTCAACCATTTGGAGTCTATTTTTGTGTGTGGTGTAAGCAAATGGTCCAGTTTCATTCTTCTGCATGTGGCTGTCCAATTTTCCCAACACCATTTGTTGAAGAGACTGTCTTTTTTCCATTGGACATTCTTTCCTGCTTTGTCAAAGATTAGTTGACCATAGAGTTGAGGGTCCATTTCTGGGCTCTCTATTCTGTTCCATTGATCTATGTGTCTGTTTTTGTGCCAGTACCATACTGTCTTGATGATGACAGCTTTGTAATAGAGCTGGAAGTCCGGAATTGTGATGCCGCCAGCTTTGCTTTTCTTTTTCAACATTCCTCTGGCTATGCGGGGTCTTTTCTGGTTCCATACAAATTTTAGGATTATTTGTTCCATTTCTTTGAAGAAAGTGGATGGTATTTTGATGGGGATTGCATTGAATGTGTAGATCGCTCTAGGTAGGATTGACATCTTCACAATATTTGTTCTTCCAATCCATGAGCATGGAACGTTTTTCCATTTCTTTGTGTCTTCCTCAATTTCTTTCATGAGTATTTTATAGTTTTCTGAGTACAGATCCTTTGCCTCTTTGGTTAGATTTATTCCTAGGTATCTTATGGTTTTGGGTGCAATTGTAAATGGGATCGACGCCTTAATTTCTCTTTCTTCTGACTTGTTGTTGGTGTATAGGAATGCCACTGACTTCTGTGCATTGATTTTATATCCTGCCACTTGACTGAATTCCTGTATGAGTTCTAGCAGTTTTGGGGTGGAGTCTTTGGGATTTTCCACATAAAGTATCATATCATCTGCAAAGAGTGAGAGTTTGACTTCTTCTTTGCCAATTTGGATGCCTTTGATTTTTTTTTTTGTTGTCTGATTGCTGTGGCTAGGACTTCCAATACTATGTTGAATAGCAGTGGTGATAGTGGACATCCCTGCCGCGTTCCTGACCTTAGGGGGAAAGCTCTCAGTTTTTCCCCATTGAGAATGATATTCGCTGTGGGTTTTTCATAGATGGCTTTTATGATATTGAGGTATGTACCCTCTATCCCTATACTCTGAAGAGTTTTGATCAAGAAAGGATGCTGTACTTTGTCAAATGCTTTTTCTGCATCTATTGAGAGGATCATATGATTCTTGTTCTTTCTTTTGTTAATGTATTGTATCACGTTGATTGATTTGCAGATGTTGAACCAACCTTGCAGCCCAGGGATAAATCCCACTTGGTCGTGGTGAATAATCCTTTTAATGTACTGTTGGATCCTATTGGCTAGTATTTTGGTGAGAATTTTTGCATCCATGTTCATCAGGGATATTGGTCTGTAATTCTCCTTTTTGATGGGGTCTTTGTCTGGTTTGGGGATCAAGGTAATGCTGGCCTCATAAAATGAGTTTGGAAGTTTTCCTTCCATTTCTATTTTTTGGAACAGTTTCAGAAGGATAGGTATTAATTCTTCTTTAAATGTTTGGTAGAATTCCCCTGGGAAGCCATCTGGCCCTGGGCTTTTGTTTTTTGGGAGATTTTTGATGACTGCTTCAATTTCCTTAGTGGTTATAGGTCTGTTCAGGTTTTCTATTTCTTCCTGGTTCAGTTTTGGTAGTTGATACATCTCTAGGAATGCATCCATTACTTCCAGGTTATCTAATTTGCTGGCATAGAGTTGCTCATAATATGTTCTTATAATTGTTTGTATTTCTTTGGTGTTGGTTGTGATTTCTTCTCTTTCATTCATGATTTTGTTGATTTGGGTCATTTCTCTTTTCTTTTTGATAAGTCTGGCCAGGGGCTTATCAATCTTGTTGATTCTTTCAAAGAACCAGCTCCTAGTTTCGTTGATCTGTTCTACTGTTCTTTTGGTTTCTATTTCATTGATTTCTGCTCTGATCTTTATTATTTCTCTTCTCCTGCTGGGTTTAGGCTTTATTTGCTGTTCTTTCTCGAGCTCCTTTAGGTGTAGGGTTAGGTTGTGTACTTGAGACCTTTCTTGTTTCTTGAGAAAGGCTTGTATTGCTATATACTTTCCTCTTAGGACTGCCTTTGCTGTATCCCAAAGATTTTGAATAGTTGTGTTTTCATTTTCATTGGTTTCCATGAATTTTTTTAATTCTTCTTTAATTTCCTGGTTGACCCATTCATTCTTCAGTAGGATGCTCTTTAGCCTCCATGTATTTGAGTTCTTTCCGACTTTCCTCTTGTGATTGAGTTCTAGTTTCAAAGCATTGTGGTCTGAAAATATGCAGGGGATGATCCCAATCTTCTGGTACCGGTTGAGACCTGATTTATGACCTAGGATGTGATCGATTCTGGAGAATGTTCCATGGGCACTAGAGAAGAATGTGTATTCCGTTGCTTTGGGATGGAATGTTCTGAATATGTCTGTGAAGTCCATTTGGTCCAGTGTGTCATTTAAAGTCTTTATTTCCTTGTTGATCTTTTGCTTAGACGATCTGTCCATTTCAGTGAGGGGGGTGTTAAAGTCCCCCACTATTATTGTATTGTTGTCAATGTGTTTCTTTGCTTTTGTTATTAATTGCCTTATATAATTGGCTGCTCCCATGTTAGGGGCATAGATATTTACAATTGTTAGATTTTCTTGTTGGATAGAACCTTTAAGTATGATATAGTGTCCTTCCTCATCTCTTATTACAGTCTTTGGTTTAAAATCTAATTTGTCTGATATAAGGATTGCCACTCCAGCTTTCTTTTGGTGTCCATTAGCATGGTAAATGGTTTTCCACCCCCTCACTTTAAATCTGGGGGTGTCTTTGGGTCTAAAATGAGTCTCTTGCAGATAGCATATCGATGGGTCTTGTTTTTTAATCCAATCTGATAGCCTGTGTCTTTTGATTGGGGCATTTAGCCCATTTACATTCAGGGTAACTATTGAAAGATAGGAATTTAGTGCCATTGTATTGCCTGTAAAGTGACTGTTACTGTATATTGTCTGTGTTCCTTTCTGGTCTATGTTGCTTTTAGGCTCTCTCTTTGCTTAGAGGACCCCTTTCAAGATTTCTTGTAGGGCTGGTTTCGTGTTTGCAAATTCCTTTAGTTTTTGTTTGTCCTGGAAGCTTTTTATCTCTCCTTCAATTTTCAATGACAGCCTAGCTGGATATAGTATTCTTGGCTGCATATTTTTCTCGTTTAGTGCTCTGAATATGTCCTGCCAGTCCTTTCTGGCCTGCCAGGTCTCTGTGGATAAGTCTGTTGCCAATCTAATGTTTCTACCATTGTAGGTTACATATCTCTTCTCCCGAGCTGCTTTCAGGATTTTCTCTTTGTCTCTGAGACTCGTAAGTTTTACTATTAGATGTTGGGGTGTTGACCTATTTTTATTGATTTTGAGAGGGGTTCTCTGTGCTTCCTGGATTTTGATGCCTGTTTCCTTCCCCAAATTAGGGAAGTTCTCTGCTATAATTTGCTCCATTATACCTTCTGCCCCTCTCTCTCTTCTTCTTCTGGGATCCCAATTATTCTAATGTTGTTTCGTCTTATGGTATCGTTTATCTCTCGAATTCTGCCCTTGTGATCCAGTAGTTGTTTATCTCTCTTTTTCTCAGCTTCTTTATTTTCCATCATTTGGTCTTCTATCTCACTGATTCTTTCTTCTGCCTCATTTATCCTAGCAGTTAGCGCCCCCATATTTGATTGCACCTCATTAATAGCCTTTTTGATTTCTACTTGGTTCGATTTTAGTTCTTTTACTTCTCCAGAAAGGGTTTCTCTAATAACTTCCATGCTTTTTTCAAGCCCAGCTAGTATCTTTAAAGTGATGATTCTGAACTCTAGATCTGACATCGTACTAATGTCCGTATTGAGTAGGTCCCTGGCAGTCGGTACTACCTCTTGTTCTTTTTGTTGAGGTGATTTTTTCCGTCTTGTCATTTTGTGCAGAGGAGAATAGATTAATGAGAGAACAAAATGCTAGCAGGGTAACAACGTCCCCAGAAAATATACTCTAAACAAATCAGAAAAGACCTGAAGCAGTGGGAAAAGAAAGGGAAAGAGAGAAAAAAGAAAAAGAAAGAAAAAAAGAAAAAAGAAAAAGATAAAGATTAAGATAAAAACAAACAAAAGCAGAACAAAACAAAACAAAACAAAAACAGAATGTGATCAAATATGATCAGGCTGGTTTATAGATCAGTGCCACACACTAGATTTTGGGTGTATTTTGGTCTGTTAAAAGAAAGTCCCTCCCAAAATTTTAAAGAAAGAAAAACTTATATATGTACAAAAATAAGGGTTGATATGATGAAGGGATGGAATATGACTGTAAAGATGGAAATTATAAAAATTTTATAAAAGGATTTGATAAGTTGTTTGAAAAAAGAAAGAGGATTAAAAAAAAAGAAAGAAAGAAAAAAGGGAGAGAATGTGATCAGGCAGGGGAGTAGAAAAAAACCATACACTAGAGATTTAGAGTATATTTTGATCTGTTAGAAGAAACTATCTCAAGATTTTAAAGAGAGAACAACTTATATATATATATGCCAAAAATACGGGTAACTACTATGAAGGGATAGAATATGACTTTAAAAATGAAAAATAAAAATGTTTTTTTTTTTTAAAAAGGGATTGATAAGATGTTGGTTGAAAAAGGGAAAAAGAAAAATTCAAAAAAAAAGAAAAAAAGAAAAAAGAAAAAAAGACAGTTAAAAAAATAATTAACTTTGAAAGACTAAAGAATCATGGTAAAAAAGCCATGAATTCTATGTGCAGTATTCCCCTAGCGCTGGAGTTCTGCCGTTCTCATTGATCGGTAAACTTGGTCTTGGCTGGCTGTTCTCGCTGATCTTCTGGGGGCGGGGCCTGTTGCCGTGGTTCCCAAATGTCTTTGCCGGAGGCAAAATTGCCCCGCCCTTGCCGGTCCGGGCTAAGTAATCTGCTCGGGTTTGCTCTCCGGAGCTTTTGTTCCCTGCAAGCTTTCCGTACAGCTTTGGAGGCGGAGAGTGAAAATGGCGGCCTCCCAGTCTCCGCCCCGGAGGAGCCGAGAACTCAGGATCCCGCTCCTCAGTGCGCCCCCAGAGAAAAGCAGTCAGTCACTCCCGTCTCCCCGGTCTCCGGCCACACTCCGCGCTCACCTGGCCTGTGACCGCGCCTTTCTATCTTGCATCCGACCCCGGGTGGAGTCTCCAAACCCAGCAGATCCCCGCGGTGCGCTCCCGCACCTCTTCTCCCGGGGGAAGAAGGTGAGTCTCCCCGGATCTGCCGCCTGTTGGGTCCCTGCTGGAGGAGCAGTGGCCCGACTGTGCTGCGGATCACGGTTTATGGCAACCCCGAGCTGAGAGCCCGCCCCTGGGCTCCGTCTCTGCAGCCGGCTTCCCTGCTCCGATACCTGGGAGCTCTGCCGCACTCAGGCACCCCCGGTCTTTCTGTGACCCCGAGGGTCCTGAGACCACACTGTCCCACGAGGGTTCCACCCCCAACTTCGTCACCAGAGTGACGTCCCTCAGCGGAGCAGACTTCTAAAAGTTCCGATTTTGTGCTCCGTGGCTCTATCACTTGCCAGAAGCCGCCGACGGAGGCCCCTCCCCCGCCGTCTATCCTCCCGAATTTCGCCTCGGATTCACTTCTCCGCACGTCCTACCTTCCAGAAAGTGGTCGCTTTTCTGTTCAGAGAGTTGTTGCTATTCTTTTCTTCGATCTCCTGTTGAGTTTGTAGGTGTTCAGAATGGTTTGATCCCTATCCAGCTGAATTCCTGAGAGGAGACGAAATCCAGGTGTCCTACTCCTCCGCCATCTTGCTCCGCCCCCCCATCCCTATCATTCTTATTTTCTCCCACCCAAGTGGTACTTTCCCTGTCCCAAACCTGTTTTGTTTTATAAATGGAAAAGGGGTGTCATTGCTTTTAGATCTCAGCTGACAGAGCTGGGAAAGCTACAGGGATTATTCAGAACTTCCTCCTTTCCACATTTGTAATTCTCTTCTTTGTCAGCAAGAAAACTGGCTCCCATTGACCATAGTATATTGACTTATTTGCTTAATACTAGAATATGCAGAAAGTAGTTTCAGAATTGCCAATCTATATGTCTATGAGAAAAAGAAAACTCTACTGATTGAACTTCAGTAATTGTTAACACTTTTTGTTTTTAGCTTGAAGGGATATAGTCCAACTATTCCACTTACAAGTTATTTGAGTTTATTCTCCCTCCCATTTGGCTCATTTGTTTGTTTCTGTTTATATTTCATTTTTTCAGTTTTCCCCCCTCATCGTTGTTTTCTTGAGTGTATGAAGCATTCACGTTTCCACAAGTCCAGATTATATAAAAAGTGGTATGATTTCCCACATTTGTTTTATTCTTTTCAACAGTCTTACTGGTTTCTGTTTTATCCTGCTATGTTTCTTTATGCACAAATGAGTAGATACATGTATATTTTCTAAATCTCTCTCTTTTCTTGCCAAAATAACTTCATATAGATATATTTTTCTTTCTTTATTTAACAGTACATCCTGGAGAGCAATCTGTATTGGTTCATAGATCTTATTCTTTCTTACAGTTGCATAGTACTCCATTGTGTGTATGCACCAGAGTTTATTCAACTGCTCTCCTATAAATGGGCATAAAGGTTTCCAATATTTAAAAATTATAAACAATACAGCAATGAATAATCTAAATAATATTGTACAGATATATTTTTGTATTTTTGGAGGTGTATTTTCAGGGTAAATTCCTACAAGTGGAATTGCTGGCTCAAAAGGCAGACACATATGTAATTTTGTGAGATATCACACATCCCTGTCCATAAATGTTTTGTACATACCCACTGGCAATGTGTGAGAGTGCCTGCTTTAATTTTTTGCCATATGATAAATATTATCTCATTGTAGTCTTAATTGACATTTATTTACTATGAATGAAGTTATTATATTTTAATATGTTTATGGGCCATTTTTATATCTTTTTTGATTAATTATCTGTTTATATCTTCTGGGAATAATACTCAGTTGTTTCATGTTATAAATGGAGTCAGTGAAATAAATATGCTCACCTTTTGTTCAAACTTTTTGAAAGAGTGGCCAACTCAATATTCAGAGGATTGCAAGTTTCCTCATCTGTAACCCATTGTCTACTATTGACAGGACTCTGCCTAAGTTATCCCAGAGAGAAGGGATATACAAAGCAGGAAGTTCTGTGACAACTAGAGACACTGTTCTTATGTTTGCAATTGCGTTTGGAAAATCAGGGAAGAAAATGAGAATGGAATGAAAATGAGAGCTGCTTTTTCCACTCAGTTGAGTGGTTGAATTAGCTGACCTTTAAGGTCTCTTCCACCCTGAATTTTATGATTCCATGAATCATTCCTCTGACTCAGGCCAAGTTAGTGATGAAATTGCCGGGGAGGTGTGGAGGTCAGAGGTGAGCTGGAGACATGGTGAGTGTGAGAACAAGGAGAAGAGGGATGAGATTTTAAATAAGAGTACAGAGTTAAGAAATATATTTTTTCTCCTTTCAAAACCTGGTATCAGAAGGGGGAGTAAAAATGTGCATTGGTGAAAAGGAATATTGGGTGGATAGGAAATTGCAGGGGAGTGGTAGTATGGTCATGATAGAGAATGGATTTAGGGAGTTGGACAAGATTTTAAGGATGAATAAGATGACAAAAAAGCATAACCAGCCACCACCCCAACAGGGAGAACAAAGCAGTATGGGGGTGCACAAAGTCTTCAGAGTGATTTTTTCCTTCTTCCAATTTTATCTACTTTGCATATACATGTAAAAAAACTACTTTGGATAAGACAATCTAATGTCAAATCTGTAACAAGAAATTAAAGAAACGATTCCATTTACAATAGCACCAAAAACCATAAGATACCTCGGAATAAACCTAACCAAAGAGGTAAAGGATCTATACTCTAGGAACTACAAAACACTCATGAAAGAAATTGAAGAAGACACAAAAAGATGGAAAAATATTCCATGCTCATGGGTCGGAAAAATAAACATTGTTAAAATGTCTATGCTACCCAGAGCAATCTATACCTTCAATGCCATCCCGATCAAAATTCCAATGACATTTTTCAAAGTGCTGGAACAAACAATCCTAAAATTTGTATGGAATCAGAAAAGACCCCGAATCACCAAGAAGATGTTGAAAAAGAAAAACAAAGCTGGGGGCATCACGTTGCCCAATTTCAAGCTATATTACAAATCAGTGATCACCAAGACAGCATTTTTTTGAATAGAGACACATGCACTGCGGTTTTAAAAAATGTCTTCAGATTTTCAGGCCATTCTTAGAGGACAGACATTAAGGGAGAAGTGAAAAGCCTCTATGGATCAAGGTATTTATAAGAAGAGATTGAAAGTATCTTGAAACAATTTAATATTATTTAACTATCCTCAATTGTAGAGGATATTTTCCTTCAGTTGACCAAAGAGATTTTGAGGTGGCAAATCATTGCATATGAAAGTGGATGTGCCATTTTCATTTCATCTTAAAGAAGTACTCAAAACAATAATATACAAAGGAGAAATAGCCTGGGGGATGACAGCAGTGACAATGGCACCATGGTGACTTAAGATGGGTAGATAATATTTGTCTGTTGTAATAATGATGATGATAGTGATAATGATAATAATAATTAACACAAAGACTCACTGAAAAGCTTAAGCTTCTATTTTGCTGGTATGATGGCATCTTTCTATCACTAAAGGAGTGAAAAATGCATGAGAATGAAAATTCACATCAAGCAGCACCAAGGTAACATATATAAGAAGATAATGTTCGCCTTTAAATGACTTCCATGGTTCTCTAGCTCTACTGTGTTGGCTTTACTTTGCTCAACCTCTGAATGGCTGAGCTGCAGAAGACAAAAAAAGTATCTCCTGTCCCAGTCATCTGTGTCCTATACAGCTCTTCCATTTTGAATTGAGCAGAAAGAACAATGAAAATGTCTTTTATTTGCCTTTTGGCTCTTTTTTTGTCTTTTGCATAAATGCATTAATTCAAAAATTATTTACTGAAAACCAACTCTGAGCTCAGCACTGGGTAATTCGTTATAATACCTTTCATTGGATAATATGCTGGATATTTGTTTTATTATTGCTGTGTAAATTGGCAACACATAAGCTCCAAGAGAACAGGAATTTTGTTTCTTGTTTTATTTCAAAAAAAAAAAAACACTGATGAAATGCACATAATATTTGTTTAATGAATGGAGAAATAAATGAATGGGTGGATGGAAAGGGGAGATAAGGATGAATAAGATGGAATAGTTTACTGTTGAGTACCTTACAATGAAGAGGTGAGAGTGGTAATAGACACAAGGACAGGTAGTTATAAAGTAAGGTGGTAATACAAGGAATGAAAATACATACAAAGAGATCATAGAAACCCATATCCCAGGCTGGGTTGGAGATGAATGTGATGGAAAAATATTACATTAATATGACTGTATTATTAGTTATACTTGTATAATCCTGTTTTACTCACTTTTTTCTTATCTTCTTCATTTTCTTCAACTTAATATTTAATGTCTAGGTATGGCTAGGCCTGCTCAATAGCAAAAGTATGACCTTAGTACTAGAAATAGCTAATAGTTATTCAGTGCTCTACTTCATGTCATTTCCTTGTCAAAATATTTTGGTGTTTTAACTCATTTAATTCTCACAACCCTTTGAGGTAGTTACATTTATTATTTCCCTTTCATAGATACAAAAACTGAGGCACAATAAGGCTAAGGGATTTGTCCAAGGACGCATAGCTAGGAAGTTGGTAGAATGAGAATTGTATCCAGGCACTTAGTTCTTGATACTCTTTTTTTTTTTTTTTTTTAATTAAAGTATCATTGACACGCAATGTTACATTAGTTTCAGGTGCCCAACATAGTGATTCCACAAATCTATACCTTATGCTGTGCTCACCACAAGTATGGCTACCATCTGTCACCATACAACACTATGACAGTACCATTGACCATACCTTGTATCCGTATGACTTATTCATTCCATAACTGGAAGCCTGTATCTCCCACTCCCCTTCACCCATTTTGCCCATCTCATATCCCCCTTCCCTCTGGCAACTATCAGTTTGTTCTCTGTATTATTTATGGGTCTGTTTCTGCTTTTCGTTTGTTTATTCCTTTGGTTTTTTAGTTTCCACATGTAAGTGAAATCATATGGTATCTGTCTTTCTTTGACTTATTTCACTCAGCATAACACCCTCTAGGTCCATCCATGTTGTTGCATATGGCAAGATCTCATCTTTTTTATGACTGAGTAATATTCAGTGTGTGTGTGTGTGTGGTATATATATACCACATCTTCTTTATCCATCCATCTGTTTATAGACACTTGTGTCGATGCTTTTTGATTAGTGTACCCAGGCTTTTTCTCTCTCACTTCTACCAGAATGTCAGAAAGTGCTTTCAGGACTTTCTTTACATTATGGTGTAAGTGTACAATAAGTTCAATATGCTATTTACCTCATGAGTATTTACAAGGGCAGAAACACTAAGACAAAGGAATAACTTCTAATTGGAGAATCTCAGTCACCAGATAATGAGAACATTTTTTGGTGGGGAAAAGAATCTTTAAAAATGCTCCTTAACTCTTACTACTTCGGTCATCCCTTCAGTTGTCAGACATTTATTGAGTACATAGTGGGTGTATTCCAAGTTATGTTCTCTGGAAGCAGCTGCTGAAATGGAATTGGAGTACAAGGTCTTTATCAGGGACCAACAGCTATGAAAAGAAGTAGGTGGCAGCAGAACTGGACCAAGGGAGAAGTCAAATTGCAAAGCAGGGCTGACAAAATCTCAGTCCATTTGTCACAGAGCTCTGGAGTCAGAACTGCCCATCAGCTTTGTCCCAGATTGGCTTCCATTCTTTATCCTCCTACATCACTCCCCTTGGTTGTTTGGGTACAAGATGCAGGCTTCCAGAAAAGGGCATGATCTCAAGTGAGGCAATCACCATCTACACCTGAGGCCAACTAAATGGAACCAACAGCTGGAGTTCTGATTGCACTCCCAGCAGCTGGGCAACAAGTCTTTCCATGAAGGGGCACCTGGATGGCATATCTGTGCATCTACCACAAGGTGCCAGACCCTGGGCTAAGTGCAGGGAACAAGCAGATAAAGAAGACACCGTCCCTTTGTTCAAGGAGAAATAGTTCCATCTGATCTATCAATGGTTACCTCTGACTGCTTTTCTTTCTTAATAATTTTGATTGCCCAAAACCTTAGATTTGTCCAAAGCCCTAGAGGGGCTTTCCTGTTCATGGGTAAACAGGAATGATTATTGAAAACAGAGCAGGTAGACCTGGGTTTGTCCTTGGGAAGTCACTTTTCCTGAGCCCTTGTTTACTTATCTAGAAGGTGAATATTACAAGTATCCTTTGGAGAGAGTTCTAGAAACTACACAAGATATTTATAAATTTTCTAGCAAAGAGTTCTAAAATTTAGTAAGTGCTCAGTAAACGGCAGCTATTATTACTGCCCTCTTTATCATCATTAGATTCATGCTTACCACCAGCGGCCTTCTCTAAATATCTGTCAAGGTGGGCTTGAATCATCTTTTCTGTCCTTCATTTTGACCATGACATATCTTCTCAAATATGTCTAGATCTTTATATTCTACTTCAAAACTCTTTAGCTCTCTGCTTCTTATGAGTTTACTTCTGTCCATTTTCCCCATCTCCTGATACATATATATTTTTTTCCTTTCTAGGAAAAATTTCCTTAATGCTTCTACTCCATCCTTAAGTTTTATTACCTTGGCTACAAGTCATATTTAGGAAGTTTGTACCTTTTAGCTAAGCAGACATTTTTACAAAACGTTTTATTCTTTTGTAAATTCCTCCAGGATGACTGGAAGAGAACAGCAAACTCTCACTGACACACATCCCTCATGATTCCCTCTTTACTATTATTGAATGTCACACAGCATATGCTTTCTGCTTACATGTAGCATTTATAGACATTCATTACTAGGACAGAGAATCATATAACTGTAAAGCTGGAAGTAATAGAAACTTTTGGCCTCATCTGCCTCATATAGAAGATGGGGAAATTATTCTTAGAGAAATTAAGTTGCTCGTATTCATGCAGCTAGTTAGCAGACACAAGCCTTGGTGATTAAAGTTGTTTAACTCTATGCTCTTGTCTGTTCTTTATTTTCTGTATCAATAATGCCACTTAAAGTTTCATGTTCCTTGGGTATAAACACATGAATCAATATAGTCACCAGAGACTTACTCTATAAGAACTTAATAAACATGTGAGGGAAGATGGTTCTTCTCTACCTTCTGTTTTCCCAATTAGTCACATCAGAATAAGAATAAGGGGAGATGGGAGAATCTTGAGCAGGTGGTTGTCTTCATCCTCCCTTCTCCCTGCCCCCATATTTCTGCCAGAGTTCCCACCCACACCATTAGCTAGGATATCTCTATAAGGTGATGTTTCAGGAAGAATTGGGGCCAGTTGCTTACCTTCAGGTTCCAACCATCTTGCAATCCCAGATCTTAAATGTCAATTTCCTGGAACCTTCCTTTAGGATGAGGGCAGGACCCTATATTGCAAGTCTCAGAGCAAATGTGGGGATCTGTAGATCCAGCAAGTGCTCTCAAATCTGAGCTGCTCAGGGGAGTATACACTTAATCTGGGATGGAGAAAGGGAGATAATTCCAGTTTTCTACTCATGAGGAAGTTTTACTGGGGCTTAGCTGCCCTTTCCCTAATACAACTCATAGAACCAGTGACTTCAGAGGGTTATGGGGTTTTCCCTTTGTTCAAGCTCTGGGTCATGGTGCTCTTTGCTGACAGTTTAATGCATATTTAGGAAAATTCAGTTTGTCTTGGGCCATTTCCAAACCACAGACCTCCTTTGCATTCCTGACTTCTCTACTGTGTCCTCTATGGGATTTGCAGAAGAGGACAAGACAGTCTGGAAAGAAAAACAAATGATTCTGTATTTATTAATGATAATGATAAAATTTTCAAGCTGGAAAGGTTATCTTTAAGTCAAAAGCTATCTCCCAAAGACCACATAAGTGAGAAATTACAGATTATTTCATGTGTTTCTTAACAATGCATTTTTGGTGAACACACCTTCCTTTGAGTAACTCAATAAGTTTCAAATTGGTTAACCTTTCAATGTAATGGTTGTTTGGGAAATTTTTATTTTCCTTAAATTTTTTGAGTCATAGGTTCAGCAAACATATTTTCCATTGCTTTTTGAAGCCCAAATACTCTTTTTGCTCATTCATTGATGATAATATGGTTTATATTATGAAGAGACTGTTGGTAATATAAATGCTACTTTGTAATTCCCAAAAGCCATAGAATTTTAACTTATTTTTCTTTATAGTTCCTAAAAAATAAAGAGGCCATTGCATACTTTCTCCTTCTTATAAGCATCCATTCACAGGGATAGAGTGGTGATAAAAAAATGAGCTGTGCCTTCCCTCATGGAGTTTAACATCTAGAGTGAAATTAGACATTAAACAGGCAATTATGTACCAGGAAGGCCTCACCTCCTTAATCTCTGAATGCTGTTGTTTAATAAAATTACAACTGACACCAGATAAGAATTATAAGTTGCCAAAGAGACAAATGCACATAGGAATTATTCAAACTGTGTTGAATACAGTGGTGATTAGTTGGCAACCTTAGCAGAAGAGGGCTGGAGAAGAAAAGTGGGAATTTTCACAAAGATAGCTCATGTTTTTAAGTTTGCAGTTTCTTTCTTTTTCAAAGGAAACCTAAATAATGGCCTTATGGCTTTGGTTCAGAGCACAACTATTGAATCTGGTTGTTCTTGGAATGGTCTGGGAAGTCACAGTGGGCAGGGAGGGAATGTAGGCCTGGCTTCATTTTTGCTTGCACAGATTTAAAACACCGACTTCTTTTCAGAGATCCTGAAGATATTTTGTTTAACAATATAAATTAACAAATAAGAATAATAAGAACTTCAAGAAAATAGACTATATCTGAATATTAAGAAGACTGTATCAGTCCGATGTGCTAGCCTCTGGACTAGCATATCTAAGGATGTATGAGAAACCTTGTTGCTTGATATTGTTTCAAACTGGAGTGACTAATCTGATAGTAAAACAAAAGAAATCATAGCTTGCACTAACAAAAGAATAGAAAAGACTTAGTAAACATTTTCTACCTCTAGGTTTTGATCTGTAGTTTTCATATATGACCATTGCCAGCATAGCGAGGATAATCATTTCCTACTTTAAGAGGTTTCTGTTGGATAAATAAACACATAGTATAATAATAAAAATCAAGAAATTTTGAAATCATTATATGACAATAAAATTACAATGAGACATGTCTTGCTCAGCACATATGGAACAAATATTCCCCATAATAAAGGAGAATATTGGGTGATTTTTCAGTCTGTTTCAATTCCAGAAGCTCAGGGTAGGTATACTGCATTAGAGTCCTCTTTTGTTTTCATAGTGGAACACTTGAATGGGGCACCACAGCATGAACTGTGAAACTGTAGCTAGATTCCTCTGCCATCCTTCTACCCCCAGCATTTTATATCATTTCTGAAATTCAGCTCAGGGTGCAAAAGTCAGATTTGCCACAGTGTACACTTCCAGAATGCATTCCTTTCAACCTTTTAAAAGTTTAGATTCATCATTACCTTTAGAATGACTATAGGAAGATACTTCTTCTATTTAGGGAATGTTGAATAAAAATAATTTTGTTTTTTGTCCTTAGAATTTTTAACTGGAAGAAAAAGATGAACCCAACAAACATCCAGAGAATATGAGTCTGGAGTAAGGTCTCATTCATCCAAGAAAGTTTTAGCATTTGAACAAGTTAGAAAGGATCCAGTCTTTCAAGTAAATCAGGAGATAGTTCTGAAATACCAGGATCAGAGCAGTTAGTCAAGTTCTAGAGATAAGAGACAGGGCAGGATGCTTCAGGTAAGAAGCTCTGAAGCAGGGAACAGCTGGGCACCTGAGCAGAAATGGTCATGCAGGTCCTGTAGGCAGAGGTCACCAAGCCCAACTTCTGGGAGGCGAGTAGATCAGGAGACACTCAAGGTGAGCTGTGAAAAGAAGACAGAAGCGATTTGTTCTTGGACTCCTTTGAACTCCTGCTATGTGGGTGGGCTGGAGCTTGCAGGTGTCTGTAGCCAGGAGAGACAGGGCCTCACCAAGATCAGCTTTCAGTTTTCTGTTATCCTCGCCCCTTGTCTCAAGCTATTCAGCCAATATTGCATCTTTAATGGTTAAGCTCTGGGGCAGGTGGCTATTTGTAAGGCTACTAATTAGATAAAGGGACTGATTTGCACCAGGATGCAGATAATGCATGGAATTGTGCCAAGGCCCACAGCTCAGGAGTTTATGACCCCCAGCTACCATGGCGACCATGCCTATTCAGGCTGAGGAGTCTTTTTGTTGTGGGATAGGAGGCAGGGCACTGGGCAGAGCATCAGCTTCTGTGAGTTTGAAACTGAAAACTGAAAATGGAAGAGAAGAGACAAGAAGGCGAGAGGGCATTAGATTTTCCATTTATACCCAAATGGGTAGATTATTCTGTGGATTTGTTTCCACTTACTTGTTAGAAAAAGCAGGGCCTTTCTTTGAGGGCAACTGTCAGATGAGTCTGAGATTTGGAAAAAAACGTTTATTTGTGGATCTTTTCTTCTTGCACTGTCTTCATACTTCAAAGCCTTCACCTCTATATCTTTGATTTCTTATCCTTATCTTAATTTTTTCCAAATGTTTCATTGTGTTCACTAAGCAGATGTATTGTAAGGCAAGCCCATGACTTTAGAAAAAACTGAGATCTATTTTCTGATTTTAATGTATGTAATATAATCATGGCATTTTAGAACTAGAAGATGCAATAGAGATAGATGGTCACATGTCCAGTTTCCTTGCAACTGTCCTGTTATCCTGGTGTACTAATTAATAGCTCTCCCTTTCATGCTCAAAACCAACCCAGTTGGGCAATGGTTATCCTACTTCAAGACTGTATTATCCAACTCTTCATTCTATAGACAAAGAAAGACCCAGCGTATTTAAAAAAACTTGACCACGAGGCTGGAGTCAGACTCTTGGAAATGGAGAGAATCATTGAAAGAGATGTCATCATAGTCAGTGACATAGGACTATTGAATCTAGGCTAAACTGGGGGGAAAAAACAGAAAGAGGTTTAAATATTGGGAGAAGCGGCGGGGGGGGGGTGATGAGGCATGAGATTGGAGAAAGAACAGATTAAAAATCATGTAAGTAGACAAATGAAAGGATAGGAAGTTGTAGTCAGAGACTGGGATGTTGAATTTATGATTTCAGAGGTGGAGAATTAATAGTGTGGCCTGAAGTTGTAGAGACCCCAGCAGGAAATGAATGACCCACTAAAGGATTAACCAAAGAGAGTTTAATAAAGGAACCAATTATAGAGGTGTGAGCAGGCAAAACAAAAAATGCAAACAGAAATGGTAATACATTCAGGAACTAGCAGTGACAGAAAGCTAAGCCATTTTCATTCTTAGACCTGAAGAACCAAGGAGAGGGAGTGGTGTTACTAGAATCTGGCTGGTTTTGTAGCCATGGGAGAGGGATTGCTTCTAGGAGCTCTGGCCATACCTAGATGAATGCAGCTCTTGCCAAAACCTTGGCTGAAAAAGAATGTGGGCAGATGGGATCACTGTCTCCTCCCACCCTTGGATCTCTTGCCAGGACCTTCTATTGGTTAAACCTAACCAGAAGGCAGAAAGAAGCAGAGAAGCACAAAATTTGGATCTGACAGGCAAGCATAAAATAATCAACACTTCAGAGAATCGTGAAAATAGAGTTGCGGCAGTTGTCTGTACATACTGGCTTCATCCAGGATGATAGTGAGATATGGAGTGAAGAAAATATGTAATATTATCTCTCAGAGGTTTATATACTTCAGTGTCATTTTACAGAACTGTAATATATGATAACTGAACAAATAGACTCCCCAAAAAAGAGATTAGTAGAAAAATATTTAAAATAATAATCAATTGAAAAATATCTAAATTTGATGAGAACTAAAAATACATAGATGCAAGAAGCTAAATGAATTGCAAGCAGAAGAAATATGAAGAAAAACACACCAGAGAAGAATATAACACTAAAATTACTCAAAACTAATAATTAAGAGAAATTATTAGAAGTAGATAGTGGGAAAAAGACCTCTTAAATACAGAAGAACAAAGATAAGGGTGACAACTGATTTGCCATTGGAAATAATGCAACCCAGGAGACAATGAAGCAACAACTTTAACTTTTTTGAAAGAAAAAATAGTCAACTTAGAATTCCTTCCCCAGTGGAAATATCATTCAAAGACAAAGGTGAAATAAAGCCTTTTTCAGACATATGAATGCTGAAAGATTTAATTAATAGATCTACACTACAAGAAATATTAAAGGAAGTGCTTCAGGCAGAAGGAAAATGATACAATATAAAAATCTAGATGTACATAAAGAAATGAACAGTTCTGAAAATGATCACTCTGTGGGTTAAAAAAGAAGGACAATTTTTATTTTATTTAAATCTCTTTAAAATATAATGAACTTTAATGAAGAAAAAAGTTCATTATCTTTTTTTTTAAGATTTTATTTATTTTTTTGAGAGAGACAGTGA
Organism: Halichoerus grypus; assembly: GCF_964656455.1. Classification (NCBI taxonomy): domain Eukaryota; kingdom Metazoa; phylum Chordata; class Mammalia; order Carnivora; family Phocidae; genus Halichoerus; species Halichoerus grypus. The sequence continues at coordinate 37,387,377 of NC_135720.1, forward strand.
GAGAGAGCACAAGCATGGGGAGGGGAAGAAGGAAGGGTAGAGGGAGAGAGAGAGAGAAGCAGACTCCCACTGAGCAGGGAGCCTGATGTGGGCTCGATCCCAGGACCCTGAGCTGAAGACAGACGCTTAACCGACTGAGCCACCCAGGTGCCCCAAAAGTTCATTATCTTTTATGACCAGTGGGATAGATATGTAAATATCTATCTCAGAGCTTGTAAGAACTAAAAAAAAAAAAAACAAACCCTGCAAACAACAATTTAGAAAGTAAACTTTGCACAGAAAAAAAAAAGCACTCAATGGATTTAAAATTCAGTAGCATTTTTGGATATTCTATAATATGCATCTTCAATGAAACAAATATTTCTATAATTTAATAGTAAAAATGGATTAGGAAAAAACAATTAGGGGCGCCTGGGTGGCTCAGTCGGTTGAGCGTCTGCCTTCAGCTCAGGTCGTGATCCCAGGGTCCTGGGATCGAGCCCCGTGTCGGGCTCCCTGCTCAGCGGGAAACCTGCTTCTCCCTCTCCCACTCCCCCTCCTTGTGTTCCCTCTCTCGCTGTGTCTCTCTCTGTCAAATAAATAAATAAAATCTTTAAAAAAAAAACAATTAAAATTACCTGACCAGTTATAGATAAGCATTTTGTGGTATTTTTGCATCATTGTATCTCCCTACTTTTCTCTCTCTCAGAACCTGTCTGTCTCTCTCAAGTATTAAGTTTCACTGACTGAATCTTCAGGTTTCTGCTTTCTTTTCACTTAAAAAAATGTGAGCATTTTCTGTGTCCTTAAATGTCTTTAAACATAAATTAAGAGCTCTCTAATAATCCATTGTACGGAAATACAATAATTTAACACTTCCCTTCCGATAGATCATTTAAGTTGTTGTCATATTTTCACTTTAATAAATACTGTTCCATTGAATCTTCTTGGAATGCATGTTTATTAAATCTTTAGGATAGCTTTCTGGAAGTAGAATTATACTGAAAAAAAGATATGGACAATTAAAAAAGATAATCTGTTTAAAGCAAAAAGAATTAACAAGGTAGTATGAAATTTGTAACATATAGTAGTAAAAAGTATAGCAAAAGTACAATGGATGAGAGAAGGCAAATAGAAGTATACTGTTCTTAGGTTCTTATAATATGCAAAAAGCAATATTATTTGTAGGTAGATTGTGATAAACTAAAGATGTATATTGCAAATTCTAGAGGAGCCACTAAAAAAGTAAAACAAAGAGGTATAGTTATTAAGCCAATAGTGGAGATAAAATGAAGTAAATTAATCTTCAGGGAATCCAAAAGGAAGCAGTTAAAGACACAGAAAAAAAAGAACAAAAAACAGATGGGACAAAAAATGAAAAGAAATATTAATATAATAACCCATTCATGATAAAAACTCTTAGTAAACTAGGAATAGAAGAAAACTTTCTCAGCTTGATAAAGAATATCTGCAAAAAAACTATAATTGATATCATACTTAATGGTGAGAAACTAGAAGCTTTCTCACTAAGATCAGGTACAAAGCAAGTATGTCTCCTTTCACTACCTCTTTGTGACATTATACTGGATATTGCCTAATGCAATAAAGAAAGAAAAGGAAACAAAATGTATACGGATTGGGAAAGAATAAATAAAACTTGTTCACAAATTATATGTCATCCATGTAGGAAATCAAAAGAATGGACAAAAACACTCCCAAAACTATAAGCAATTACAGCAAGGTTGCAGGATACAAGGTTAATACACAAAAGTTGATTACTTTCCCATATACTAGCAATGAACAGATGAAATTTGAAATTAAAAGCACAATAGCATTTACATTAGCACCCACCAAAGTGTAATTTAGGTATAAAAAATTGTAACAAATGTGTTATAAATAATAACAAAATATGTACAAGATCTATATGAGGAAAATTACAAAACTCTGATGAATGAATCAAAGAAAAACTAAATAAATTGAGAGATATTCTATGTTTATGGATAGGAAAACTCAATATTGTCAAGATATCAGTTCTTCTTAATCTGAACTATAGGTTCAATTGAATCCCAATCAAGATCCCAGCAAGTTATTCTGTGGATATTGACAAATGTTTCTAACATTTATATGGAGAGGAAAAAGACCTAAAATAGCCAAAACAATACTGATGGAAAAGAACAAAATTGGAGGACTGATACTACCCAACTTCAAGACTTATTATAAAGCCAGAGTAATTAAGACAGTGAGGTATTAGCAAAAGAATAGACAAATAACTCAAAGGCACAGAAGATAGATTGAAAGACCAGAGATTGATCCACATAAATATAGTTAACTGATTTTCAACAAAGGAGCAAAAGAAATACAATGGAGCAAAGATAGTCTCTTCAGCAAATGATGCTGGACCAATTGGCCATCTACATGCAGAAAAATGAATCTAAACACAGATCTTACACCCTTCACAAAAATTAACTCAAAATGGATTGTAGACCTACATGTAAAATAAGAAACTATAGAACTCCTAGAATATAACATAGGAGAAAACCTAGATGACCTTTTTAGATATAACACTAAAAGCATGATCCACAAAAGACATAACTGCTAAGTTGGACTTCATTAAAATTAAAAGCTTCTGCTCTGTGACAATGTCAAGAAAATGAGAAGACAAGTCATAGACTGGGAAAAAAATATTTGCAAAAGACACATCTGACGAAGGACTATTATCCCAAATACACCAAGAACCTTTAAAATTCAACAAAAAGAAAATTATCATCCAGATTAAAAAATGGCCCAAAGACCTTAATAGATACCTCACCAAACAGATGGCAAACAGGCATATGAAAAGATGCTCCACAACTTATGGCATCAGGGAAATGCAAATTAAAACAAAAAGATACTACTACACACCTTATTAGAATGACCAAAATCTGCAACATTGAAAATAGCAAATGCTGGAGAGGATCTGGAACAACAGGAACTTCTCATTTATTGCTGATGGGAACACAAAATAGTACCACCACTTTGGAAGATAGTTTGGTGGTTTCTTACAAAACTGAACATACTCTTACCATATGATACAGCAGTCATGCTCTTCATAATTACCCAAAGGAGTTGAAAACTTAATTCTGTACAAAAATATGCACATGATGTTTATAGCAGCTTTATTTATATTTGCCCAAACTTGGAAGCAACCAAGATATTCTTCAGCAGGTGAGTGGGTAAACTGTGGTACATCTAGAAACAGCTGCTATTCAGCTCTGAAAAGAAATGAGCTATCAAGTCATGAAAAGACATGGAGGAAACTTAAATCCATGTTATGAAGTGAAAGAAGCTAATCTGAAAAGGCTACATACTGTATGATTCCAAATATATTCCATTCTGGAAAAAGCAGAACTATGGAGACAGCGAAATGATCGGTGGTTTCCTTGGGATAGTGTTGAAGAGAGATGAATAGACAGAGCACAGAGGATTTTTAGGGCAGTGAAAATATTCTATATGATACCATAATGATGGATGCATGTTACATGTTATTATATTATTGTCCAAACCTACTGAATACCAAGACTGAACCCTCAGGTAAGCTATAGGCTTTGGGTGATTATGATGTGTCAATGAAAGTTCATCAGCTGGAACAAATGTACCATTCTAGTGAGTAATGGTGATAAAGGAGGAGGCTATGCATGCATGTATGGAGGCAGGGGATATATGGGAAATCTCTGAACTTTCTCCTCATATTTGCTCTGAACCTAAAAAAAAAAAAAATTCATGTAGTAGATTTAAACCCAAATGCATTGACAATGATATTAAATGTACATTGTTTAAACTAGCTTTGTTTAATAGAAATACAATATGAGCCATGTGTATAATTTAAATTTTTCTGTTAGTCACATAAAGAATAAAAACATGTGAAGATAATTTTAATAACTTACTTAACCTCAAATATCAAAAACATTATCATTTCAGTATATAATCAGATAAATATTACTAAGATACTTTCTATTTTGTTTTCATGTAAGATGAAGTCTTCAAAATCTTGTGTGTATTTTATACTTAAAGCACATGTCAATTTACAGTAGCCATATTTCAAGTGCTTAATAGCCACATATGGCCAATGTCTACCATATTGTACAGTGTAGATCTAAATATTTCAGTTAAAAGTCAAATATTGTCATCTTGGATTAAAAAAAGTAAGACAACTATATGCCATCTATAAGACCTACTTTATGTATTTATTATTTATTTATTTATTTATTTAAATTCAATTAGCCAACATATAGTAAGTACATCATTAGTTTCAGATGTAGTGTTCAGTAATTCATCAGTTGCATATAACACCCAGTGCTCATCACATCACATGCCGTCCTTAATGCCCATCACCCAGTTACCCCATCCCCCCACCTACCTCCCCTTCACAACCCTCATTTCATTTATCGGAGTCCAGAGTCTTTCATGGTTTGTCTCCCTCTCTGATTTCTTCCCATTCAGTTTTCTCTCCCTTCCCCTATGATCCTCTGCACTATTTCTTATATTCCACATATGAGTGAAACCATATGATAATTATGTTTCTCTGATTGACTTATTTCACTTAGCTCAATACCCTCCAGTTCCATCCACGTCGATGTAAATGGTAGGTATTCATCCCTTCTGATGGCTGAGTAATATTTCATTGTCCATATAAACCACATCTTCTTTATCCATTCATCTGTTGAAGGACATCTCAGCTCCTTCTACACTTAGGGTATTGTGGACATTGCTGCTATGAACACTGGATAAACTTAAAATAGATGAAAGATCTAAATGTGAGACAGGAATCCATCAAAATCCTAGAGAACACAGGCAACAACCTCTTCGTCCTTGGCCGCAGCAACTTCCTGCAAGGCACATCTCTAAAGGCAAAGGAAATAAAAGCAAAAATGAACTATTGGGACCTCATCAAGATAAAAAGCTCCCGCACAGCAATGGAAGCAGTCAACAAAACTAAAAGGCAACTTACAGAATGGGAGAAGATATTTGCAAATGACATATCAGATAAAGGGCTAGTATCAAAAATCTATAAAGAAACCTACTTTAAATATAAAGACACAGTTGGGGCGCCTGGGTGGCTCAGTCGGTTAAGTGTCCAACTCTTGATCTCGGCTCAGGTCATGATCCCACAGTCCTGGTATCAAGCCCCGCATCGGGGAGTCTGTTTCTCCTTCTGCCCATCCCTTCCACTCATGCTCTCTCTCAAATTAATAAATAAAATCTTTAAAAAATATATAAAGACACAGATGATATAAAAATAAAAGGAAATAAATAGATATTCTATGCAGAAGAAAGTTAGAGTTGCTATATTAGTATCAAAGTAAATTTCAGAATAAGTAATATACCAGGATAAGTAGGGACATTTCATAATGATGAAGAGAGAAGTCTATCAAGAGGGCTTAACAAGCCTAAATGTTATTGCATGTAATAAAAGAACTTCAAAATATATGAAATGAATCTGATAGAAATTAAAGGACAACAAGACAAACTCACAATTATAGTTGTAGATTTTAATAGTTCTTTTTGTTGATAGAGTAGACAGAGAAATTCGTGAGGAAAAGAGGACTAAACAACACTATCAGCCAAATTGACCTAATTGATACTTACAGAATAATTCACTCAACAATAGCAGAATAAATATTCCTTTGTGCATGTGGAATATTCACCAAGGTAGGCCATATTCTGAGCCATAAACCAAATCCCAATTAGTTAAAAAAACATTGAAATTATACGAAGTATGTTCTCTAATCACAATGGCTTTAAATAGAAATCAATATAAGAAGGATATTTATTTGAGGAATCTTCAGGTTTGGAAATTAAACAACACAATTAAAAAAAACAAAACATGGGCCAAGGAAAAAATTACAAAGAAAGCTAGAAATTATTTTGAACTGAAAAGAAAAATGAAGACAGAGTATACCAACACATATGGGATGCAGTGAAGGCACTGCTTTAAACAGAAATTTAAAGCATTAATTTCTATTACAGTTGGGAGAAAGTTCTCAAATCCATGATCTAAGCTTCCACCTTAGGAAACTAGAAAAAGATGAGAAAATTAAACACAGAATAAGCAGAGGAAGGAAATAATAAAGATTAAAGCAGAAATAAATGAAAGAAAAAAGAGGAAAATAGAGAAAAATCAATGAAAAACACATTTCACAGTAATTCCACTTCTAGCTACTTATCAAGGAAAAATGAAAACAAATGTCCACAGAAAGACTTGTACTTGAATACTCAGAATAGCTTTATTTGAAATCGTCAACAATCGGAATGAACTCAAATGTCTATCAGTTGGTGACTAGGTTTACAAGTTGTGGTGTATCCACACAATGAAATATTACTTAGCAGTAAAAAGGAACAGACTACTTATACATACAACAACATAGATGAATCTTAAAAGTAGTATGCCAAGTAAAAAAAGCCAGATGCAACATTTTATATGATTTTGTTATATGATTATGGTACATGAAATTCAAGCAAAAGCAAAACTCATAATAGAAAGCAGATCAGTGGTTTCCAGGACCCAGGGATAGGGTTATGGAATTAGTAGCAAAAGGATAGGAGCAAATTTTAGGAGTGATGGAAATATTCTAGATGATGATTATGATAGCTGCTACAAGACTGTGTACATTTGTCATAACGCTTTGAATTGTTCACTTAAAGGCAGTGAATTTTATTACATATAAATTGTATTTCAATAATGTTTCATTAGGAAAAAGAGAAAAATTTGAGCTACAGATGACATTTTACAAGTTAGTTTTTAAAAAGTTATATGTTTACATGCTTATTTAAGAGAAAAAATATCAAATAGAACAAAATGATATAAGATGAAAAAGTAAAAGTTCGTTCTTCAGATTCCTACTTCTTGGGGCATTTTACTAAACAGTTTCTGTTTCTTTTTTTTTTGTTTCTCCCCTCCCCTCCACTTCCCTCCCCTCCTCTCCCCTCCCTTTCCCTCCCCTCCCCTCCCCTTCCCTCCCCTTCCCTTTCCTTCCCTTCCTTTCCCTGTAACCAAACAGAGCACTAGAAAATAAGACTGTCTGATAATCAATAGACTTCAGAATGGACATACTTGCCTCCTAGAAGTGCTAACTTCTGACCTAGACCTCAGTGGTTCTATGTGCACAGCTGCTGAGTGAAATCACCTATTCTTTTCAGGAATCTGTTCTTTTTTTTTTTTTTTTTTTCATGATCATATTGCCGTTTGTTTTCTTTATAGACCTGCCACTTGAGAGCTTAAGAAGTAGAGTATATATCCGCATGTCTCTTGGAATTCATGCTTTAGTCTTAAATACTTTTGCTCTCTTCAGTGTTCCTTTTCCCCATGGGTATTCAATCATGTATATGACAAACCGGCCTTGCATGTGACTCTCCTAGTAATGCCATATGGTTTCCCTGAATGGGGATGGATGGAGGAATTTATTGACTTTGATCATGGCAGTATAACAAATACAATTATGGCATGGGAAATTTCCTACTAGAGTTCAAGAGAAAATGGGGTAAGCCCCTCCTTCAGATGATTTGTGTGTCTGAACGAATCAGGAGGTTTTCCCCAGATCCCATTCTCTTTCATATGTAATCATGGAGATGATGTGCCCATCTGCATTACTGATGACAGGTTTCTCTCCACCCCCATTGCCAATCAAATAATCACTCCTTTAAAACAGAGGGGATGATTTAGCAGTTGAAGTGTTGGCTTTGAAACATTGAGACGTGGTGGCATCTTTCAAAATTTCATCAGGATTGACTTAGTCCTTCATTCTGGAAATATCACAACCACATGGAATCCTAAGCCATTACAGAAGAGCTGTCTTTATAAGAACCCCCAAACTTGGGGGCCTATTGTCTCTGAAATTGTTGAATATACAAAGCATCACTTTCTGAACTGTGGCATACAACTAAGCACCTAAAATTCTGACCTTAGTTATCCCTGGTAGCTTTCAGCATTTTAAATAGAGAATGTAAACTAAATATTTAGTTCAACTCTTAACTTACAATGCCATATGCATTTTCAGACAGAGTGCTTTTATGCTTTTTATAGTTGCATCGTTGTCCCTATGAATAGACAGGTCCCTCTGTTTAGGTAAGTTACCATCTGAACGTTGCCTTCTGAACGAGCAAAATTAGCCTTCTGTTTAATTTGTGTTCTTATACAAGGGACAAGAGAGAGTAAGCTTCAAAGCCAGGACACGCAGTTAGAATTTCTGCTTTATGCACTCTTTCCAATGAAGTGCACTGGCAGGGAGGTGGACGCCCCCTCAGCCTTGGCCTGGCCTCTTTGAGGACTGTCAGTGTCAGCATGGTGATCCCTAGCCTCAGTCAAATAATAAAGAATGTCTCCTGAGCCCACAAAACGATGTCTTATGTAACACAGTGTCTGTGTTACAGACCAGGCAAACAGAGGTGGAAGCAAGGGGTCGAAGCAAGGGATGGAAGCAAATGTCACTGGAATACAAGGAAATGCTTTACAACCTGCTGTGTGATTGGCAAGATCTCTCTGGAGGAGAATCAACCGAATTTGTTCACACACTTGATGGGATGGGAAGTGTCCCCGTGGGTGCGCAGTCTTTTGGGTGGCTGGGTCACTGAGAGACACAGGAGCCCACTTAGCCCAGACCTGAGCTAAAGCCCATTAAAACAGTAAAAATACATCCACGCAGCCCTTTTTTTTCAGGCCTCATTAAATGGCAACAGTTCTGTGGCTTTTGGCAGCCCTGACGCCTCAGCCCCTGTTGTCCCAGGAGTCTGGCATCATGCAACGTTGGAGAGCTGTTCAGACAATCATCATTTTCTGCAATCCTACTGGGTTCTTGGGCTATCTCCCTGGGCCCTTGGGCTCCGGGGTAGTTTCTGATGTGTTTTTCTTCTGTGCGATGCTGCTTGTAGTTCTTGTTGTTTGGTGAGTCTGTGGCAGATCCTCCCAGTCTTGGGAACAAAGGGGTTCTGATAAGTGTCTCTTGAGCAGCTGATCTCTATTAAACAATACATGCCTTTCTTTTTGTTTTTGTTTTTTTTTCTAACACCCTGCTGGTTGGCAATGGCACTGTGTCCCCCTAGTCCAAACAGCACTAAGGAATGGGATCCTTGTGATTTTTCTTTTTAAAGCAGCCAGTAGGTCTCAATAAGTGCTCTTTCTTTTTTTTTTTTTTTTTAAGATTTTTTTATTTATTTATTTGAGAGAGAGAATGAGATAGAGAGAGAGCATGAGAGGGGGGAGGGTCAGAGGGAATAGCAGACTCCCCGCTGAGCAGGGAGCCTGATGCAGGACTCGATCCCGGGACTCCAGGATCATGACCTGAGCCGAAGGCAGTCGCTTAACCAACTGAGCCACCCAGGCGCCCCAGTGCTCTTTCTTAACATCAATCACCATCCTGTTGAGAGCCCTGGGCAGACCATTTTAATTGACCAGAACCAAATCCATTTGTTCGATCACGGAAAATGAATGCTATTAGATTGGTTTTTCTTTGCACACTTTGCAGAGTTAAAGATTAAACATACAAGTACTCTGTTACTAAGATATAATAAGCCAAATAATTTCAAGGGCTTTTTTCATCTTAAAAATTGGATGGAATTTCAAACATCATGATGAAAATATTCTCTGTGCTAACAGAGGGTTCTATGGATCCTTTATTTTCCTATTATATAACTGACATTGATGTAGCATGAACAGATGGTTAAAGGCTCTGTTTAATTGGAATTGCAAACCTGGACAAATTTTCTAGTTACTCTAAATTTTCTAGTTATCCTTCTCTGTAAAATGGGGATGATAATAGCACCTATCTCCCAGAGACGTTATGAAGATTTAATGAAATAATCCATGCACGATGACTTCCATGTAGTAAAAAATAAATGTTAGCCATGAAAGTTTCCCTAGTATAAGTATGCAAAAATGTCATAGTTGGTTAAGTGAGTTTGATTGAAATAACTGTATAAAATTAAGTTTTAAAAATTATAAAGGGAAAAATTATATGTATTGTGGCCTACATTCAGTGGGTTGTGTCCCTATGCTAGATAAAATAAACTTTTTTGTTGTCTCCTCCTTACCTTACCTTCCCCATTGGGTTGATGTATCCATCAAGGAGAATTGGGGAGTACTTGTGACTGATTTTGTTTTTCACTCCCTTCCTGTGCATATATCTCTCATAGCCCTTACTAAATTGTATTGGGATTATTCATTCAGTGGTTTGAATTAGCCACTAGGCCAAGAGCTTTTTGAGGACAGAGACATTGTCTTATTTATCTTTGCCTCATGAGCACTTTGTTTCATAGCACTTGGTGCATGGTGCCATGGTAGGTCCCCAAAAATGTTTCATGACTGATGGAATGTATTTTTAAGGACTGTGTGCCAGCTTATAGTAGGACTTAGTAATTATTAATTACACCAAGAAACATCTTTAAAATAAAATTAAGCATTCCCAGTAGTTTATTTTTGCTCTTATTTCCCTTGCCTCAGGTGACAGATCTAAGAAGTTGTTTTCTTAATTTCACAATCTGCTGCTTCATTATTAGAGTATTTTGTACATTGATTTTGTATCCTATGACTTTATTGACTTCATTTATCAGTTCTAGTAGTTTTTTTGGTGGAGTTTTTAGTCATCTGCATATAGTGAGAGTTTTACTTCTTCCCTACTAATCTGGATGCCTTTTATTTCTTTATGTGTCCAATTGTTAAGGCTAGGACTTCCAGTACTATGTTGAATAATAGTAGTGAGAGTAGACATCGTTGTCTTGTTCCTGACCTTAGGGGAAAAACTCTCAGTTTTTTATTATTGAGTATGATGTTGGCTGTGGGTTTTTCTTCTTCTTTTTTTTTTTTTTAAGATTTTATTTATTTATTAGACAGAGAGAGAGAGCACAAGCAGGGGGAGTGGCAGGCAGAACTCCCCGCTGAGCAAGAAGCCGGATGCGGGGCTCGATCCCAGGATCCTGGGATCATGATCGGAGCCAAAGGCAGCTGCTTAAACGACTGAGCCACCCAGGTGCCCCGGCTGTGGTTTTTTCATATATGGCCTTTATTATGTTGAGGTATATTCCCTCTAGACCTACTTTGCGGAGGATTTTTATCATGAATGTATTTCGTACTTTGTCAAATGCTTTTTCTGTGTCTATTGAAATGATCATGTGTTTTTTATCCTTTTATTATTTTTTTATCCTTTCTTTTATTGATGTGATGTATCATGTTGATTTGTGAATATTGAACCACCCTTGCATCCTGGGAATAAATCCCACTTGATCATGGTGAATGATTTTTTAAAATATATTGTTGGATTCAGTTTGCTAATATTTTGTTGAGGATTTTTGCATCCATATTCATGAGAGATACTGGCTTGTAGTTCTCTTTTTTGTGGTGTCTTTATCTGGTTTTGGTATAAGGGTGATACTGGTCTCATAGAATGAATTTGGAAGTTTTCCTTCCTCTTGTATTTTTTGGAATAGTTTGAGAAGAATGGGTATTAACTCTTCTTTAAGTGTTTGGGAGAATTTGCCTGTGAAGCCATCTGGTCCTGGACTTTTGCTTTTTTGATTACTGATTCAATTTCATTCCTGGTAACAGGTCTTTTCAAATTTTCTATTTCTTCCTGCTTTAGTTTTGGTGGGCTATATCTTTCTAGGAATTTATCCATTTCTCCTAATTGTCCAGTTTGTTGGCATATAGGTTTTCATAATATTGTTACATCAAAATAAAAAGTTTCTGCACAAGGAAGAAAATGATCAACAAAACTAAAAGGCAATCTACTGAATGGCAGAAGCTATTTGCAAATGACATATCCAAAAAAGGGTTAGTATACAAAATATATAAAGAGCTGATACAACTCAATACCCAAAAAATAAATAATCCAAGTAAAAAGTGGGCAGAAGACATGAATAGACATTTCTTCAAACAAAGCATACAGATGGCCAACAGACACATGAAAAGATGCTCAACATCACTCATCATCAGGGAAATACAAATCAAAACTACAATGAGATATCACCTCATATGTGTCAGAATGGTTAAAATAAAAAACATAGGAAACAAAAAGGATATGGAGAAAAAGAAACCCTCTTGCACTATTGGTGGGAGTGCAAATTGGTGCAGTAACCCTGGAAAACAGTATAGACATTCCTTTGAAAACTAAAAATAAAATTATCCTATGATCAAGGAATCACACTACTGGCTGTTTGCCCCCAAAATACAAAAACACTAATTCAAAAGAATACATGCACCCCTATGTTTATTGCAGCATTATTTATAATAGCCAAACTATGGAAGCAGCCCAAGTGTCCATCAATAGATTAATTAGATAATAAACATATTTATAATATATATATGTTTGTTTATATATTTTATATATATATAAAATTCGGCCATAAGAAAGAATGAAATTTGCCATTTGCAACAACATGGATAGAGCTAAAGAGTATAATGCTAAGTGAAATAAGTTAGCCAGAGAAAGACAAATGCCATATGATCTCACTCATATGTGGAATTTAAGAAACAAAAAAAAGGGGAAAAAAAAAAGAGAGTCAAACCAAGAAACAGACTCTTAATTACAGAGAACAAACTGATGGTTACCAGAGGGGAGGTGGGGGGGGGGGGATAGAGGATGGGGATTAAAGAGTACACTTTTCATGATGAAAACATAAAACAAAATTAAAAATTTAATATAATTTTAAAAAGCATAAAATGTGTTCATGATAAGAAAGTATTATTACAGTGATGAATATATCATGTTTTAATATCAAATAATTTAAAAATCATTTTTGAACATTTTTAACTTTTTCAATATTTTAAAAATATTTCAAACATACCAAAAAGTTCAAAAACTAAAATAACAGAGGCCCATATACCTATCACTAAAATTAAACAAATGCAAATACTTTGCTTTAGCGCTCTCTCTGTCTTTATAAAAGCACAATGTTAAAGATAGAACCCCCCACCCCCACCCCCAACCCCTGCCCCTTGTTTCTCTCTCCCTTTCTTTCTGGATGTAACTACTATCCTGAAATGGTATGTATTTTCTTCACAGTAAAAGTACAAAGCTATTGGAAATTTTATTTTTTAAAAATCAAAGTAGAAACTTTTCAAATACAAAGTCTTTTTTAACTTTCTCTTTTTTTGGTGACAGGCTTTTTTCTCAGCTTAAAAAGACCTGATAACTAGGACAGGGGAAAATGTCACAGCACGTCTTTGGCTAAAGGACCTGATTGAGAAGGGGCACAGATTTTAAATTAAATATAACTATCCCAGTCTTTTGTTTGCTCAGTAAAATACGTGTGATCTAGGAATTGAAACTCCTTCCATTTCTTGGTCTTAAAACCACAAAAAAAGCATATCTGAGTACTAGGCACTTCATTTTTCACAGTCTACATAAGTTCTGGATATAGTCACTAACCTCCTTGTCATGGGTGTATAGAAACTTTTCTGCCTGAAGGAAAAAAATATTGATGTTTTTTGTTTTCTAGCAATATACCTCCACCTGTCTGTTCTCTTTGCTTTACCTCCACTCTGCGGGTGTCACAGCAGAGTACACCCCAGAATATAGTGCATTTTACACAACTTGTTATTCTGCAGATTTGGATTTTTTTTTAATTGAAATTTAATTTACATATCATGACATTCCCCTTTTTAAGGTGTACAGTTCAGTAGTTCCAAATATATTCAGAAGGTTGTGCAACTATTATCACTATCTAATTCCAGGACATTTTCATTCCCCACAAAAGACATCCCATACCCATTAGCAGTTATTCCGTATTTTCTGTCCTCACCCAGCCCTCAGCAACCAGTATCTACCTTCTGTCACTATAGATTTGCCTGTTCTGGACATTTCATCTAAATGGAATTATATAATCTATGACCTTTTGTGATTGGTTTCTTTTAAGGTTCACCCATCTTGTAGCACCTATTAGTACTTCATTCCTTTTTACGAAATATATCCATTCCACGGATGTACCACATTTTGTTTAACCTTCTTCCATCAGTTGATTGGCATTTGTGTTGTTTCCACTTTTTGGTTATTATAAGTAATGCTGTAATGAACATTCATGTGCATGTTTTTGTGTGAACATGTGTTTTCAGTTCTCTTGGCTATATATGCATAGAAGTAGAGTTAAAGAGTCATATGATACTGGTGTGTTTAACTTGTTGAGGAACTGCTAAATAGTTTTCTAAAGTAATTGCACTATTTTACATTTCCACCATCAGTGTTTGAGGGTTCCAATTTCTCCACAGCCTCGTCAACATTTGTTATTATCTGTCTTTTTGATTATAACCATCTGATGGTTGTGAAGTGCTGTCTTATGGTGGTTTTGATTTGCATTTCTCTGATGACTAAGGATATTGAGCATTTTTTCATGTGCTTATTGGTCATTTGTGTATATTCTTTGGAGAAATGTCTATCCAAATCCTCCACTCATTTATTAATTGGGTTGTCTTGTATTATTGAGTGGCAAGAGTTCTTTACTTTAGAAAGTGGATCACTTTCAGATATATGATTTGTAAACATTTCCTCCCATCTTGTTGTTTATCTTTTCACTTTTTGGTAGTGTCTTTTAAAGCAAGAATTTCTAAATTTTGATGAAATCCAGTTGGTCTATTTTTTCTTTGGTTACTTGTGCTTTTGGTGTCGTATCTAGGAAACCATTGCTTTAATTCAAGGACATGAAGATTTAGTTCCCTGTTTTCTTTTAAGATTTTGATAGTTTTAGCTCTTACATTTGGGCCTTTGATCCATTTTGAGTTAATTTTTGTATGTGGTGTGGGATAGGGGTCCAACTTCATTCTTTTAAATGTGGATATCCAGTTGTCCTACCATTTGTTAGAAAGCTTATTCTTTCTCCTATTGAATGATCCTGGCACCCTTGTCAAAATCAATTGAGCATAAATATGTAGGTTCATTTCTGGGATCTTTATTTTATTGATCTATATGTTTATCCTTATGCCAATACCACAAAGTCTTCATTACTGTAGCTTTATGGTGAGTTCATAGCTTTGTAATTGGAAAGTATGAGTCCTCCAACTTTGTTATACTTTTTCAAGATTGTTTGGCTATTATGAATTTTAGTTTGTCAATTTCTGCAAAAAAAAGGCAGCTGAGATTTTGAAAAGGATTGGGAGTGTGCTATAATTGCCACATATTTTCCACGTACTTATAATTTCCACGTATTTGTAAATTTGCCAAATTTCCTTTTGTTATTGATTTCTAATTTACTTCCTTATGGCCAGAGAATATACTTTGTATAATTGCAATCTTTTTACATTTGAGACTTGTTTTATGGCTTAATACATGGCCTATTCTGGAGAATGTTCCATCTGTACTTGAGAAGAATGTTGTGTTCTGCTATTGTTAAATGGAGTGTTTTCTAGATATGTTATGTCTAGTTGGTCTAAAATGTTGTTCAAGGGGCACTTGGGTGGCTCAGTCATTAAGCGTCTGCCTTTGGCTCAGGTCATGATCCCAGGGTCCTGGGATCGAGCCCCGCATAGGGCTCCCTACTCAGTGGGAAGCCTGCTTCTCCCTCTCCCGCTCCCCCTCCTTGTGTTCCCTCTCTTGCTGTGTCTCTCTCTGTCAAATAAATAAATAAAATCTTTAAAAAAAAAATGTTGTTCAAGCCTTCTATTTCCTTGCTGATCTTCTGTCTAGTTGTTCTATCCTTTTTTGAAGGTGGAATAATGAAACCTACAACTATTATTTTTGAATTTCTCCCTTCAGTACTGATAGTTTTTGTTCCATGTATTTTGAGCTCTGTTGTTACGGTCACATATATTTATAATTGTACAGATTCAGATCAGGAATGCACCAAACCATGCCAGACAAAACAACTAAATATGGATTCATATAATTTTAAAGATGGAACCCAACTTAGTCCTTCTCTAGCCCTCTTACAGATGAGAAAAAACCAAGATACACAAAGATTAAATGACTTTCCTGAAAGTGATAGAGCTACTAGTTATTATTGCTAGAGGCAGGATTAGAATTAAGATCTCTTGACTCACAATCGGACGCTCATCTCTACTAGAGCCCAGTAGCAGCCAGGAGCTGTTCTTAAAATAGTATATATATGTTACCTTATTACTAACCCTAAAAATGATGTTCAGTGTTAAGGGATAGATGAAAAATTATTTGTCCAGTTTTCCTAAAATAGAAAATTTCATATGTCAATATTAAAAAGTCCTAAACAGAAATATCATGGGGAAGAAATATGGCTAAGTGATGGTAATGAATTTTATGTTCCTAATGGAAAAATCTGAATTTTTAAAACATTAGCCAAAAGACACATTAACCTATGTCTAAAATAATGGAATGTAATGGAAAAGTAACCAAGGTATTAATTAGCTCTTGCAATCCAGCTGTATTATGTCAAGAAATATTTGAACCTTGGGGTGCCTGGGTGGCTCAGTTGGTTAAGCGACTGCCTTCAGCTCAGGTCATGATCCTGGAGTCCCGGGATCAAGTCCCACATCGGGCTCCCTGCTCAGCAGGGAGTCTGCTTCTCCCTCTGACCTTCCCTCCTCTCATACTCTCTCTCTCTATCTCATTCTCTCTCTCAAATAAATAAATAAAATCTTTAAAAAAAAAAAAGATATATTTGAACCTTAAAAAAAGCTTTCACCTGTTGTCACCTGTTGACCTGAGTAAATGGTATCATTTTTTTGGTGCTTGTCTGTCTTCAACAGGACTTAAGAAGTAAGATTTTTGGTCTAGCAAAAGCCAACTAATTCAAATTTAGGGATGAGCTTTTCTACTGGGGGGAAAAAAAAGACAAAAATAAAGAAAACAGATGTAGCAATAAATTTTGAAGTAGTATTAACTGATTTTTTTCCCAATATGGCTGTGAATCCTTCCTTAAAATTTACTTTGTTTTCAATAGTCTATGATATCAACTAAATGCATTATGATTTGTTACAACTTAAATCACATGTATGCTTCCTTCCCCTTCCTCCTGTTTATTTTCATAGTCACTTAAATATAGTTATTGGCTGAATATGGCTGAGGGTATGTCTTTTTCTATTCTGTAACTTAAATGGCCTCTTTCCCTAGAGGTGTGGATTTAAATTAAAGTCAGTTAGACATTCCATGCATGGTTCATAGTTGTATTTATTTTCTCCAATTATATTTTTTATGCTCTGCTTATTTTTATTCTTAAGCACATAATCCAGATCTGGGTTTTTCAAAGCTCACCAATATCTTTATAGTCTCTTGCTTTTGTGAACTTGCAATTTTTGCGTGAGTGATTTATTTGACATGCCATCGGTCTGCTTCCAGTGATCATTTGTTAAGAACCTGAGTGGACAATAAGAAAGTCCGATAAAGGGCGGCCCTGCGCAGCATGCTCCAGCCAGATGGCAGTGGCCTGGAAGTGGGACGCCGTCTGGGGGAAGAGGAGGAGGGGCCCATGGGGGGAGGCAGCGGTGCCGTAGCCCCAAGTCCTGTTATTGGAGTGCGCCCGGGCTTTTAGCTGGAGGCTGCCTCTGGCGCAAGTGAAGGCCTTCGTGGAGTCGGACCTCAACGTGACCCTCGAGGGACAGGAAGCCATCTTTATTCTGTCACAAGCCTCAGAGACCATTGCAAACGGTGCCTACTGCTGTGCTTAACAAGGAAAGGGGAAAACCCTCTAGAGGAGAGATTTGGATAATGAAATAGAAGCTGTGGATGAATTTGCTTTTCTGGAAGGAACTTTGGCTTGATTGCCGAGTTGGGAAGTTTTGTGAGCCTTCACCTGCATCCTTCAGCTAGCTCTTGTCCTGCAGGCCTCAGCTTTGAAGAACAGAGTATTCGGAATATTATACTTAGATACTTCTCCTGTTCTACCTTCACCTAAGCCAGGATAAGCAGAGATCTCACCTGTTGGCTTTTCTCTACAAGGCCTTCCCGTAGTTGTGTTTTTCCATCTTAGGCTTGGATGCAGCCGCTGCTGTTTGAGGCAGAGGAAAAGAAAATGATTTGTGCAGGCTGCTTAATGAATGATAAAGACCATAATCATAATCAAGGTCTATGATCAATCCCCCCCCCCCAAAAAAAAGAAAACAAGAAAAGAAAAGAAAGTCTAGTAAAACTAGGACTTGTTGGGAAATTTGGCTGAGATTAGATTAATGTGGATAAATAAAGGAATATCCTTCATTTGTTCAACAAATATTAAAAGGACTCCGACTATGTTACCAGATATCATTCAACAGTGAACAAAAGTGATAAAGTTTCTGGCCTAATGGAGCTTACATTCTAGTTATGAAAGAAAGATAATAAAGAAATAAGCAAATATATGGCTCTTATGTTAATTAGTTCTAAGAAGAAAATAAAGCAAGTCAGGGGAATAATATTTAAAAAGAATACATGGTTAGGGAAAGCCTTTCTGACAAGAAGTGATGGATCAGAAGTCTGAATAAGGAAAAAAGTGAGCAATATGGGTATCTTGAGATGAAAAAGCCAGCTTTTGAGGTAGGAGTGTGCTGGGTGTATTCAGAAGTGATAAGGAAGCCAGTGTGATTGGAGATGGAAGAGGTGAGCCAGCAGATGAAAGCAGAGAGTCAGGTCATTTTGGGCCCTGCACCCCATGATTTCCTTTGAGTTGGGTGAGAGCCTTGGAGGTTTTGAGTAGCAGTGATAAAGATCCAACTTAGGCTTTAAAAAGATCACTCTGGCTTTTGTGTGAAAAACACAATGTAGGGGGTCAGGAGTAGAAGCAGAGAGACAAATTAGGAAACTTTTGTATTCCAGGCAAGAGATGAGGGTGGTTTAGACCATGGTGGTGGCAGGATTCCAGAGAAGGGCAGGCAAATACTAGGTACTGTAAGTTTGGGTTGATGAGAGAGCCATGTGACTTTTCTTCTTTTATTTTTGGCTGTGTACAGAATTGATAGGAACAATGTAAAGATTTTTATTAAAATGAACATGGCTATTCATCACCCAGATTAAGAAATACAAATATTGCCAGAACTGGGGTGCCTGGTGGCTCAGTCAGGTAAGTGTCTGCTTTCAGCTCGGGTCATGATCTCAGGGTCCTGGGATCAGGCCCTGTGTGTGTTGGTGTATTGGGCTCCCTGCTGAGCAGGGAGCCTGCTTCTCCCTCTCCTCCCCTGCTTGTGCTCTCTCTCACTATCTCTGTCTCTTTCTCAAATAAATAAATAAATAAAATCTTAAAGAAAAATATTGCCGGAACTTTAAAAGCCTTTGTGATCTTCTCCCCAGTTATACTGTTTCCCTGTTTCCCAGAGGTAACCATTATCCTACTTTTTTAAAAAATATTTTCTCTAATGCTTCCTTATAGATTTATCAGTTATATATTGTATTGCTACACAACACATTGCTTACTATTGGAAAATGGTAAGAAGCACGAACCTAGCTGTGTAGGGAAAGGATAATACTACCATGTTGAGATAGAGGCTTCTGGGAAAAGATGAGTGAACAAAACTGTATGATCACAATCAGGCTGTAGCTTCCCTGAAAGTTTACAAGACCTCTCCTCTGGAGAAGTCTTTGGGCAAGATCTTGAGTGGATCATGGAAGACATTGGGCTGGAATATTGGAATTGGGCCAGTAAGCAGGACTATGTTGTGGGCTAGGTTCTACATGTTTAATAGAAAAAAATGTTTAGTGGTGGGAGTAAGTTGCTCTTTATTTTTTGCTTCTACACTAACCATTGCTGCTATGCTTCCAAGCTTACGTCCAGCTCTCAGGAGCAAATCAAAGCAGAACACTTCTGGGAAGTGAACTGAATGTCTTGAGCCGATTTAGGCTGTGGCACATGGACTGGAGAGCCATAACTTACTCAGATAAAAGTCTGGGCTGTTTCAGCCAGACATTCTCAACTCATGATGAAAAGGAAATATGTGGCAAAGTCCTCAATGTGGGCCTGTAAGGCTGTTCCAATCTCAGCTAACTGCTCTCTCTTTCCAGTGTAGCTACCGTCCTGGGAATGTCTCTTCATCATCCTTCTTGAGATTTCCTTCAATTTTATCCTGTTCCCTGCATCCCATGTTTTTCTGAGGTCTGAGCTTAACTCTACCACTGTTCTTCTTCTTTTAGTCAGTAATCATTTAGGTTAATCAACATCCCATTTTTTAGTGGTATTTATTCCTACTTGTATCTTCATCCTTCCATTTGGGACTACTTTCCTTTTGCCCAAAGAACACTCTTTAGAATTCCTTTGATGCCTGTCTGCTAGTGGTGAACTCTTTTGGTTTTCTTCTTATTTTAAAAATGTCTTTATTTTACCTTTATTCTGCATTGAGAATCAGCAGTAATTAAAAAAAAATTTTTTTTCACATGAACATTTAATTGACCTTTACCTGACTTTCTTTCAGCATTGTTTGGAGCTCTTTGCTTCTGTATGACTGATTTTTATTTGTGTTTTTGTTTGTTTGTCGTGTGTGTGTGTGTGTGCGTGTGTGCGTGCCACAGTCAGTCATCTGGCTGCACCCAAATGGGAGCATCGGCATCTTTTAATATTTTCACCCTCATTCTCCCTTCTTCACTGGCTGGCCCTGTTGCATAGGAAGGGTTCACCTCCAGATCTTCTGTGCTTTCTGTCCTTCTCTTCTTCTTGCCTTTTGACCTTTTTTCACATTCTCCTCTTCAGAGGTCTTATTTGTCCCTTCAGATCAGACTTGGCACAGTCTCATAGTGAGGCTCTTGACTCCCTCCTTGATTGTTACCCAAATTCTTTTCTAGCTATGCTGCAGGAAACCATTCTGGATAAATCTTTCTCCAAGCCAGACTTGGATCCCGGAAGCCCTGACTTCAGTATAGTTTCTATGTGTATAACTTTTGGTGGGCTCATTCAAAAAATTCAGGTTCTTGTGATGACACATTTAATAGAAAAAGAGACAGAGAGGATCTTGGGATAGATGGGGGAAACTCTCTCACAATTTCTACCTTGGTAGAAATTTAAGCATTACTTAGAACAAATCAAATGAAACTCCCAAACATGTACATGCACATACATACCTTGTTTAAATAGATATGAATTTTATCTGAACTATTTAAGCTATTTTTCTGTATTAGGGATTTAGGGCAGTGTTTTATGATTTTTTAAGTCTGACTAAAAAGAATAAAAAGTCATTCTCAGAATATAGATATGATTATACCTTATAAATTTTATTGATTCTTTGGAATTAGAAGGTGAGGTGGTAAAGGGAAAGAAGTATCATGAAATAATTTTCAAATTATTACATATAAAATAAAATTTGGTCTAAAACATATATTGTTATTATTGCAAAAATCTATAGATTTATTTGACTGATTGAATACTTTGAAATAAAAGCCAATTTCTTTTTGAGAAAAGCATGCTCCCCAGAAAGTGATTTTTATAACAGTTTGTGAGAAAAAAAAGTTGCAATTCAATTTTGTGGCTCTGATTTTCAGCGTGTTTGAAGGGATTAATTTATTGGCCTGGATCTTACTTTTCCCAGCTATGAAATAGGAAGACTAATTGTTGCAAATATATTATGAGAACCTTAAATGGAAGATAACTATCAAGGTGCAAAGAGTAACCAGACATTTTACTCCATTTGTGTTCATCTGATTTTGAAATTTCTGCTCTTTTTCCAGTCTCATAGAGGAAACACCAGCTGCATAATTCATCCTGTTGTGATAAATTATAAGAAGGGATGTGGAAGTCGGCTCTGAATTTCCTCTTCTTTTGGTGTGTGTAAACCAGTCTTTAATGTTATTGCCCTGTTGTTTTGTGGTTTCCTTTCCTTTACGTCAACTGCATTTGTGTGAAGAGCTTTCTCCAAGATTAAACATTTGCCTCATTGGCAGCATTTCTGAATTTTCATCTGCCAAACTCTTCACACACAGACTACATAAAGCCAGTTTATTTTCTGGCTGAAAACCTGACGATGTCCCAACCACCTCATGACAGAGAAATCGGGCAACTGATGTAAAACAGTAGTGGATATGGAGACGAAATTGTGATGTGTGTGTGTGGGGGGGGTGGGTGGGGGGATAGAAGAGTACAGAAGGGAAGCTCTTTCTATTAGACAGAAATCCATTTTATCCAATAGTCTGACTTGACAGAAAGATGGTGTCTCAGTGATTATAAGACAGAGATGTGAAAGTCAGGCAAGCCGAGAATAGTAGGTGTGTCCAGCATATTACTCTAGTCCAGAAAGCTGCTCCACTTTTGGAAACTGGAGATGGTCTGTGAATTTGTGAGGTTAGTACTGCAGCTGGGAGGCTGAATCTGTGGGCTCAGTGGTATGTGCAGAATGCGTTTGATCAGTTTCCCCACTTGGGGTTGAAGAAGGGGGCATAAAAAGAGTATGACTGAAATAAGCTGAAAGTAGGAGTTGAGTTCCGGGGAATAAGTCTTAGCTCAAATTTAGATTCTAGAAAATTTTCCTGTTGCAGTCCTTTGCCATGGCAAAAGTTTGACTTTTTGAAAATTTCAAGATATGAAAAGCACACAGAATATTTTAGTACCTCCATAAGCATTTACAAGTCTCCTATTATTCTCTTCCACACAATATCTCCAGGAATCTGACACAAGCTCTGCCATTTGGGGAATATAATATGGAAATAAGCATGATGACGGTCTTAATGACCTTACTGTGTCCTTGACAACCAAGAGACATTAGTCAAAAATGGCTTTGAGAAAGCAGGGATTGGAAACCTTGCTTTTTCTTTTGAAAAAACTTTGGTAGGAGCCTATTTATAAAGCTTATTGTTTTTATTCCCCCTTCCCTCATGAGTTCAAGGACTCCACAAACATTTTCCCTCATAACCTACCCGGGCAGTTAACACAGCCTAATGCCAAGAGTATCCTCAGGGGTGTAGATCTTCATTTCATGGGTGGATCACTAGCCCAAGGTCACCTGGGATGGTGGAGGAGAGACTGGGATCAAGCCACAGCCCAGATTTCAAGTCCTGTGCAAATAACTGTCAGCAGCAATCCTAAAACACGTGGACAGCTGATGCAAGCTCTTACAGGAAAGAAACAAGAGAGCAGTAATACAGCCAGGTACTTTTATTTGTGCAAAGAGGGCTCAAGTAAAGAGGTTGTTTTGTTGGACTCTTGAATTCTTGAACTAGTTGTGCTGGTGCTGCTCGAGTCACTTAGCTGTTCTGTGGCTCACTTTACTCATTCAGCATTGAGCTTGGGGATGCTTGATCTGTCCCTCAAAATAGAGGATTCAAGGAGATGATGTGAAAAGTGAAGTGTAATGTTTGGCATCGGCACCGGATGAAACAAGGGCAACGTAACCAACGATCCCTTCAAAGCAAGTTTGCTTTTCCTAGGCACTCAGTAAAGTTTGTCAAGTGAATGAGCAATTGCAGAATGTTGAAGCAGGAGGCCTCCAGGAAGCAAGGTCCAGAGTAGTAAAGTGACTTAGCCAGCTTTCATAACTTGTTCATGGCAGAGGTCCCTTGTCACGTCCCCGACTCTTGTCCTATTGCTCTTTCTGATATACCACATTGTCTCTCTTAGGCACCACTATGATAGCTTATATATATCCCAGATGCAGAATTAAACAACACTGAATTCTAGCTACAGGTAATATTTTAAAAAATTGAGCTATTTTAAATGTCCTAACCTTTTTTTTCCTATAGCTCTGCCCTCAGAGAAATACTTTAAACACAGGCATGAAGAAACAAACATTTACCATAAATTAATAATTATTTCCATTTCAAAAAGTTGTGAAATGTTTCTAGAACTCCCCAGGATTGACCCAAGTTGGTTTCTAAGAATATTTTCCTATAATTACAAACATGTAATTAGAGGAGTGGTTGGGAGGATAAAGATTATTTCAAACTTTTCTTCTCTAGTTTGTTCCTAATTAAAAATAATGAAAGGCACAAAATCCCATTCAATGATACAATGTATATTATTTAAAAATATTCATGTAACATTATATTAGCAGGAATAGGAAATGTAATCTTGTAAATGCAATCAATTCACATTTATCAGAGTTAGGGCTATATAATATTTATTTAATTTTTAATATTTTATGAATTATAGACAGAGGATTTGGAGAGGAATCAAGGAAAAGCTTTATAACCATTTCTGGCCAAACTAGAAGCAAAATGTAATTGAAACATTCAGGAATGTCCATTTTCAGTTAGGCTCTATCTAAACTTAGGAAAGCCAGATAGGGTTTAAACCTATCACTGATAAAAATTTATCTTATTAAATCTCCTTTAGCTCAGTTAATCATATACCAGTTTTGATTCTTGATCATGAGGTGATTTTAAACAGAGTAATAATGGCTCCTTAGTCCTATTCAAACTATGCCCAAGCAGTTGTTTTGTGTTTGATGGGTTAATATCATGTAACACTGGCAAATTAGGAAAACAAGCAATATAAAGAGGCAGAAAATACGTACTTTAGCTGAAAGGTGCCGTGTTCTGTATACAACATAAACACTTATATCTTATTCACTCAAGTACACTTAAGTTTCTTTTGTTGCTAACTAGGAATAATAAAAAATCTTGACCTCCTAAGAAATTTGTTGAGAGTGAGAGAGAGAGACAGAGAGACAGAGAGGGAGGGAGAGGGAGGGACTAATTCAAGTCGGGGGTGGGGGAGCCAAGCTAGAAACATTGGAATTTCTTTGTTTAAAGTTATGAGGGAAAACATACAATAAGTCATTTATAACCACCACAACATTGTTCAAAGTATTGCTTCTTGGATGGACCTGACTCAGTCATAAAGGGAGTTCAGCAGGACAACTCCCTTTCTGGTATGGTAAGAACAGAAGGAAAAATAAGCCAATGTTCACAAAAGCACTTCAAAAATGAAGATCATACCATAGTCACATTTATTTAAAAGTATATATATTCGAAGGCCTTTTCAACACAAGTTGAATCTACTAGTGTTCTGCTGTGCTGTTATTGAATCCCATAGTTTGAGAGCTCAGTTGGCAACACATGGGCTTCTAAGGCTCTAGTCTGCCAAGATGAACACTGTGAAGGGAGCATCTCATCTTTACATTGACTTTCACTTTTCTCTGGAAAACCATGACTAAGCTATAGCACAGTCAGCAGCTCTAGCAGAGGGTGTCTCGATGGTCACCAACTGCTATCACCTAATTGACTGAGGCACTTGGAATCTTTAGGAATGTAGAAGTAGTGGTAAAGGTGAATCTTAGCAACACCTTTGAGACATTTCCATAATTTTCTTGTCACTGCTAGAACCAGATTCCAAAGAGACTAGACATAACTTGTGGTAAAATGGGAGGAGATAATGCCATGTGTTAAATATAGTTCTAAAGGCTCCATTTCCAGATAGAGGGTTTTATATGCCACTGGAGAGTTCTTTGGCGTTCTTTTAAGAAATGACTTGCATACTCAGTGTTTGAGGCACTTGTTTCTGAGCCAATTGAGATCAGTCTTGAAGTCTTCCCATTCCCTGTGCTGCGTAGCTCTCTGATCTTTGATTGAGGATTGAGACAATAATGAAATGGGGTCGATTATGGCATACAGAGCTTGAATGAGAAATAAAGTCAGAGTTTTGCCAGAGCCAAGCATGTAATTGCAAAAGATTGACAGCGAGTCGGTTTTGAGGATACACCAAGATCCTATCACATGCGTGGTCTGCATATTTGGAAGGTAAAGCAAGAATTGATGATATAGGACAGGGAGGCAAATCTAAAGAAAAGAGTAAACACTGAAATTGCTTCTAGGAGTGAGGAACAATTGATAGCAGACACTGTCAGATCTTCTTAAGCTGCTCTAGTTAGATTCCTTAGCAGCAGGTGTTGAAGGAACTAGAAACCCGACCACCAAGGGTTTCTTGTTGTTTATCCTGGTTTTGATGACCTCTAAAACATATACTTAGCATCACAAGCCTCTGTGATACGGATATTTCCTCCTTATTTGTGGAACAAGGGTGTTATAGTTTGGGTTCCCTCAGACGCTGAAGCACTGAAATTTATGTACAGTTAGTGTGTTGTGAAATGCCAACACATTTGAGAGAGAAGGAAAGCAGGATTAGGCAAAGAAGATGTGGAATTATGACTTTGCAGTAAAAGACTTGGTTCCTCCTACTGGGAGTTCTGAAGCTGAAGTAGTCCTTAAGAGTTATTCTAAACTGGGGAGAGAATATCAGTTCTGAATAAAAATCAGTCACATGATGCACACACACAAAAAGATTTATATCCCCTATTGTGTAAATTAAAATAACAAAAGTTCAGAGTGGTATAGTAAGTGCCCAAAGTCACACAGCTTCTAAATGGAATGGCTGGAGGCTATTTACTTGTTGTGGCTGAACTCCAGACTCATGGTCACAGCCAGGGAATATATAACCTCTGGCAGAAGGATCCATAATATGGTCTCCCACTGAACACTGACCTAAGAAGTAAAATAAATGTGCCTCTGAGGTTTTTAAAAATTATTGATGTGCATATCTTTTGGTTTTGTAAAAAACAGATAATAGCACATATATTAAAAATTATCTTTTATTGATAAAATTTTCAAACAATTTTCTCTAGCACTAAAATTTTTCTTTCTTACTTATCACTTAATGGTAACATCAGATAAGGCCCTTCTTTGGTCTTATGGTAGCTAATTTTTTCTTAAAAAGAGACCAGAAAACCATCTGAATGTACTAAATATTTTCTTTTATGTAATTATATCAAAATAGTAAACATTGTAGAACTTTTGTATTTTGGTTTTCCACCTACTCCACATAGGATCTTTGTGGATTTGAGTTATGGAGGCCAGAGCACAAATGTAGAATCTGTGGTTCTGAGAGGTTATGAGCTTTGCCTGAGGTTACACGGTCTGTGTGGGTGATCCAGACCTCCTGCACCCCTTTCCGGGATCCTCATTTCCTGTGTGCTCCGTATACACTGCCTCACCCTAAGGAATGTTCCACCATGGCTCCATATCTAGGAAGTAAATGTGTTGTACCATATGAGTCAATGGAAGAACCAGGGCCAGTGTGTTTTTAGCGTGAGAAGAGCAACCAAACCACCGAAAAGAGGCATTGGAACTATTCCCATGAGCTCCTAAGAAAAATAATTGCTCTGGAAAGGGATTAAGACTTTCAGTAGAACTTGTTATCTATTTTCTTTGGATGAACTCTCTGTTATTAGTCAATGTGATCTGGGCTTGGGTACCACATTAGAACCAGTAACAGAAAATATTGATCCTGCAACTTGTGAGAAGCATGAAGCAGGCATGAGTTTATCTCGGTGCTTCCATAAATGGTAACTTTAATTCTAGTTATTTGAAGATTTGTTGATTATTATTACTTGAAAGGGATCCAGCTAAAACAGCATTTGCTTGGATTCTTGGGTCAACTATTTCACTTCTAGTGGCAGAAAATATACTACATAAAAAGATTATGTCTATTTTTCTTAACTTTCCTTTCCTTTTTGGTCACTTGGCCAAAGTGAGGTCCTGGAAAATATTCTCCATATGCTCAAGTGTGGGGGGAAATGTGTGCATGTGTGGGGGGAAGGGGCTGGGAGAGAGAGAGAGACAGAGAGAGAGAGCACGAGCGAATTAGCCACGTCTGAATGTGTTGTAACAGTAAGTGTGGTTTATTCAACAGACCAAACCTTATTGGGAACACCTTTGAGACGGGCTAAGGTTTGGTTTGGAAGGCTTAATAAGTGTTACTCTAGTGATGTGTGTATCACGTAATGAGTGTTACGCAGCGAATCCTTGGGACAGTGGTCAAGGCTGTGGTTATTTCTATGGCAGGGCTCAGACTGTCTCCTCCAGAGAGGTGTGTCACCTAGTGTCAGTGGTTGTGGCACACTGCTTGGGTCTAGGTTCTGGTAGAGCCAAGGTGGTGCCACATTTGTTGGGGACAGTGACCAAAGATGTGCTGCTGCCAGTAATTCAGGTAGACGGTATGAGAGCAGATGGACAGCACATGAAAGGCAGCTGACAATCCCTAAGTTCTGTAGGTGACTCACGGTTACAACTAAAGCAATTTTTGGTAGAGACTGCAATGTCCATGATTATGTACAAAAAGTTGCTGGAGGCTGTCAAGGACTGAGAGTACTGATTTTAATAATTAACCCAGGAAATAGAAATACCAACATTAGAAGTCTTACCTTTTGACAAATGAAATCATTTCAAAGAGAATTACTAGGGCCTGGGGCTTGAGGCCACAGAAGAATTTCAGGGCTGAATCAGATAATTGTACTGTAGGTGGTAGTACCAAAAAATTTTTAAATATCCATAAACTTGATTGAACAGTTGCTTCTAGTAATTTATACAAAATAAGTCATTAAGAATATGTGCAAGCAACTACAAGAATTGTTTTTGGAACTTGTTCTTCTAAGTTAAAAATTGGAAGAAAGTGTTAAAATCAGGAATTTGTTAGATTATTATAAATCCATATAATAGAATCACATTTAGTCATTAAATATGATGAGTTATATAAAAAATATATATGTAAATACATATTTACATATAAATGTAAATATATATTATTTTGAAACATTTAAAACGCATAGAAAAATTGAAAGAATAGTGCAATGAATATCTGTTAACAACTTGCTGTACTCTCCCTTTTTCTCTCCTTTTTGCTAACCTTCTGAAAGTAGGCTATCAATATTATGACATTTCACCTTTTAATGCTTCGTCTGCATGCTTCTCCCAAGAGGAAGAGTATTCTCTTTAATAACACCATTACCACAACCCAAAAGATTATCACTAATTCAGTAACATCATTCACAAACTTACTTAAATTGTCCTAAGAGATTCTTTATTATTCTTTTTTTTCTGATCCAAATTCCAATGAAGTTTCATTCATAGCTTTGGCTATTATATATTTTTACTTCCCCTCAATCTAGAACACTGTTCCCTGTCTTCCCATGGCATCGAATCTTTTGAAAAGTCCAGACCAGCCTTCTTACAGAATGCCCTACCTTCTGGATTAATCTATTTTTTCAGGATTAAATTCAGGTTAAAAATTTTAGGCAAGAACACTTTATAGGTGATGTGTATACCTCCCACTACATTGTATCATGAGGCGTAAAATATCTGGTAATCACATTATTGGCAAAGCCACACTTAACTGGGAAGTGCCTTTATTTTAAAGGCACGTTTTCCCCTTTATAATAACATAGGCTCATATTTTGAAGTGTAGTTGTATGTTTATCAAAATGGAAAGATGTTCATGCTCTATTAAGTATAAAGAGAAAATTAGGAACTGTAAAGGATCTTAATTTTGTCAAAAAGATTTTACACACACACACACACACACACACACACACACACACACACACACAGGGTAATGTCTAAGATACATATCCCAAGGCAGAGGACATATATCCCAAGGCATTTATAGTACTTACGTCAAAGTCATATGACTATGGGTGATTTTTATTTTTCTCTTTTTTATTTGATTGTTTTAAATAATGACTACATGTAACTTGTATAATTTTAGAAGTTAATAAAATGGATTGAATGCAACTAATGTTTTACAGCCTATTTTAAATAGGCGAACATAGTATATGTATTCTCCCTTTACTCCTTCCTGTTTTGGTGACACACATATGTTGTCTGCATAGTTAGAGCTATTTTTATTGTTATTATAGTGGATCCTACTGGGCATATTTCTCTAGAAAGGAACAATTAATTCAAGGACAGAATTCTCACACTTCTCTCCAGAATCTCAACTTGTATATTTTAATCAGTACCCTGTACTTAATGAGTAAAGTATGCTTTTTTTGGTAATTTAAAATGAAATATCACAGAATTTAAGGCACCTGTTTATTTCTTGCTCCAGGATAGTGTAAGAATGCTGTGATTCTGGACAGCGTTTATGAACTTTTTTTCTCCGAAGTGACCTATATGGTTGTGGTCTAAGGTCACCTACCCTTTTTGCAGATGTCCTCTGGCTACTTCAGTAAGGAAGTAAACTTTACTCAGCATGGGTCACAGGGATCTGGTGAGTCAAGGAGAGGGGAACCTAGGCTCATCTTGTCTGCTGACTCATAAGTGTACACCAGGTGGTAGGGCCACCAAAGACCAGAGGCTTAGGTCTCTGCGGCAAGGCTCGGAAACCATCTTGGCTAAATGACAGAGTTGAAGACGGCCAGATCACAGCGTCCTGCCGCCTTTGTTATGGATACGTAGCCTGTTGTTGATGGAAGCAAAGGCCGCCACTGGCCTTCCATGGAAGCTGACCAGGCAAGAGGCAATGATGTTGGGTTTGCTCCTTGGGGAAATCTTCCTTTCATCCCTGGGAAGGCAGACAAGCTGGTGCAAAAGGAAACCCACACCTAGTAACTGATACACAGCAGTGACGTCCCTGTGAAGCGATCTGCAGAACGGGGCTAGATGGAATTCTGCATTCCATTAACTGTAAGCAGGATGTGAGGGATTAAAAGGGAGTTGGAGTGGGCCGCATGAGGCTAAAAATTATCTACTGGAGTCACTGATATTTTCCAGTGCAAACAAAAAGAACACCCTTTGCAAGAGTAAATCCTCTGGAATAATATTTCTGGGGAATATAAGACTGGCTCCAAGCAAAACTGGTGAGTGGGTAGTGTGATTTTATAGCACACTACCCCTATTTCAATGCCTGTCTCCACCAACCCTGGCACCCCATTTTTCTTACTGCTATATTCCTTTCCTTTGAAGGTTCTGCTCTCTATATTATACCTTTGAATTCAGGGAGTAAACACACTTTGATGGTGGAGCTGAACTGGGTTCAAGTTTCAATTCTGCTCTCTATATTATACCTTTGAATTCAGGGAGTAAACACACTTTGATGGTGGAGCTGAACTGGGTTCAAGTTTCAATTCCATTACACTCTGGTTATATGAATATGGCAGACCTCTTAACTTTTATGAGCCTCAGTTTTATCATCTTTATGTGGGAGTTATAATCCAATATTTAACATAGGTCTTAGTACATAGTCAGGGAAGGAAAGAAGATGGGAACTGATCCTTGCTGGGCATCTCTTGTGTGCCAGAATCTGGGCTGGGTTAAGTTGTGTAGCAGGGGTCTCAGCTTGAGCCCAGGCTGTAGTAACCATTTGGGATCTATAATGTCTAGGCATGTTTGGTGACCCTGGCAAAGGTTACCTGGCAAATGACCTGCCAAAATGGACCTTCCAGAAGATTGAGGGAACTGAGGAGCATCCCGGATGAGAACTTATCATTGAAGGAAAAAGAAGGTCTCCAGACAACTTGGTTCTAAAACACATTATTAGCAGGGCAGAGTTGACACTAATGGAGAAAGTGTGGGTAGTTCATATCCAAGATGGCCATATCTATCTTTTCCCTTTGTATATGTGAATTCCCCTGTTAAGAGGTGGAATCTACTTCTCCCATCCCCTTGATACTGGATTGACCTTAGTGACTTGCTTGATAAATAAAATATGGCACAAATGATATTCAGAGATTTCTGAGGCTCAGTCATAAGAAGCCTTGCAGCTTACATTTGGGACATCTGGAATGATCTTTCTTGCAACTCTAAGCTACTTAAGAAGCACATTTCAAGACCATCATTCATGAAAAGTCCAAGCCACATGGAGAGGTCCTGGAGACACCATGTGGAGAGAGACCAAGGAGAACGGAGGCAGCAGGCATTTGAGTGAAGTATCATCATAGGAGTCTTGATTCCCAGCTCCCCCATGAGGATGCCATGGGGATCAGAGATGAACCACCCAGCCAAGCTCTCTCCACAAAACTCTGAGCATAAATGTGATGGATGTTTTAAGTAACTGACTGTAAAAGGAAGAGAAGACTCTGCGTGTGTGTGTGTGTGTGTGTGCATGTGTGTGCTTCAAGTGTTCTAGAAAACAAATTTGAAAGCTATTACATAAAATAAAAGAAGTTTTAAAAGCTATTTCTGTGAAATAATGTAGAAAAACTATGGGTGGGAATGAGAATATGGTTAAGTTGGGCTATCATGGGAGAGGACAAGTGGACTGTTGGTTAGCCAGCTATGAACATTTTGACCATGCTTAGGGTTTCATGGGGAAAAAATTTCAAATTAAGACATGGAGCAGGTGGTATCTTGGGAGGCTTATGAATAAGGATCCATAGATCCCCTTAGTCAGTTCAAATCAAGAATGCTTTGAGAGAACGTAGCCCCTTCACATCCAGAATTGGCCCTGGCATTCCAACTTATATTGGAATGGGGTTATATTGATGTGGGTTCAGTATATGGATGCAAAGGGGCTCTGGGGCAATAGAAAAACTCTTTATAACCTATGACTTACTTAATTTGTTCAGAACAAGTGCTTCTTTACTATGTAGGAGACCCAGCTGAATGGGAGGTCTCCTTATAAGGGAGTTAAAATGAAAATAAAAACCATATGAAAAGAATTGAGTATAAAGAAAGGCTTCAGGTCCTCTGGACCAAGAACCTGGTCCCTGGGTAAAAGACCCAGGATGCCACCTTAGCCGTGCTGTGGACTAGACAGAGACATGCAAGGCCACAGCCCCCCTGTGGCGTGTGAGAGAGCTTGCTTACTGACAGCACACAGACTGTGCTAGCTAGCTCTGCCACATCCTGGGAGGGCTGTGGTCCCGTAGTTCAGGAAAGGTACTCTTGGCAAACTGCACTCCTGTTCAAGGATTGAGGGACTCACCGAGTGATAATTCAGCTGCAGTGCTGGAAGTACAAGGGAGTCGATGTGTTGAGTGTCTGCAGATAGAGTGATACGTTTATTCCAGGGGTTGTGGAGAGGTTATCACGGCTCTACTATATTACAAGTTTACGTCAGGTACTTTTCAAGGAAACTTTCTCTTGCTAGCTGGTTTAGGTGTGGAGATAGACAAGTTCTTTTGGCAGTAGGTGGATACAAGGACGTAATTATTTACTGCATTTCTTATATCCCACCATGCCTTACCCTTGGGCATGGTATGCATTCAATCACTCTCTTCTTATTAGCCATGAAAATATTTATAATCATTCTTCGTTGGGAGAGTCATTGTGTGCTCTTTTTCTGTGATTTTAGTTTTTTGAAAATTGCTTTTCACTAACTTAAAAACAATATGTTTACAGGCTCCAGGTTGTCTATCCACTTGTGAGTGGGGTCTTGGGTCAGGTCACTCAGATTCTCACAGGATTCATTACTCACCTACATTGTGGTCTGCAATGCACACCATACGCCAGTTGGAGGTAACTATATAGCAAGCTTTTGTCTGCAATGAAGGAGCAGGAAATCAAAGGTAACAACTACTTCCTGACAAATTCAGCTCTCTCTGTCTCATTGAGTAGATGTTCGTTTGATTACTTAAACATAGAGGGGAAAAACAGGTTCCAACCTCTGTGGGCAAGCGTCAGCTAAGGCGCCATATGAACCCTTGTGGGGCCACATGTCAGGCCTTGTTTTCACCCAAGTTCATTGAAGTGTAAGAGAAACTTTCTATAGGAAATTCCTAATTGAATATGCTTATTGTCAGAACATGCAGGGGATTTTGTTAACAATCACCATGCAAAATGGCAGGGGCAGGGGGAGCAGTCCAAACTGGATTTCCCCTTTATGCTTAGTGTCCTTGAGATCAGAATGAGACCCAGGGCAAGCTCGATCACACCTTTTACACTTGTTTGAACAGAAGATTTTGCATCTACCTGGATGGGAAGCATGGCTGGTCAGGTCTGCAAAGCCCAACGTACCGTGCAAAGGCAGCAGGCATTCTGCTCTCGTACCCCTTTAGAAAAGCAGGTAAAATATCTACATTGGGACATAGGGAGACCAAGGCTTCATATAAAAGGGAGATGGGTAACTACGTGGACATCACTTAGTTTCGAGTAAAGAAAATAAGAAACCAGTAATTCAGGAGAGGTGCATGAGACAGCACAAGAGATCTGAATTAACTGGGTGAAGGTCTACACTCCAACTCCTTATAACTGACATCTTTTATTCTGGTATGTTCCAAACAAACTTAAGGAAGGACAAAAATTATTCTTTGGAAGGAAAGGTGTGGAAGGAGTTGGAAGACAAAGAAGAATGGAAAGGGAACAGGAATTTACAATGAAATCTCCTTTCTGTCCAAGACTTAGAAATAGAGGGTATGTAGAAATCATACCCAATCCGTCTACCCATCCATCCTTCTTACATCTGTCCATGGAGGAAAGAGACAAAGGGAGACTACGGCCTGCTGCCACACACCACCCTTTGAAAGTGGTTTGCTGATTTTAATGCTTCCCAGATGGATGCTTCAGGAAATTCTACATGGTGCCCTCAAAATGTAGCATTTCAGTTGTTAGAAGTGGGACGGAAGAAGCAGGGCATTTGGTCTAAGAGCCAATGTCTAAAACTAACAACCCCTTTGTTGTTGTGAAGCTATAAGGAGAAGCCAAGAGTCAAGGGGTAAAGGGACACAGCTTTCCTTCTCCTTTAATGCCTGGACTGGGGACACATTTGGTAAAGCCCAGTGGGGAAACATATCTCTGTGAATGTTGTAGGGATGAATAGAGAACTTTTGTCTCAGGATGTCAGTCTAGCACCTTCCATCAGAATTAAGTTCACTCAAAAATTTAAAGCACCCCACCCCCTACAACCATTCCTACATCCCTGAAGGATTATATTACTGTAATCAAAGTCACTCCAGATAGAAAAGGCCTTGCAGGTTATCCAGTTCATCCTCTGTTAGTGCAGACTCTCTTCCTTCAGCATAGCTGTTGCTGTTTTGCTCTGTCTGGTTTCCAGTGTCCCGAGTGAGGGAGCTTCCCACCCTTCCCTGGGGAGGGCATTCTCGAATCCAGCAGTTCTCACCGCCAGGAAGTCTTGTCTGATACTCATCTTGAGTTTTCCTTCTTCAGCTGTATCCCATTACCACCAGGCCCTGCCTTTGTACCAAGGCTCCGTCCCGGTGGCTGCATGCTGCTTCCCACTTCCACGACTACCCCTATTAAAACCACTTCTGTGTTGTTCACTCTCCTTTACACATCCTGTCCTCGGTTCTGGAGACTGCAAGTTCACTTTTTGAGATTCATGTTACCATATTTCGTTTGCACTCTTCCTCATACGTGAACACAGAAGTCTAATTTTAATAAGAAAGTGGGGGGGGGTAAAAATTTGTTTCTTGAGAAATTTTTGTAAATTTGCAACTTTAGAAATTCTTATTTTACCCCCAGACTAATTATTGAGCTCTTGTGTATTTCCTCAATGGGCTTAACCTTCATAGGTCAACTCTGTGATATACTTGACAAATTCAGGTCTGTGCATAAATGGGAGGAAGATAAATGTAGTAAAGAAAGATACATGTTCTTAAGCAACAAGATGAAAAGTCAACTTTAAGGGAAGATCCTGCAGAATCATCTGCAGTGTGGCTTTATTAGGTTGTGTGTTGTCAGGGATCTTGACGTAAATGTCCTTTCTGTCATTAGCAGAGGGGACTCAGGTCTATTTGGCTCATCTCACAGGCTAGGTGGTTGCATGTTGATGACACGCTGAGCTCAGAGCAACCAAGGACAACTCCAGCTTCCTGAGTCTTCCCAGGTCATCCCAGGTGGACTCTCTAATTGGACAGGTCCTATGCACTACATCTGATGTGGAGAAAAATCTCCTTTTGAGGAGAGAGAATGTTAGAAGACATGGCAAGTCTGGCAATATTTTTATTAAAAGTCTAGACTCTGGAGGCAGACTGGAAGTGTTCAGATCTCTGTTATTGCTGTCTGAACTCGGGCAAGTTACTTAATCTCTCTTATACTCATTTTTCACATCTGTAAAAGGGACTATTAGTCGTAGATTATCTCGTAAGAATATGGCGAGAATTGAGGTAATGCTCATAAGTTATACCACAGTATTTGGCACATAGTAGACACTCATAACATGCCCAAAATTTACCTAGAACATCTTCTTGAAAGTTGAAAAAGGCTTTGCCAAATTTATGTATAAAGGTGCTCATTGCAACGTTGATTATAATGGGATAAAGAAATTGGAAATAACCAACATATCCAACAATAGGGCATCAAAATCTGGAAAATTTTATTAAGAAGCAATTTAAGTTCATTTAGAAGAGAGGAGTACAAGGCTGTATAGTGGGATCCCAGTTTCATATTTATACATATACTCTATGCAAATATGTAATATATATGCATCAAAAAAGACTAAATGTAAATGCATCAAAATTTTTTTTTTTAAGTTTTAATTTTAATTCCAGTTAATTAACATACAGTGTTATATTAGTTTCAGGTGTACAATGTAGTGATTCAACACTTCCATACATCACCTGGTGCTCATCACAAGTACACTCCTTAGTCCCCATCACCTATTTATTTATTTCGAAATTTAATATAATTCTTTTTTGAGAGAGAGCTTATGTGTGAGGATGGGGAGGGGCAGAGGGAGAGAAAATCTTTAACAGTCTCCATGCCCAGCAAGCCCGATGCGGGGCTTGATCTCACAACCCTGAGATCCTGACCTGAGCCAAAACCGAGTCCAATGCTTAACTGACTGAGCCACTCAGGTGCCCCCCCATCACCTATTTAACCCTTCTCCCCACCTTTCTCCCCTCTGGTAACCAGCTTGTTCTCTATAATTATGAGTCTATTTCTTGCTTTGTCTCTTTCTCCCTCTTTTTTGCCTTTGCTTGTTTGTTTTGTTTCTTAAGTTCCACATATGAGTGAAATCAATGGTATTTGTTTTTCTCTAATTGACTTATTTTGCTTAGTCTTATACTCTCTATACTCTCTAGCTCCATCCATGTCATTGCAAATGGCAAGATTTCATTCTTTTTTTATGGCTGAATAATATTCCATTGCATATATATATATATATATATATATATGTGTATATATATATATATATATATATATATACACACACACACACATACCACATCTTCTTTATCCATTCATCAATCAATGGACATTTGGGCTGCTTCCATAATTTGGCTATTTTAAATAATGTTGCCATAAACATAGGGGCGCATGTATCCCTTTACATTTGTGTTTTTGTATTCTTTGGGTAAATACCCAGTAGTGCAATTGTTGGATTGTAGGGTAGTTTTATTTTTAACTTTTTTAGGACACTCCATACTGTTTTCCACATGGCTGGATAAATGCACCAAAATGTTAACAGTGGCGCTCTCTAAGTGTGGTGTAACTATGGCTGATACTTTTTCTATTACTAGCAGGTATTAGTTTTATTTTGCCATTTCCAGAGATGGAATGGGGAGATAAGGTCTCTATGAAATAACCTATATAATTTATGTTTTGAATATGTTTTAGAGCAATAATTCTCCTTTGTCTAAGCCTTTGCAAAGCCATGCTGCTCCATATTCAGCATCCAGATTACTTTCATATTCAGCAAAAAGGAGATGTGAAAAAATGATGTAATTTGCAAATAGTGTCTTGTCGGCTGTTAAACTATGACTCATCGGAGGTGGGCAGGACAGCCCAGGGGTTGCCTCACAATTCATTGCTGGTTCCCTGCCTCTGAGCCCTCCCCAGTCTCTGTTCTTGGCTCACTCTGAGTCACCTTCCTGTTCAGGGCAGACCTTGTCACCCCCTCCACAGAAGAAAGATTATTTTTGACTTTTAAATCAACAGATGTGAATTTGAATTCTAGCATCGACACTAAGAGTTTCATGTTCTTGAGCATGGGGACAGAAAAAAGCAGCGTCCTTATTTATAGAGTACTTATAGAGTATACCAAGATGCATTACTCATGGAAGGTAAACTAGAGACCAAGCAGCTGTGTATGGTGGGATAGTGACACGTTCCGCCTTCTCACTTCACATCCTATGCTCTTTTCTCTACATCTAGCACTTGGCTTCTTATGGATCAGGTTTTGTGTTTGTTTTGTTTTGTTTTGTTTTGTCTACAAGGGGAGGGTAATAATGAGGGGATTAAGTGAGGTAGCCTACTTGGGAGTGCATGGATCATGATTCATGTCCAATTTGAATGGTGCAATGGTGATCTTGGATGAAGAATTTGAAAGGGGCTGACTTAGAGCCAGGAACAGATCTTCAGGGACCTAATTCCTAGGCTGGTACTCTCTTTACCAATATCCATGCTGCCCATGCATGCACATTCGTGCACACGTACGCACACACACACACACACACACACACACACACCCTGATATATACTGTAGTTACTTCTGTGAAAGAAAGAAAGGCAGTGTCCTTTCTTTTCAAAGTAGTATGTCATTCAGGTCAAAAGGAATTTCTGACCCAGATAAAGTTTTTTTCCCCATAGTCTATCCTATTCTGTGTTCAGAGTCATATCATGGAAGATATTTTTTTTTTTTTAAGATTTTATTTATTTGCGAGAGAGAGAATGAGAGACAGAGAGCATGAGAGGGAGGAGGGTCAGAGGGAGAAGCAGACTCCCCGCCGAGCAGGGAGCCCGATGTGGGACTCGATCCCGGGACTCCAGGATCATGACCCGAGCCGAAGGCAGTCGCTCAACCAACTGAGCCACCCAGGCGCCCCTCATGGAAGATATTTTTAAGTGAAAGAATTGACTGGGATACTGATAGATTCATAAGTGAAACCATATGCCAAATTACTTCTCATGAGCTACAATTTAAACTCCTTCTGATGTGTTTTTCAGTCTTTGTCTTGTTAGACATATTTATCCACATAAACAGAATGGTGAGGTGCTGGGCCTTTTCTAGATTTTGCCAAGCCCTCAGAATATCAACTGCATGCTCAAAGAAACTAAAGCCCAGCGATATGCTTACTGCAGCATCAAGGTAGGTGATGACACCTCTTGAGACACCGTGCCTTGGGCTACAGTTAGCCATAGTTTCATGTTCTTAGCTCAGAATAGGAGATATTTGACAAATTATGTTTTGCAAATAGGTTTTTGACATATCTGAGATGCCATATCTGAGATAGCCTATAGTGGTAATATTTATATTATGGACAATATCACTTTACTTGTTTTTTTAAAATTATAATCCCTTTTCCTGCCAAGCCCAAGATAGCTGAAGGAGTGCTTCTGGCTCCTGGGGTGGCTAAATGCTGCAATATGCTTGTGTCTGCTCCCCTGACCTTGGGAACACAAAGTAGGCTTCTAAAGATTCCACTGTTTGCTGCAAGCCTCACGCTGGGCCCCTGCTGTAGACCACATTTTGAATGTTTTTATAATGATTTTTCAACTACTTCCTTGAAAAAAAAAGTTCATTTCTGAAATCATCTGTTGGTAATTAGGGTGACCAGCTACTTGTCTCCTATTCTAAGGCCTAGATCAGGATTTACCTGCAGTGGTGTTCAAAGTCACCTTTGTATCGGAGAGGAGAATAGGTTCATTGCAAGAGTTTGGGAATCACTTAGATTCTACAGTCTGGAGAGTCTTGGTCAATACATGGTAAAGTTGCTGATAAAGATGATAACTGGAATTTGTAAAGTGATTTATAGTTACAAAGCAACTCAAGGATACTATTTTTTTTTTTTTAAAGATTTTTTATTTATTTATCTGAGAGAGAGAATGGAAGACAGAGAGCATGAGAGGGGGAGGATCAGAGGGAGAAGCAGACTCCCCGCTGAGCAGGGAGTCCGACGCGGGACTCGATCCCGGGACTCCAGGATCATGACCTGAGCCGAAGGCAGTTGCTTAACCAACTGAGCCACCCAGGCGCCCCTCAAGGATACTAATTTATTGGACGGAAATTCTATTTATCCAACAGAATTTCCTATTAAATTCCTATTAAATCCTGTTTATCCAAGAGAATTTCCTAGGGATCTACTATATGCTAGGTACTCAGGATTTAAATATTAGTAAGACATGGTGCTACTCTCAGAAAGTTTATAGGGAAGTAAATTACAGTAATTTATTTGGTCATCACAATAACCGGTGATGTAGGATTTATTTTTCTTGAATATGTTTATTTAGGCTGGGAGAAGTTAAGTTTACATCAATATTTCCACATTCAGAAGGGGCAGTGCTGGTCCTCAAACCTAGTCTTCTTTGCTCCAAACTCTTGCTCTTACCAAAGTGCATGAGCTCTGGACATAGATGTCTGCATTCTTCTTCTGAGCTCTGCCACTAGCTAGCTGGGAGACTTTGCGAAAGATCCTTAGCCTCCTTTAGCTTTTGCTCCCCATCTGTAAAATCACTCCTCCCAGCGTGATTGTGAGGATGAAATGAGATAAGCATGAGAAGCACTTAGCAAAGTGCCTGGCACACAGTCAGTCTCAACAAATGCTCCCTATGATAGGAATATCAAGAAGGATTATGATTCTAGCTACAGCATGAAGCTTGCCCGTTACACGTTTTTATAAGATCCTTGAGAAAAATGTCATGTTTACAGAAGTGTGGTTGACACAAGGAGGTTATGACAGTTTCCATATTTTTGCTAGGGATGATGGCAATGTATATATTGGATCATTTATTCAATAATGAATATTTATTAAACACATATTTTGTGCTGGACACAGATCTCAGTGCTAGAAGCTAATGTTCTAGGAGCTATTTAATTTTCAGAATAATCTCTTGAGAGATGATTATCAATATCTGCATTTTACATGTGAAGGAAATGAGACTTGGAGAGTTATAAATTATATATAACATAACTATACATGTATAATCTATAACATATAGTTATAATATTATAATATATTATTTATATAATAATTATTTATCTAATTATATATTATATAATATATAAGTATATAATACATAACAATATTATATAATATATAATGTGTATTATAATATTATATTATATAATTTGCCTACAGTCACCTGGTTGGTAAATGGCAGAGTCAGGATGCTAATTCAGGCCCTCTGCTCCACGTTCAGTGTGCTGCTTCTATTCCTATCTTCTATTCCTAACAAGAGTGCAGATTCATTCCAGAATCTTCTTTCCTTTCATTGAGGAAGCAATAGATGTTACCATAGAACACCATGTATGTTAGGCAAATCTAAAATTTTAGGTTACCATAATTATAATTTATTCAGAAATTTAAAAATTTGTAAAAGGTAACAGGTTAAGATGAAAGGTTATTTGCTAGATTCCCCCTATTTCCAAATAGGTCCATTCTATAGACAGGTAGATATTTATCCTTATTATCACCAGAAGAGAACTCATAACCATTCTGTTCCCTCACAACCAATTTCACTGCACAGAAATCCCTTTTTCTTGTCCAGTATGAATATCGAACACAAACTTGAGCAGTCACAGACTAATGCGGGGTTTTTACATAGCACTCAATACCTGTTATCACTGAATTAAATTCACATTCTAAAAGCAGTGAGATTAAATATCAGCTGAGCTACTCTCTTCTCATAATATTGTCGTTTATATATAATACTTGAAGAGGGCTATTTAATCCAGATTAGTTCTCCTTTCTTTTGGTAAATGAATTGTAAATTCCATACCATTTTCTTTTGGGTATTATTATTATTATACTCTTTAAATTTATTATTATAATATTTAATATTTTAAATTATTAAATTTGAAATTCAGCACCAGTCACATACCTAAGATGCTTAATTTCAGATTCGGGGTTTCAAATAGAATGGCTCCCTATCTAGACCTGCACTTCCTCCCTCCTAGCTTGGGGTAGGAGAGTCCTAGAAGCTATTCATAGGGAAACTGTAGGCTTGCCCAATACATTTGGCGTTGGGGGCTTGAGAGCCAACAGATACAGTACAGGGTAAACTTTAAACACCTCTAAGAATCAGAATCTAGCCATAAGATCACCTGGAGCTTAGGCTTGCTACATGATCCATTCATTCATATTTATATTTACCTATCTAATCTTTTCTACAGAGCACCTTGAAAACCTGTAGCCAATCTACCCACTCATCATTTAGTACTGGCAGTGAGTTCCAGATAAATGTATTAGGATCATCATTAATTTCCTGTGGTTGTTTTGAATCTTAAAACTGAATTCTAATCTTCAAAATTAGCTGAATTTAAGCAGCATAGTTTTTTTTCTGTTACCCATTTCACTGATCAGTATTTCTGATTGTCCAGAGAGGCAGACCCCCTACAGGATATCAATCAGTGTACACTGGTCTTTTACAGCTTCCCCACCTGTGGATACGGATGGGTTGTAATAACATCACAGCTCAGGTTTTGCTGGCTCTGTTCTTCATGTGCTGATGTACATCTCCTCTTTCTCCCGCTAATGCTTGTTCGAGTCCTGGGGGTATTGCACATGAATTTACCATAATCTCTGTCCCAGCTCTTTCCAGGTTCCACTCCTACTCCACTTGGCGTCATTTTTGAAACTCTGAATCCCTAAAGTGACCAGGTGTGGAGTGACTTCCGGTGAAGGGGAAGAATGCTGGGTTATATGTGGTGTGAGGAGTCTTAAAGCAACCCGTTCGGTGATCCAAGGTTTCACTGAGTTTTTAGAGAAAGAACTCTCACCCCTCTACTTACAACCCTCTTGCTTTCAGGATTGGGGACAGTGGGTACCGGGCTGGCAGGGAAACTGTAAGAGAGTGACAGAAATGTCAGAACCATCCCTCCCCTCAACCTGCCTCTCCTCTCAGGTTGTGTGCTCCCAGGAGACACCTCAGGCCACGGGCAAATGGCTTCAAAGAGTCTTTCCTCACCACTTGGCCACACATACTCAAATGTACCTGAATCCTGCTTAGACTCCTGCTCTGATCTTGACTACATGGTCCCAAATGGACAATAAACCATTTATAACTACTTCTAGGGAAAACCACTTACCTGTAATATTAGCCATCTAAAACTGCTCGCATGTGAATGAGATGATAACCTCTGTGGGGGCAGAGAAATGGAACTAAGCTATTTCTGAACTTCAGGATGATGAACTAATGATAGAAAGTGGATTATTCCACATTCAGCATAAATGAGACTTCTACTTAATGAAATGCCATGTATTGTTACACAGATGAACACAGGAAATAGAGCAGGCTAACCCTATGCTCTGATATCTATTATACCCCATGTCTGTACTTTTCAAAGGGCAATTAAGAAAATATTAAATGTGATGTAAAGTAATGGAGGCTGTTTCTCACAAACACTATTTCTCCCTCTCAGTGACTTCTTTTGGGAGATGATCATGAACAAACATAGACTTGATACCCTTGTCCATATGGGCTGAGCAGATTGGGATGAGTGTCAGGTTGTTCTGGGAGTGAGTGGATGGAAGTGGATGGAAGGGACAGCTGCCCTTGATGAGCAGAACTGAAATCATCACTCAGGCAATCACCAGTGAAAGCTCTGGGTGAATGCTCCTAAAATCCAAGTATCCATTTAAAAATTAATTGCATTTGACATTGGAAACACACATCATGGATCTCATGTGGATGGCTTTCCTTTGAGGTCTACAGTGTTCCCTGCTGTGCTGCAGATGTGTTCAGGCCCTTGTAACTGCAAAATGTAATTGGGATGATCCAAATCTTTACAGTGGGATGATGAGAACCAATCATCAGAAATCAGGAAACGGGATGAATCTAAAAGTTCCATGGTGTGGGGAGGCTCAATTAATTTCCCCTAAAGTGTCTAACACACAATTAGTCCCAAACACACTCTCACTTTGATGGTAGCCATCATAGTCATCTGTCGCAATGTGGAGGATTATTCTGGGTTAAAGTGCTGATTTTCCCTATGAGCCTTCTTTGGGGAATACTAGGTTCATATAATCCTTGCTCTGTTTCTTTGCCTTTTCATCTTACTTTTTAAAGTTTATAGGTTCAGTACTTAAGAACTGCAAGTTTAATCCTGGGAGTAAAGATTGAAATTTGAGGCTTGCTGTTTTGTATGTGCTGGTGGACTAGTATTTCTTTTTAAAATTTTTTAAAAATTTAATATTTTCCCAGCTGTATGAAGACATAGTTGAAATTCTGTGTTTTCCATGACATTTTTGGAATTTCTGGGTTGCTACTTCTCCTTATGTTGACCCTCTGGCATCATATCACTGGAAGAGGAGTTGGGGACTCTTTACTCTTTGTCTGTCATCTTGTCAGACAGTCTGTTCTATTTCCCCAAGGCA
This sequence comes from Halichoerus grypus, assembly GCF_964656455.1. Lineage (NCBI taxonomy): Eukaryota > Metazoa > Chordata > Mammalia > Carnivora > Phocidae > Halichoerus > Halichoerus grypus. Next base: position 37,431,151 of record NC_135720.1, read on the forward strand.
GCCCAGTATCATTTGGCTACCACACCTGTCACCTGACCACTCTTCTGCTGTGTGTTTTAACATTATTGGACTTTGTGTGTGTCTATTTTTAAAAAAGATTTTATTTATTTTTGAGAGAGAGAGAGAGAGCGAGCATGAGCAGGGGTGGGGAGTGGCAGAGGGGGAAGCAGACTCCCTGCTAAGCAGGGAGCCTGATGCAGGGCTGGATCCCAGGACCCTGGGGTTATGACTTGAGCCAAAGGCAGATGCTTAACCGACTGAGCCACCCAGACACTCTATTTTTGGCTATTTTTGCTGAATCTTTGTTGCATACTGTGAGCAGGTTTTTTTTGGTTAATGTTGAAAATTTAGCAGACTGCAGTCCCAAAATATCTCTTTGTGTTAAATGAGATGAGAAAATTAGCTGTAGTTTTACTTATTGATGATCCTATGTGGGTCTGAAAACTCAGTGTTCAGTGAATTTTGGGAAGTTTTGTAAAGGTAAAATGAATTCCCTTACCTTTTTCTTAGGATGGTCACACTATTCTTCTTGAGGACAGTGCATAGGAATAATTAGTGATTTAGTTATTTGGGCAAAGTAAAATTCTGCATCTATCCATAAACTCTGGTTTCTTTTGTATTTGGTGTAATGGAGGCTTACACATCGATTTGGTTAAACACCCAGTCAATAATCCAATATTAAAATCTTTGTAAAATAATGGAAGAAAGAAAAAGAAAGAAAGAAAGAAAGAAAGAAAGAAAGAAAGAAAGAAAGAAAGAAAAAGAAAGAAAGAAAGAAAGAGACAGGGAGTGAGGGAGGAAGGAAGGAAGGAAGGAAGGAAGGAAGGAAGGAAAAGAAAGAGAAAGAAAGAAAGAGAAAGAAAGAAAGAAAGAAAGAAAGAAAGAAAGAAAGAAAGAAAGAAAGGAGATAGTAGAAGAGAGAGGAAGGAAACCCTCTCTCCCTGCCAGCCCCCCAATTCTCAACACCACCAAAATCTTCCAAAGTCCTAAGTTTGCTTTCCATTAGAACAGTGGTTAGACAGCAGCTGTTCAGCCTTTAAGAGAATACACGATATGGTAATAAACATCATTTCAGAAATATGCTTTTTGTCCACTTTACTAGGAAGCACAATAATGAGCTCTGCATGTTCTCTACACTTTTTACTCCAGGCCCTGAATTTAACAAGGGGGGCTCACTGCAATTGGTTCACTCCCTACCTAGCAAATGGAAATGTTTGTTTTGTCTTTCAATTCCAGCCACCCCTGACTTGAATTCTTTTTCTGCAGTGCATTGTAAAATGCTCTTTGAAGTTCATGTGTCATCCATTTAGAATGAACACCACAGGTCGGCATTTCTAAGGCTCTTGTCTCCAGTTGTGCTTGGTGTCCCAGTTTCTCTGGGGAAGGTTCAAATCTGACAATACCCTTCACTTATGGTACAGAAATCCATGCATAACGCTGAGTTTGCCAGATGGAGAGGGAAATTTTATGGCAGCTTACTTGCTGTTTGTGTAGGAAATTTAATTTATAGAGAAATAGAAGGGTGATGATTTTAATGAAATCGAATGTCTTGGAAAGTACTTCCTAACTGTGTCCTGCTCTGTGCTCGGCTGGCTGTGTGTAACGATTGAAGTGGCTCTTCTTTCCCTATAGCACTGGACAGTGCTGGGGAAAGTCGAGAGAAGACAAATGTGGTTCAGGACATTGCTTGTGGATGGAGAGGTGTGTGGAAGGGAGATGGAATTGGAATTTAAGAATGTCCCCCTGTATTTTGGGGGACTCAATTTGAGAGCCCGCAGGGGCAACCAGGTATGTCCAGTATGCTACTCTTGAGTCAGTACATTTTAAAAGTTACAAGTAAACTATTCCTTAGGAGACCATGTACTCTGCCCCATGTGAACATAGCACTTTATGATTTAGAAGGCACTTTTTAAAAAACATTTCTCTTTTCTTCATTTAATGCTTATCACATTGTTCTGAAGTTGAGGGTAATATTTCTATTTTCCTTTTTTTTTAAAAAAAGATTTTATTTATTTATTAGAGAGAGAGACAGTGAAAGAGGGAACACGAGCAGGGGGAGTGGCAGAGGGAGAATCACGCTCCCCGCTGAGCAGGGAGCCCGATGCGTGGCTCAATCCCAGGACCCTGGGATCATGACCTGAGCCCAAGGCAGATGCTTAATGACTGAGCCACCCAAGTGCCCCTAATATTTCTATTTTCTAAACAAGAATAGAGCACAGGTTTTGGAGCAGTGATGCTGGGTTCCAATTCCTGTTCTGCCATCTTAACTAACCTTCCTGGGGATTAAACAAGATAAGACAAGATAATATATACTATTATAAATAATAAATGATAATAATTATAACAACTTAATAAATATTTTTCTCGCCCTTTCCTCTCCATCCCATCTTTACCAGTTGGATAGGTTAGCTTTAGAGAAAGAGATTGATTGTAAGGCTGAAGATAACCACTATTTATATATTGAATAATCACAGTCATAGGCTTTTTTTTTTTTAAGATTTTATTTATTTATTTGAGAGGGAAACAGTACGAGCAGGGGGAATGGAAGAGGGAGAGGGAGAAGCAGGCTCCCCACTGAGCAGGAATCCCAACTCAGGGCTCGAACCCGGGACCCTGGGATCATGACCTGAGCCGAAGGCAGACGCTTAACCGACTGAGCCACCCAGGCACCCCCATAGTCATAGGCTTTTAAAACTTGGTTCTGATTAGAATCAAGGTGGTACAGAATTAGGCCTGTTAAACTTATGGGTGAGATTAGTCACTCAAGAGAAGCAAACTTCAGGGCTTTAAGTAATGTGAGGGATATTGCTTGAAAATTCTTGAGATATTATTTATGAATGAGTTGATGAATTACATCAAATAATTAATTTTTCTGTTGTAAATTTACATCTGTGATCCATTTAACTTTTTGGTCATGAACCCCTCATCCATAATAGAATGGTTTGACCAGCCATTATCTCATTGAAGGAGACTCTGAAAATTGTCTTGCCACCTCCTTACTTTTTATAGACAGAGGGAATGTGACTTGTTCAAGGTCAAGCAGATGAAACTGGACCTGAACCCACTTCTCCTTTACCACATGACTTCTTACCCCTAGACTGACACACTTTCCATTATATATTGCAGTGAAATCAAATCATTCTCTGTGTTAGAAAAGAAGTGGTTATAAATTGCAATGTGTGGGCCTTATCTGGATTCTGATTCTCAAACAACTTTTTAAAAATGATGAGATTCAAGAGATGATTGAGAATTTAAACATTGAACAGATATTGAAGAATTATTACATTTTTATTTTTTATTTTTTTAATTTTAATTTTTAATTTTATTTTATTTTTACTTTTTTTTAGAGAAAAAAGAACTTTTATTAGCAAAGGCTGTATACATCCATAGACAGAATGATTTGAAAGATTAGTTCACTTGTTTATTTATTTTTATTTATTTTTTTATAATTTTTTTATTATGTTATGTCAGTCACTATGCAGTACACCATTAGTTTTTGATGTAGTGTTCCATGACTCATTGTTTGCATATAACACACAGTGCTCCATGCAATACGTGCCCTCCTTAATACCCATCACTGGGCTCACCCATCCCCTCACCCCCCTCCCCTCTAAAACCCTCAATTTGATTCCCGGAGTCCATAGTCTCTCATGGTTCATCTCCCCCTCTGACTACCTCCCCCTTCATTTTTCCCTTCCTTTTCCTAATGTCCTCCATGCTATTCCTTATGTTCCACAAATAAGTGAAACCATATGATAATTGTCTTTCTCTGTTTGACTTATTTCACTTAGCATAATCTCCTCCAGTTCCATCCACGTTGATGCAAATGTTGGGTATTCATCCTTTCTGATGGCTGAGTAATATTCCATTGCATGTTTGAACCCACATCTCTTTTACCACAGGACTTCTTACCCCAGGACTGACACACTTTCCGTTATATATTGCAGTGAAATCAAATCATTCTCTGTGTTAAAAAGAAGTGGTTATAAATTGCAGTGTGCGGACCTTATCTGGATTCTGATTCAAACAAACAACTTTTTAAAAATGATGAGATTCAAGAGATGATTGAGAATTTAAACATTGAACAGATATTAAAGAATTATTATTACATTTTTATTTTTTAATTTTAATTTAATTTTTTTGAAAGATTTTATTTGAGAGAGAGAGAGTACAAGCAGGTGTAGCAGCAGAGGGAGAGGGAGAAACAGACTCCAGGCTGAACAGGGAGCCTGGTACAGGGCTTGATCCCAGGACCCTGGATCATGACCTGAGCCAAAGGCAAACGCTTAACTGACTGAGCCACCTGGGCACCCTGAATATTAGGTTTTTAGATGTGGTCATCTTACTGTGGTTGTGTCAAGAAATAAAGAACTTCTCTTAAGAGATCCATAGTGAAATATTAATGAATGAAATGTTATGTCTAGGATTTCCTTCACATCATATAGTGTGGGTGAAAAATGAGGGGATGGGGTGGGTCCAGAAGAAACAAGATTTGCCATGAACAAAAATGAACTATTGGGACTCCATCAAAATAAAAAGCTTTTGCAGAGCAAAGGAAACAGTTGACAAAACCAAAAGACAATCGACAGAATGGGAAAAGATATTTGCAAATGTCTTATCAGATAAAGGGCTAGTATCCAAAATCTATAAAGAACTTACCAAACTCAACACCCAAAGAACAAATAATCCAATCAAGAAATGGGCAGAAGACATGAATTTCTCCAAAGAAGACATACAAATGGCCAACAGACTGAAAAAATGCTCATCATCACTCGAATCAGAACCACAAGAAGAACCACCCCACACCAGTCAGAAGGGCTAAAATGAGCAAGTCAGGAAACGATAAATGTTGGCGAGGATGCAGAAAAAGAGGAACCCTCCTACGCTGTTGGTGGGAATGCAAGCTGGTGCAGCCACTCTGGAAAACAGTATGGAGGTTCTTCAAAAAGTTGAAAATAGAGCTACCCTACGACCCAGCAATTGCACTACTGGGTATTTACCCCAAAGATACAAATGTAGTGATCCGAAGGGGCACCTGCACCCCAATGTTTATAGCAGCAATGTCCACAATAGCCAAACTATGGAAAGAGCCCAGATGTCCATCGACTGATGAATGGATAAAGAAGATGTGGTATATATATACAATGGCATATTACTCAGCCATCAGAAAAAAATGAAACCTTGCCATTTGCAATGACATGGATGGAAGTAGAGGTTATTATGCTAAGCGAAATAAGTCAATCAGAGAAAGACAATTATCATATGATCTCACTGATATGTGGAGTTTAAGAAACAAAGGGAAGGGAGGGAAAAATAAAAAAGATGAAATCAAAGAGGGAGAGAAACCATAACGGACTCTTAATCATAGGAAACAAACTGAAGATTACTGGAGGGGAGGGGAGGGATGGGGTAACCAGGTGATGGGCATTAAAGAGGGCACGTGATGTAATGAGTACTGAGTGTTATATAAGACTGATGAATCACTGAACTCTACCTCCGGAACTAAAAATACACTGTATGTTAATTAATTGAATTTAAATTTTAAAAAATTAAAATAATTTTTTGAGAAAGAAAAGAAAGGAAAAAATAAAAAAATAGGTCAGTAAAAATTATTACAGAGCTGCATCTGGCTGTTAATTCAAGCACAATATTATTTGTCTAGGTTTGTCAGCTTTTAAAAATTTGAAATTTGATGTAATTTCTTTCTTCTTCCAAATAAATATCTACTTTTTACCTAAAAAAAAAAAAAAGAAAAAGAAAGAAACAAGATTTGCCATGCGTTGATAATGGTTGAGTTGGATGATGGCTTCATTATGTTATTTTATTTTAATATTTGTTTAAAATTCTCCACAGTTAAAGAAACATATATGACTGGTTATATTTCTATATGAACTTGGTGTTTCCACTGTTAAGCTTTTCATTTTGTCTTCTGGTCTTGTGTGCACCTATTATGTGTATCTATTTATGCTTCTCTCAAGAAATTGGTTTGGTTTTTTTCTGAAAGACACAGTGTCTTTCAGAACATAGAATTAAATTTGTTTCCTTTTTTTTGTTTTGGATATTAGAAATCTTAGGACAAAATATATGGTGTGCCATGTCCATTTATTCTTTTCTGAAAATCGACAGAGCCGAGGTGATGCTGAGATGGACTTCCCTCCGTGTCCTCTACCAAGTGTTTCATGAGCAGGGATTCTAGAAAGTTAAGTTTGGAGGCTGCGTGGTGCAGTGGTTAAAATTCCAGGAGTTAGACTATCTGGGCTTGCAGCCCAGCTTTGCCATTATCAGCAAATTAGCTTTTTTGAAACTCAGTGTAAGCATCTGTACAATGGGGATGATAATAGAACTCACCTCAGAGGTGAATGCAAGGATTAAATGAAGTAGTGTGCTTTTTTTGCCCTTAGAGACAAGATCTAGTACACAAACAGCACTCAATAAATATTTGCTTTTATTATCAATCAGTAATTATTGAGTACTTACTACCTGCTAAATCCTAAGCTGCAAAGGGAGCTTTCAATGACGTCCTAGCTTCACTTCAAAATAGATCTTAACTTGTCACATTTTTTCTAATCCAATAATTTTTTTGACCTTGATATCCTCCCTTTCTTTTAAATTAAAAAAAAATTCCAGTAGAATTAACATACAGTATTATATTAGTTTCAGGTGAATATATAGTGATCCAGCAGTTCTGTACATTACTCAGTGCTCATCACAACAAGTATATCCTGGGTGCTTGGGTGGCTCAGTCGTTAAGTGGCTGCCTTCGGCTCAGGTCATGATCCCAGGGTCCTAGGATCGAGTCCCGCATCAGGCTCCTTGCTCAGCGGGGAGCCTGCTTCTCCCTCTGCTTGCCACTTCCCCTGCTTGTGTTCTCACTCTCTCTCTCTGGCAAATAAAGAAATAAAATCTTAAAAAAAACCAAAACAAGTGTATCCCTAATCGCCTTCACATATTTCACTTATCCCCCACTCACCTCCCCTCTGCTAACCAGCAGTTTGTTTTCTATAGTAAAGAGTCTGTGTTTTGGTTTGTCTTTTTCTCTTTGTTTGTTTTGCTTCTTAAATTCCACATATGAATGAAATCATATGGTATTTGTATTTCTCTGATGGACTTATTTCACTCTCTAGATCCATCCGTGTTGTAAAAAATAGCAAGATTTCATTCTTTTTTTATGGCTGAGTAATATTCCATCACACACACACACACACACACACACACACACACACACGCATGCACACACATATACCACATCTTCTTTACCCATTCATCTGTCAATGGACACTTGGGCTGCTTCAATAATTTGGCTACTGCAAATAATGCTGCAATAAACATAGGGTGCATATATCTTTTTGAATTAGTGTTTTCATATTCTTTGGGTAAATGGTGGAATTACTGGATCATCATAATTTTTTGAGGAATGTCCATACTGTTTTCCATAGTGGATGCACCAGTTTGCATTCCCACCGGCAATGCATGAGGGTTCTTTTTCTCCACATCCTTGCCAACATTTGTTGTTTCTTGTGTTTTTGATTTTAGCCATTCTGCCAGGTCATATCTCATTGTGGTTTTGACTTGCATTTCCCTGATGATGAATGACGTTGAGCATCTTTTCATGTGTCTCTTGGCCATCTGGATATCTTCTTTTTGGAAAAATGTCTGTTCATGTCTTCTGCCCATTTTTTTAATTGGATTATTTGGTTTTTTTGGTGTTGAGTTTAATAAGTTCTTTATATATTTTGAATATTAACTCTTTATTAGATATGTCATTTGCAAATATCTTCTCCCATTCAGTGGGTTGTCTTTTAGTTTTATTGTTTCCTTTGCTGTGCAGAAGATTTTTATTTTGATGTAGTACCAATAGTTATTTTTGATTTTGTTTTTCTTGCCTCAGGAAACATATTAGAAAAATGTTGCTATGGCCAATGTCAGAGAAATTACAGCCTCTCCTCTCTTCTAGGGTTTGTACAGTTTCAGGTCTCCTATTGAAGTCATTAATCCATTTTGAATTTATTTTTGTATATGATGTAAGAAAGTGGCCCGGTTTTATTCTTTTGCATGCTGCTGTCCAGTTTTCCCAACACCATTTGTTGAAGAAACTATCTTTTTCCCTTTGTATATTCTTGCCTTCTTTGTTAAAGATTAATTGGCCATATAATCATGGGTTTATTTCTGGGCTCTTTAATCTGTTTCATTGATTTATGTATCTATTTTTGTGCCAGTACCATACTGTTTGATCATTACAGCTTTGTAATATAACTTGAAATCTGGGATTGTGATACTTCTAGGTTTGCTGTTCTTTTTCAAGATTGTTTTGGCTATTTGGGGTCTTTTGTGATTCTATAAAAATTTTAAAATTATTTGTTGTAAACTTTGAAAAATGCTGTTGGTATTTAAATTTAATCTAAATCTGTAGATTACTTTGGGTAATATGGACATTTTAACAATATTTGTTCTTCTAATCCATGAGCTTAGAATATCTTTCCATTTGTTTGTGTCATCTTGAATTTCTTTCATTCATGTTTTATAGTTTTCAGAGTACAGGTCTTTGACTTCCCTGGTTAAGTTTATTCCTAGGTATTTTATTATTTTTTTTGTGTGTGTGCAATTGTAAATGGGATTGTTTTCTTAATTTTTCTTTCTGCTGCTTCATTATTAGTGTACAGAAATGCAACAGATTAAGTTGATTTTGTATCCTCTGATCTTACTGAATTCATTTATCGGTTCTAGTAGTTTTTTGGTGGAGCCTTTAGGGTTTTCTATATATAGTATCATGTCATCTGCAAATAATGAAAGTTTTACTTCTTCCTTGCCAATTTGGATGCCTTTTATTTCTCGTTCTTGTCTGACTAATCCAATAATTTTAAAGCTTATCTTTTCTTGTTATATTTTATGTATGTGTCTAAGTATTCATAAATTCTTTTTGAAATAAGGCAGGATGTAAATTAAAATATTGCTTCCAGGTTTATGTTTATGCCTAATTCTAGACATATTTTAAGTAACAATTTAGAGGACAAAGTATTTGATATACAGATCACCTTGGATATCTGCATAATTTAAAATTCAAAAACACAGTAGTCAGAGAGCCAAAATCTGGAGCCAGTGAATGCTGGAATTTGAGAAAGAAAATTGCTGAGTTTCTAAATTGAAGTTTTTCTCCTAGTTGGTACTCAGCTCTCACTGGTATAAATCAGTTTATTTGTATCTTCCCCAGTTCTTATTTAATTTTTACCCTTCTTATGCAATTTTGCCTACTTTTTAAAATGTGAGCAGGAAAGTCAAGTATGTCATTATGCTAAGAGATCTCCAGGGAGCTAACAAGATCTGACCCACACATTATTATACAACTTTTCCCACGATTATGGAGTCTGTTAATAGATATTAGCTGAAATGATCGGCATTCTGAGTGTACAGTTATGTATGAGTCTGCACATGCACTAACTTCTAGGTCCTATTTAAATTATAACTTGTTAGGCATGCTGTTTAGAAAAGTGACTGGCTTATGTTAAGGGCCAGTCAACTGAAAAATTACATTCAAAACCTCATCATTTTAAAATTAGCAGATTTCAAGAAAAGATATAAGATTTACATTTTATTTTTAAAAATGTAACTACAGTTAGTTAATACATGGTATCAATATTAAATTTCCTGATTTTATTAAGTGTACTATAGTTATATAAGAGCATGTCCTTGCTCTTGGGAAATGCACACTGAAGGGTTTAGGGGTAAAAATATATGATGTCTCCAGCTTATTCTCAAATGGTTGAGAGAGAGAGAAACAGTAAATGGGAAAAAATGTGAACAATTTAAGCAATTAGTGTATCTGGGTAAAGGATATATGGGTGTTTCTTGTCCAACTTACTCTTACAGCTTTTCTGCACATTTAATATCATATCAAAATAAAAAAATTTCAAAAGTAACCAAAGAACTCTTCACCTAAAATGGTGAGATATTTTTAGGACTAATGTTTCAATCTAAAAGGTATTCCCCCTTGTAGTCACTGTTAAAGATTTGCTTCCCTGTTGACTGACAAGGGAAAATGTCTATTAACAGTAGTATATTCTGGTGTTCAGAATTAAGCTTAATTTGGGAATGAAACATGGAAAAAGAGTGCGGAATATGTCAAGTTTCTGGCATTTCAAGGCCCAACTCTTAATGGTGACATCATGATCATCTAAACCAGTTACAGGGATTGTCCTTATTTTACGGATCATCGAGTTGGAAAGCTTAATCTGATCATTCTAGTGCTTCCTTTCCCATAGAACACAATATTGTGGTAACAACTCTGAGAACAAGCCACTTTCTTCACTGAAGTTGAAGTTAACTGTGCCCTTTGTGCTGGGGAGAAGCTAAGGAGCCTCGCCCTGCTCCACCACCTTTTGCCACAGCAAAGCTTCCTGAGCAAATTTCAACCCACATTTGAGGCTTTACATGGAGAGGGCTTCCCCAAAATGGTTTAACTGCCTGATCTTCTCACCTTTGGGAACACATATTGTGAGAATAAAGTCAACAATTTCCATTTGACATAAGCCCTGATCACTTGTTGCTGTGCATTGAGTTCTTATTTTAATGTCACTGTGCACAGGGACATGCAGCTGCCAGTCTTTGTCAGGGTTGGAATTCTTTGAAAATACATGCAGATGCCTGGAAAAATTGGAGCAGAGTCTTGGATGTTGTAAGTTAAAATCACAGCGAAAGATTGCTTAGAGGTAATTTCGTGTATTGGGGGGGTGGGGAATAATGATCGCTTTCCCTTTCGTAGGAGAAATGAAAGAGAAAAATAACGCATGGTTCCTCTGATCAGGTGCTTGTGGTTCTAATAGGGATATAAGATAAACACACCTAAGGCAACAGAAGATCAGATTGGTGGGTTAAAGAGCACTAGTCCTGATATTGGTGATCTCAGCTTGGTCCCTGATTGACTGTGGGTCCTCAGGAAAGTTCCCCACTCTCCCTGGTCTGCAGTTCTCTTTCCTGTGCAATGGGGCCTTGATCTCCAGAGTCCCTTCTAGCTCTGACTTGTGTTTTCTATAATTACATGATAAAATGCAGTCTTTTAAGTAGTGATGACATTGTTAGAAATCTGCTATATATGTGTCATAATTTTTCCAAAAATCTACTAGTCTCATACAACATAAGGAATTATTTCTGAGAATTTTATAGTGAAAGAAGGCCAGTCCCCTGAAGTTTTTAGCAACCTTTACTCTAGAAGATGAGAAACTTTTTGGATTCCTGTTTTTAGCTCATGCTGGCATTTAAGCCCTGAGTCATTCTATTTGAAAACAACATTGTGTTTTAAATGCCAGAATATGAAATATTTATAACACATATCTACAATGATTATAAGCTATTAATATAATGTTAACACAAATAAAATGAGGTGCATGTTATCACAACCCTAGAGGAAAGAAGGGAATTAAATTCTCAATTAAGTCAGAAGAGTCAGAAGCTCTCATGAGAGGTCCCCATAATTACAGTAGTTCTATATTCTCAGAACTTGAGACTGGAAGAATACGTGTTTGTGTGTGATCGCTCCTCCCCTCAAAACAAAGGGAGAGTTAATAAATCATGCCTGTATTATAGTTACTTCTTAGTGTTACAGATGCAAACCTTGGTCTGCTTTTTCCTGATTATTACCATACAGATAGACCCAATTCAAAAGAATCTGATCTGTGAAAATCCCTACTCAACAAAACACATCCATTCTGGAACAATCATTTCTTTGACAAGGTTACTTTACACAGCCAGTCTGGTAAGCACATAGAAAGTATGATTTAATTGACCTAACACATTTACTGTTTAAAGTGAAGTATATAGTAAAATCTCGTTGAAGAACCCCCAAATCAAGCAAACAAAGGAAACAAATCAAGCGAACAAAAAAAGAACTCCTTCAAAACTCAAAGATGCTAAAATATACAGTTGCCTCATAAATTAATTATATGGAGTCTCAAGACAAAATGATCCTTAATGGCAATATACTAGATCCATAATCTCTTATAGATACAATGCTAAAATATGAAAAGCTTGGTAATTATTTTTTTAACTTTATTGAATGGCAAAACTTGAGCTGACCTAAACAAATTTGGTAGAAAACCTCCCTTGAACTGATGTGAGTCTGTTTATAGTTTTATTTACTTCATTTTGTGTGAATGTTCATGCTTTTTGCTACAAAAATATTACTGTGTTTGATTAAAGAAATGGTGTTAGACCCTGCTGCCTTCTTATGTGACATACAGCAGCTGTGCTCTGTCTCTTTTGTAAAATCCAAAAATTCAAAACTTTGAAATGCATTTGGCTATGGGGATTTTAGCTAAGGGATTATGGACTATAATTTTCATATCCAGTTTTTTTAAAATTTATTTTTATTTTTTAAGTAATCTCTACACCCAATGTGGATTAGGGAAATATAATTTACATTGAAAAATTCATTTTATACTCAACTCTTCAGAAAGCCAAAAGACGCAAAGGGAGAAACACCTGTGAATAAAAATAAATCTGTGGCATTAGTGTGAACTATCAATTGTTTTAATAATCTGTATAAATGGAAAATTCGATTTCAGCTCAAAGAAGGGCGCCTGGCTGGCTCAGTCAGTAGAGCATGTGACTCTTGATCTCAGAGTTGTGAGTTCGAGCTCCACAATAACAATAACTTAACATACTTGTAAAATCATATAATTAAAGGAGGAATTTAATGTTATGACATTAATTACAATAAATTGAAAAATAAAATATATACTTAAGATATTTCTCAAAATCCAGAAGTTGTTCTTTGGGATTCAGCTGATGTGTGAAAGAGATTTGCTATGATTTCAAAGTGAAGATACACATTTGAATACAACAAAAAATAATGCAGATAAAAATTTGTCTTTCTCTGATTGACTTATTTCACTTAGCATAACACCTTCTAGTTCTATCCATATTGTTGCAAATGGTAAGATTTTATTTTTTTGATGGCTGAGTAATATTCCATTGTGTATATATACCACATCTTATTTATCCATTTAGAGAGAGAGAAAGAGAGAGAAGGAGGGAGGGAGAGAGAGAATCCCATGCCGACTCCCACTGAGCGTGGAGCCCCACTGGGGGCTCAATCCTCTGACCGCAAGATCACGACCTGAGCCGAAATCAAGTGTTGGTCACTTAACCGACTGAGCCACCAGGTGCCTCTGCATTTCACCATATTTTAAAGGATAATTTTCCTCTCCTTTGTAGTACTGACATAACCCCAATGGGATTATGAAAACAACATCTTAGTCTCTTTCTCTTTTACAGGATGAGGAAAATGAACTAAACTGGTGACATCTTTTTATATTTCAGCAAATGGTCTTTGTTCTCACATCACAAGATGACCATACTCCCCCAGGCATTGAGAACAAGTTCCAGGCAGGAAGAGAGTAGAAGGAACTTATTTTGGTCAAACTGTCTTTTTATGAGAGGGAGGCTTCCAAGAGACTTTGGTATGTTTTATTGGCCAGACTGTCTTATGCTCACTCCTAGATGCATAGGAGGCTAGGGAAACACATGGTTACCTGAAACAAAATTGGGATTCTTTTAGCATTTTAAAGGAAATTTAATAATTAGATAGGCACAGTTTGTCATTGATATGTCTTGCCAAAATTTCCCCCAGGTTTTGGTTTGTTTGTTACTCTGCCTATAGGATGCTTGCCATGTAGATTAAATTTTTTTTTCTTTTTATGAAGTCAAATCTATCAATCTTTTTTTTATGACTTCTGTTTCACTGCTTACTTAGAGTGATTAATTAAGTTAATTAATCAATAAATTAATTAAATTAATTGAACCTTTTACTTTGGGATAATTGTAGATTTGCGTGCGGTTGTAGGAAATAATATGGAGATTCCATGTACCTTTTACTCTTTTCCTCAGTGGTAGCTTCTTGCAAAATGCTAGTACGATGCCACAACCAGTGTATTGACATTGATACAGTCTAGATACGGAATATTTCTGTCACCACAGAAGATTTCTCATGTTGCTGTTTTATAGCCATACTATTTCCCTCCTACTTCCAATGTCTCTGTAACCCCTGGCAACCACAAATCTGTTCTCCATTTCTGGAATTTTGTCATTTGAGTAATGTTACAGAAATGTAATCATACAGTATGTAATCTTTAGAGATTGACTTAAAAAATTTTTTTCTACTCCTCATGAATCTCTGAAGATTCATCCACATTGTTGCATGTATCAACAGTGTTCCTTTGTACACACATGGTATGTATGTAGCATGGTTTATTTAATGGTCCATCCATTGAAAGACATCTGGAGGGGCGCCTGAAAGACATCTCAGTCAGTTAAACGTCTGCCTTCGGCTCAGGTCCTGATCCCAGGGTCCTGGGATCAAGCCCGGCGTTGGGCTTCCTGCTCGATGGAGAGACTTCTTCTCCCTCTCCTACTGTCCCTCCCCCCCCCCATGTGCGTGCTCTCTCTCTCTCTCAAATAAATAAATAAAATCTTAAAAAAAAAAAAAGACATCTGGATCATTCCCAGTTTGGGAATATTACAAATAAAGCTACTATGAACATTTATGTGCAGGTTTTCTGTGAATGTAAGTTTTCATTTCTCTGGGATAAAGGCCCAGGAGTGCAACTGATAAATTGTATTATAAGTGCATATTTAGGAGTTGTTTTTTTTTTTTGAAACTGTCAAATGGCTGCACCATGTTATATTTCCACCTCTTAGAATGTATGTGTGGCGAGGTTTCTCTGCATCCTTGCCAGCCTTTGGTATTGTCACTATTTTTCATTTTAGTCATTCTGTTAGATGTATAGTGATAGCTTATATGGTTTTAATTTGCATTTCCCTAATGGCTAGTGATGGTGAACTTCCTGTGTTCTTATTTGCATCTGTCTACCTTGTTTTGATAAAATATTTGTTTCTGTCCTTTTCCTATTTTCTAATTAGGCCATTTAAAAAAATGTTGATTCAGGGGACCTGGGTGGCTCAGTTGGTTAAGCATCTGACTCTGTTTTGGCTCCGGTCATGATCTCAGGGTTGTGAGATGGAGCCCCTGAGTCTGGCTCTGTGCTCAGGACAGAGTCCACTTGTCCCTCTCCCTCTGCTCCTTCCCCTGCTCTCACTTTCTTATAAATAAATAAAATCTTTAAAATTTTTTTTTAAAAATTAAGAAATATTGATTTGTGAGAGCTCTTTATTTTATATACTAGTCCTTTGTCTAATATGTGGGTTGCAAACCTCTTCACCTAGCCTGTAGCTATTTTATGCTCTTAACGGAGTATTTCATGGAGCAGTAGTTTTTAATTTTGATGAGGTTTGATTTATTAATTTTTACTTTTAAGGACCTTGCTTTTTGTGTCAAGTTTAAGAACTCTTTAGCTACCTTTCAAGATACCAAAGATTTTCTCCTGTGTTTTTCAATAAAAGTTTTATGTTTTAAATATAAGTCTGTGATCCATTTTTGTGTACAGTTTTGGATGAGGTATGAGATTTAGGTTGAGGTTCATGTTTTTGCCTGTGGATGTCCAATTGCTCCACCACCATTTGTTGAAAAAAACAATCCTTACTCCATTGAATTTCTTTTGTACTTTTGTAAGAAATTAGTTGGATATACTTGTGTAAGCTATTTCCAGCTTGTCTATTCTTTTCCATTGATCTATGTATCTTTTACTCCACCAAGACCACACCGTCTTGATTAGCTAAATGATCATCTTCAAGTTGGGTAAACTGATTCCACATCTTTTTAAAAATTTTTAGTTGTTCTAATTCCTTTGCCTTCCCATATACAATTTAGAATAATCTTATTTATATTCACAGAAAATTCTTGCCTGGCTTCTGGTAGCAATTGTTAAACCTTTGGATTAATTTTGGGAGAATTGACATCTTTACTACATCGAATTTTCTAATCCATAAACACATATGTCTTTCCTTTTGTTTGGATCTCCCCCCACCCACTGGCTTTGTGTAGTTTTTAGCATATAAGTTGTATACATGTTTTGCTAGATTTATACTTAAATATCTCATTTTTCTGAGTGATTATAAATAGTATTGTATTTTTAACTTCACCATCCATGTGCTTATTGCTAGTATATGCAGTACCATTAATTTTTATATGTTTACCTTATATCCTTATTAGTTTTAGGATTTGTTTTTTATTTCTTGTGTCTTTGTATACAGAAAATCATATCCTCTGCAAATAGGGACAGTTTCATTTCTTCCTTTCCAATCTGTCTGCCTTTCATTTACTTTTCTTGCCTTATTTAGTGGCTAGAACTTCTAGTACCTTGTTGAATAGAAGTGGATATCCTTGCCTTGTTTAAGTGGGAAAGGATTCAGTCTTTCCCGACTAAGTAAAATATTAGTGGTAGATTGTATAGATATTCTTTATTATGTTTAGAAAGTTCTATTCCTAATTTCCTAGGAATTTTTACCATGAGTAGATGTTGAAATTTATCAATAGCTCTTTTGCCACCAATAGATATGATCATGTGATTTTTTTTTTTTGCCTATAGAAGATTACATTGATTTTCAAATATTGAGCAAGCCTTGCTTATATCTCTGGAATAAATCGATTTCATTATGGTGTACCGTTCTTTTTAGATATTATTGAATTCTACTTGATAATATTTTGTTAAGGATTTTTGTGTCTATATTTTTGAGATATAGTGGTCCGTAGTTCTTTTTTTATACTGTCTTTGTGTGGTTTTGGTATCCAGGGAATATTGGCTTTATAAAATGAATTGGAAAATATTCTGTCCTCTTCTATTTTCTGTAAGAGATTGTGTAGAATTGGTGTTAATTCTTCTTTAAACCTTTGGTAGAATGTGCAGTGAAACCATATAAGCCTGGAGATTTCTTTTTTTAAGAGTTTTAAAATTACAAACTCAATTTCCTTAATAGTTATAAAGCTATTCAAATTATCTATTTCATACTGGGTGGGTAACAGAAGTTTTTCAGGGAATTAGCTCATTCCATCTAAGTTGTCAGCTTTGTGTGTAGAGTTTTTCATAGTATTCTCTTATCTTTTTGATTTCTGCAGGGTTTGTAGTGATATATCCTGTTTCGTTCCTGACATTGGTAATTTGTGTCTTCTGTCTTTTTTGTTGTCAGCCTTGCTAATGCTTTGTCACCTTTACTGTTCTTTTCCAAGAATCAGCTTTCTGTTTGGCTGATTTTCTCTCTTATTTTTCTGTTTTTAATTTCATTGATTTATGCTCTTACCTTTATTATTTCATTCCTTCTGATTGCTTTGGATTTATATTGTCCTCCTTGTCTAGATTCTTTAGGTAGGAACTTAGATTATTGATTAGAGACTTTTCCTTTTCTCTAATGTCACCATTTAGGGTTCTAAATGTCCTTCTCAGCACTGTTTTCACTGTGACCCTCACATTTGAATATGTTGCATCTTTATTTTCACTCAGTTGAATGTATGTTTTTGATTTCCCTTGAGATGTTCTCTTTGGTCTATCCTCATTTTATTTTATTTTTTAAATGTACAATTCAGTGGCTTTTAGTGTATTCACAAGGTTATGCAACCATCACCATGATCTAATCTGAGACTACCTACATCATCCAAAAAAGAAACCCCTACCTATTAGCAATCATTGCTCATTCTTCCTCCTCCTAGCCCCTGGAAACTGCTGATCTGCTTTTTGTCTCTATGGATTTGCTTCTTCTGGACATTTCATGTAAACAGAATCATATAATACGTGGCCTTTTGTGTCTGACTCCTTTCACTTCATGTATTATTTTCAAGGTTTATCCACAGTGCAACATGTATCTGTGCTTCATTACTTTTTATGACCAAATAAAATTCCATTGTATAGATAGACCACATTTTGTTTATATATTTGTCAGTTGATGGACTTGAGGGTTTTTTTTTCCACCTTTTGCCCATCATGAATAATATCTGCTATAAACATTCACACACATAAATGTTTTTGTGTGAACACTTATTTTCAGTTTTCTTGGAAATATACCTAGGGTCATATGGTACCTATGCTTAACTTTTTGAGGAACTAACAACAGTTTTCCAAAACAGCTACCCTTCCATTCTGTTTTATAAAATTTTTTTTTGCATATTTTCTTTTTGGACTTTTATTGCTTCATTTAAAAGATACATTTAAATCTTGTATTTATCTGAATTTTGTTTTGGAATTAGGGGTGAAATAGGAAAATAAGTAATTTCTTTTCCCCAAAGTGGCTGCCTATTCATCTGAGCACAGTCTCTTCATCCCTAGTTTAAAATGTCAGATATACTAAATTCTCATAGGTAATTAAAATCCAATTTTTAACTTCATGTATTTTGCTTCATTAATCTGATTGCCTACTTATTAACCCATACCATATTGTTTTAATTATTTTATTTTTCTTGTGAATTATGCTTTCCCAAAAAAATTCTGACTCTAATCTTACTTTATCCACTCTTCCTGATTTGGTGAGTACATGTGATTGTAGAAATTCTTGGAAGGATTCCCTTCTATCTCTGAAAAACTCAAGAGAGAGAAAATTTCCAGGGTGAAAGGAAGATGGCATCACTTGCTTTGCTGGAGAAGTTAGGAAATATAGTGTTAATTTAGGTATCAGTTATTTTTAGTCCGAAATCTTTCTTGGTTGTTGCCTCATCAGTTTACCATCTCGGTGGTGGGAATCTGAGAAAAGGGTGGTACATCGTATTTGAACAGTATACTTTACTTTTTTTCTCACTCTGGACATTAGGGTAATGATTCTGAGTTTTGTTTACTTCTACTTCACTTAGATCCATGGCTTGAGGGGATTATCTTAATTCAGGACTCAGTGCTCCATAAATGATAAAACAACTCTATGAAAAGAAGTACATACAATTTAATAAATATTGACCTAAATAATAATAATAATTTAATAATAGTATTCAATACTGCTTAGCTGTTACATGCTAACTTGTATGTAGATTATACCTGGATTCTGTAAGTGTGGTCCCTCTACTCTCTTTTGAGAAGCAATGTGGAGCCGCTATTAGTTCTTAAGCAGGCCAATTATTTAAGGAAATAATTACGTTTTACAAAGAAAATCTGACAATTGTACATTAAAGAGATGAAGTGGAAGAGATGACTAGACACAGGAAGGGCCATTAAAATAGTTATGGAAGCAAAATTCTTTATGGCCTGGTGGTGGTGGTAGGAAAAACAGGTTTGAAAAATAACACAAAAGGAAACTTGAAGGTAGAATCAAAGAAACTTGATAATTTGAATTATTTGCAAATTGGGTTATAGTATATGGAGGTGCTAGCAATGATTTCTTCAAAATTTAACTCTTCTAGGAGGCCTGTTTACATAAATGTTGCTTAACTCTGTTTCTGCCTGTGCTTTATTGGTCTCCAATTTATAATGACATTTTACACTGGGGCAATCTGTTGCTTTCACAAAATGTCAAGTTTCTTTATGCTTGTGTGTGGTTTCTCCTTTCTCCTGTACCAGTATATATGTTCCTTAAAGGTAGGATTGTTTTGCTTATTTCTTTGGATTTTGTGGGATCTAATGCTGGTGTTCTGCCTACAACAAGGTTTTAATAAATATTGTTGACTGATGGAGTGACCTAAAGGGGAAAGAGAACTGGTACAACACAGGAAGATTCAGAAAAATAGGCCGGATTCCCATGTTTCTTTCTGATGACAAAAGTGGAAATAATCAAAGGAGACCCCCTGTGTGAGATGGATTCTTCTAGAGCAGACCACCCTGCCATTTAATCAAGTCTGGTCAGTGTCCCAGGGAGCTTTTTCTTCAGGCTACAGCCTCGTGCACAGCACTGGGCCAAGAGCCTCCCACAGTCTTCATTAACACACGGACAGCGTACACACACACACACACACACACACACACACCAATTGGTCAAAAAAAAAAAAAAAAGGTGACTGAATGAGAAAAAAACTACACCAAGTAAAGGAGACTGTTTATATGTTTCAGTTTCTCAGCATCTGTGGCTGTCATCTGTTTTCAGTTTGGTGATTTTTATTAAGGCAAAGTGGCACATGCTGTCATAGGAACTGCTCCAGCTCACGCTCCCCAGCAGGTCACCGGGTATCCCCTGGTGCGCTGAGACATGATGTTTTTGCCAGCAGATGAGGTGGGGGGAAAACTCTGCTCAGCATCAGTATCTGATTCAACACGGAAACAGACAAGCCATAGGCAGAAATGTGAAATGCACCGAACAATTACTCCATTTAAGAAGTTTGTTCGTTAATTTCACAAATAATTATTAAGTGCTCTTAGTCGCTCACAGTGATTTTATTTCTTGATGGAGTTTAAGATTGTTGACCTGCTCTCCGGAGAGTAAGCTTTGGGCTGTGATCTTCCCTTGTGTTGCATTCGCATGCCCGGTCTATTCCCCCATGACCCAGTCTGCATTTGGGACTCAGGTGCCTGGATTTGGGAGAATAGCCTATAGTCAGAGAAGAGAAGAAGGTTAACTGGCCCCATATTGCAACAAAATCAGTGGTTCTGAGTATCATTAACACCAACTAAGTGAACTGACCACAATAATTTGGAAGTGGAGTTTGGCCACTAAACTTGATCTCTGGCAAACTCTGGGATTAATTTACATTTTCATATGCTTTGAAGGAGTGTCTGGTAGTAGATGTGACAATAAATGTGGATCTTCTCCTAAGGATATCTCACTAGACAATAGTAAAGGAGAAAGTAATGTTGCAAACACATTTTCCTAGAGTGTGAACTGTGACTGATGTCACTGACTTTGAGAGTGACTGTGATGTCTGCCCAAGGCTGAGAAAATGAGGAGAAAACAAGACTGAGACTGCAGATTCCTAGATATTTGGCACTCTCCCTTGGTCCCCTGCAGGCCATGAGGCAACGTAATTTTGTCAGAAGATTGGCAATGGACGGTTTCTAGACAGAGACCAGCAGGGGCCCTTTAATGACGATGAGTCTGTTCTGGAAGGATGGATTAGATAGCTTGGCCTGAGTTGCTTCCCCTTTAAAGCCAGCCAAAACCCTCTTGCAGGTGTCTGAGAAATAGTGTCATAGCCCTTCCACTGAGGCCCTGACAATGAGTTTCATAAGACTTTTGGACTCCAAATGCTGAAACTCTTCTAGAGGCTTCCTATACTTGGCTCAGATCCTTCAACTGAAGACTGTGACTCCACCATTTCCTTGATACTCATAGTGACCTACCCACATTGCCTGCCTGATCCTGCTATCTCTGTCACTCACTAGCTCACTTGACCACAGGCAAAGGCTTCATTTCTCTGTGATTCTTGGAAAAGACCATCCTTCTGGAGGCAGGGAAAGGAATCAGGATTGAAACTCTTGGTTGCACATGGTTGTAGCATAGATAAAATAATATATGTGTACTGAATAATCTGCCAAGTTCCCTCTTCAAGGCTGATGCACTGAACCCCAGTTTGTCGGAATAATAGGTGCTAATGGCCTGAAGCTGCTCTCCTCCCTGGGAATTGTCCTCAGCAGTAGAGAACCATCTCACCCAAGGTTACATCTCCTTTCAAAGCACAACCTGCAACCAGTGCTTGGCTTCTATAGGTATCTGTAGGCCTCTCCCCCTTGCTTCATTTTGGGACAACTCTGAAAGTCCATCCCAGCTTTAGAGCCCATGGTAGAATCTGCTGAAGCTCACTTATAACCTCACATTGATAGACTGCTCTCTCTGTCTGGTCCTACCTTTTTCACTTCCTGACAGCTGTCTTTTTTAAGAACATTCCTCAAAAAATCTTTTGTAAGCAACATTTCATTTTCAGTCTGTTTGCAGGGAATTCAGTTGAAGACAGTTGGTACCAGGAAAGGTCATAAGAAATAGACTGTAAGGTGCACCTGGGTGGCTCAGTCGTTAGGCATCTGCCTTCGGCTCGGGTCATGATCCCAGGGTCCTGGGATGGAGCCCCATATTGGGCTCCCTGCTCGGTGGGAAGCCTGCTTCTCCCTCTCCCACTCCCCCTGCTTGTGTTCCTGCTCTCGCTCTCTCTCTCTCTGTCAAATAAATTAATTAATTTAAAAAAAAAAGAAAAAGAAATAAACTCTAAGAGAAGAATCATTTGTTGGCTGAATGGCAAGAGGGTCCCATTACTATTTGTGGGTGGAATATATATATATATATTCCCTACCATGTTGTACTGGTGTTACTATTAAAACTTTTGCTAGTGGTAAAGTGAATTGAGATGTGATGGGAGGAGATATACTGGCTGGTATTGAGAAGTGTGCTGGAAGTCTAGGGACTTTGGAATTAGATGACTGTTGCTGAGCACCATTGATTCATCAAAGAGGCATAATGACAGGCTTAGGGTGATTAATTACCAATTCAAGGCAGAATGTGAAAATTAGAGGGCCTCTTTGGCAACATTTAGGGCAATTAATCTCTTGCAGTTGAAGGGCAGACTTCACAGGCCAAAGCAATGAACAACCACAGTCCTGAGCAACCTTCATGGGTCAGGTATTCTATTACTCATGTTGCATACATGGCCTATTTAATCTTCTGAGGTGGGTATGGTTCCTCCCATGTGACAAAGAAACTGATGCTCAAGAGGAGAGAATCTGTCACTTTCCAGTATGCCATATTACCTCCTCAAAGCCCTCTCATTTCACAATAATGTTATTTTCCTGGCAGCAAGTCATCACCCAGCAACCCACTACTTGCAGTGAGCAGTCCAGGTATCCTGCTCCACAATGGTTAGTGATCTTCAAAGAGGAGGTGCACAGTACTACACCCTAAATCCAAACTCATAATGTAGAAAGGACAAGCAAGAGAGTGAGCTGTTCTTCCTGACATCTAACTCTAATAAAGACAATCATAGTGTCAGAAAATCAAACTTTTTTTTGGTGGGGGTGGGGGTGAGGTTTTGGGATTAATACTCCCTAAGTTTTTTGGCTGAACCCAAAGGAATGGTGCAATTACTTATTGCAACAGTTGTTAGCAAAGACATATGGAAGGATTAACTGCAAGAATCTTAGTTTCAACATGGTCTTCCCTGGAGAATTCACCAGTTTCTTCCTGTCTTTTCACGACATCAAAGTCAGATGGGCAGTAGTTCCCTGAGTAATATGTGTCTAGAGAGCTATTGGAGGATCTAAGTGGGTTTTGTTTTGTGACTTACAGCAGGCAAGGAACTGCAGAGAGAGAGAGACAGAGACAGAGACAGAGATGACAGAGAGAGGGAGAGAGCAGGGGAGGGGAAGGAAACAGAAGGAAGGGGAAGGAGAGAAAAAGAGATCCAGTAGAGGGAAAAGTAAGTCCTTGCCTTCTCTCCCTCTTGCCAAATGGGTATGCACTGCTGCTAGGAGCATTTGGCAGACTGTCTCAGTCAGCAAGGGCAGCAAGGGAGCTGTGGCTCAGCAAGTGAGCTGTGGCTCGAGGCCAGTGGGAGGCAGGCTGCATAGCGGATGGTGCTGAGCACGGGGGTGTGGGGGGGAGTGGCTGGCCGAAGTGGAAAGTCCTGGAGGCAAATTGTTGAAGCTCGCGCAGAGATCTGGCAACTAAAGTTTAAGATCTGTATGGTAAAAAATGAGTGACTAAAAATTCTTCTGAAGCTGCTATTAGATTTTGAGGTGAATGTATTTTGGTACATTTGCTGAAACGAAAAAAGATTTAAGATTATAGGGCTATACATTGGTGGCCCATGTGTCTGCTGTCTTTAGTCAAACAGAGGGTCTGGACTCGGCCTCCCTTTTTCAGGCCACCTTCGTCTGGTACATTTGGATCAGATAGTCCGGTCACTTCTGCTCTGGGTCAGACCAGCACAGCTTGCCTCTCTGCTGTTGCCTCCGTCTCCCCAGTGAAGCCCCGGCTTTGTCTTTACCACTTCTGGACCTTGGGATAATCCCTTTCTTGCTTTGTTCCCCAAGGTGTTCGGCTACAAGGCTTTGGAAGCAGCTTTCATTGGAGGTCTGGGGACAAAGGAGTGGGGCTTAAAATAGGCAATATCTTGAAACACCTCAGAGCATGTTCTTGTTTGTGGCCTTTATCTGCTGCTGTGGGGCTGGGCCTCTTCTGCCTTGACCTCTTGTAATGTTCTCTTCTTCTTCCTGTTCCTGGTCCAAATTGCAGTCCCTCTTGACTCCTCCTTCTTCAAGGGCTGCCAAACAGTAGGCTCAAGCTCCCTGCTTTCACCATGGCCTGTCTTCCATTGTATCTGGGACTCTGATCAGTCTCTTACTCCGTCCAAAGTCCCTCTTTCCTGGTGAGGCTTTGGTAGCAACACACATCACCCCAAGCAAGTTCCTTACTCTCAGAGTGAAACGTGAGTCCTTGATTTCTCATTCTTCACTTGACGTTTCCTCTGTTCACTTTTCTTTCTCTATTTCTGGGACCTCCAGCTTACATCAGGCTAATCCCTGTGGACCTGTGCTGGGGGCATCTGTTCCTTTGTGAGCAATATGGGAGGTCTTTGATCTAGCATCTCCCCTTTAAATATCTAACCCAGAGCCTAGAAAAATAAAATAAAATGAAAAATATATGTTTGTAATATTCTTCATTTTAGTTTAGGTTGTGATAGAAAAAAGTAGAAGAGAATTTAACTGTCTCTCGATACAGGAACGATTGACTAGATTATGGTCTGTCATATGCAATCATTAAAAATAATGAAGAGTCTCTCTGCTTATCTCAAATAATGTCAAGTATTTATTGCAAATTGAAAAAGCACTTTCTGAATCAAAAAGTAGAACATGATAAAAATACATGTCTCCTCGCTCTCTGAATGAAAAGATATCTTGATAAACATAGGAAAAAGTCAGAAAGGGAAGGGCCCAAACTGCTTCTGGATGATGGAGTGGGAGAAGTGTGCTTTAATATCCTACTTTATATAATTTTTCAGGGCAGTGATTAAGTTGTGGAATTATGAATTTATTATTTTTTTTCAAGTAAAAACATTTTCAAGTACAGCATAATATGAAGCCAACTGATAAAAATGAAGGGATCAGGTTAAATATTCTCTGGATACTTTCAAGTTTTATTTTTATTTATTTTATTTTTTTACAAGTGACCTTTGTACTTTTAAGTTTTTTAAAATTTTAATTTAATTTTTTAAAGATTTTATTTATTTATTCATGAGAGACAGAGAGGCAGAGAGAGAAGCAGGCTTCCCACAGAGCCGGGAGCCTGACATGGGACTGGATCCTGGGACCCTGGGATCATGACCTTGAGCCGAAGGCAGACGCTTAACTGACTGAGCCACCCAGGCACCCTACTTTCAAGTTTTATTATTCTGAGAATATGTATTTCCATGTAAGGAACAGATAAGGTTTAAAAGCATAGAGTGCTTAAAATTATTTCTGGAATATATTAAGCACTTATAACATGTACCTCTTATCCAAAAATTTAACTGTATCATTTAGATTATCCCATTGTTTCTTACATTCTTTTTTATTATTATGATGTTTGAAGATGTTCACTGATTTAAAAATATGAGTGAGATTGAAATTTTTCTCTAGAAACTTTAATTCCTTAATAAATAATTAAATGTGTGTTTATATAAATCATTCTTTCTTGTTTTGTTTAGTATCTAGCTGAGCACATATGTGGTATTTAACAATCTTTCTACTGGCAAATTAACCACATAACATCTCTGTGATGAAGGTGGGGCTAAGGCAGGAAAAGAAACAGCTCTTACCCCTTGATTGATAGGTCAACAGTCTCATGTTTTACCACAGGTAATAGCCTCACTGCAAGAAGGTTGGAGCTTTTGTGCACCTGCTTTCTTGCTCATGTCCCTCTTGTCCCATTCAGAGCCACTGCTTTTAAGAGAAAAGGAAATGGGTCTGAGAGGAGAGTTAGGACCGATCTTTCAAGAATATATCCATCAATGAAGTCATTGACTCTAGTGCAGGTCTTTATCACATTCTCTGATCACCAAACAGTCAGGCCGTGATCTGACGTGAATGATGTAATCCCAGGTATCACACTCCGACACATGCTGTTGAATCCAGTCTTCCAGCACATTCAAAAAATGTTAGATTTGGCTCCTTCAGAAACTGAATTGGCTCTTTCAGATCAAGACAAGAGTCTACTTATTCCACAGAAGCAGTAATTCAGTCCTAGTTGTCCTGGTGGCCTAAAAAAGTCAATGCTGCTTCCAGAGGTGCCTGATTTGCTCCCAGGATGTAATTTATGTACCAGGGAAATCTGATTTGGTAAGTCTTTGTTCTGTGAAGCTCAGAAGCAGGTCAGAAATTGAGAATGCAGCACATGACCTTGGAATTTGTGGTAAAGATGCAGTACCACTCAAAATGGAAATAATAAAGCCTCCACATTCTGGAAGAGATTTTTTTGGTGCATATTTCTTCTTGTTCAATTTTGCAACCCTTGAACTAGGGAAGACTTTCTCTAACATCAGGCTGCTGCCAGCGTACAGCTCATTCCCATAATGTCTTATGTAACTCAATCGCCGTGTGACAGTTGCTGAAGAAAGAACTGATAACAACGACCCACGCCAAAAACCCCTTTTCCTTCTACACCATGGTCTTTTCCCCTACATTCATTCTCTTGTCATGTTTGTTTTCAGTTTGTCCAGGGCATGTTAGAGATTTGGAGTTAAATGTGTATCATCGCTCAAGTGGGGAACATTCTCATTTCTTACCTTGCCAAAATGACTAACAAAGTACAAATGAGCAGAGGATGAAAAGGTTGTATTTTGGCACCAAGGAGTCCTCCCTCCGGGACCCCCTTCACCAATCTGCTCCACTACCCAGCTCTTTCCTTGATTAGCTTTGATTTTAACGTTGCGGTGTGTTTTGTTAGTTAATAGATGGTGTTTTTTGTATTAGGCAGTATAGGGAAGCATGAAAAGAAATAGAATGTGAGGTCCTTGCTCTCAGAATGCCTATAATCAAAGGGTTCCATACCCTGTAATCTTTCTCTTTTGAAGATTTTAAGGATAGTCTCTCAACTGTCCTCCTCTCTTTTATGGGTCTGCATTGGGGAACGGTGAGATGATCACATTTTATTTCTCATCAGGATAATGTGGAAGGACTCAGAAACATTTAAAATATTAATTAGCAGCAACCATGCAGGAACTGGGCAGAATCTCATATGACCTTGGGACTGAGAGTTTGGATAACCGGGAATTTTGATCAGCATGGCAAGTAAGGAAGAGCTGGTAACTTATTTTAAGCTAGAGAACCCCAAATTAAGCTTCTCTTCATTTTATCACTGGGCTGTATGCTGACAATGTGGATTTCCGAGACAGATGGTTCTCCACTGGGAGCAGTCAACAGTGTTTAGCAACCTGAACTTTCCATAACTCCAGTGATAAGCTGGGATGCTCCAGCCAGGCAGCTGGGATACTAAGATCCAGATGTGCAGGACTAGCAGGTGCTGAGGAGGATGCTAGGTTGAGGATGTGGTTTTTAGCTGTGCCTCAGGAGTACATAAACCACAGTATATTGGTTTTTTGCTCTGTTGGCCAGAGACTGTATGTATGTAGAGTCTGCCTCCTACTGCATTTTTTCCATGGCTTGTGTCCACTTGCTTATTGTCCTCCAGGTAGTGATGCTGTATTTAGGCTTCCAAAAGAAATATTTTTTCTATCTCCCAGGAAAGTCAAGGGAAGATCCATACAAGTCTTTGATTCCCTAATGGTGCCTGACATGTAGTAGGTACTCAAAAATATACTTGTCGATTAAATCAATGATTGATTAAATAAAATCCAGTGAAAGAAACTAACTCCCATAGCTCTCAGACAGTCATCCTCTCCTTTAGATGAACAGAAAATCAGTCTCCATTTATTTTCACACTCTGCATAAGTTTCCTTTTCTTACTGACACTTGCTGGTTAGTGACGATGATGCTTTGAATTAGTCAGGAGATTGATGAAGGGATGGTGAGCCCTGCCACATTTAGGTTTGTTGAATATTGCAAACTGCTTTGTGTTCAGAAGAACCCAGAGCATGTTTGGCAAAGTACTTTCTTCTCACGTTTTAAGAGCATGTGGATTTAAGATGGAAATTTAATCTGCATGTTCATTTACACGTAACTCATCAAAACATTTTAAGCAGCGCTTTGAAGTCTTCAGAGCTTTTTCAATCCATTTTATGGAAACTTTTCAAGTGTTTCTGGGATTTTCATGAAAATCTGTGTTTGGCTAAGATCAAGCATACTGGGTACTGGATCCTCTCATTCCCGAATATTTCATATTGACCTAAGTCTCATACCCTATATTCATGAGTTCCATTACAGTGCCAACCCATTCCCTTATTTCTAAATTGATATTGTTCATTAAACTTCATGGAGAGAGGGACAAATAACTGAAACTCAAAAGGAACAAAAACATTGTCAGCCTTTGATGGACAAAAGCTGAACATAGTCAGTCTTCAATGCCATTGTAATGGAAGGTAAAGGTGAGCAATTCAAACTGGCCAAAAGGAAGAAAGAATTCCATTTGGTTTGAGAACGACTAGTGTCTTTATGAGTTGATAAAACTTCGTATGGCCAGAAACATTTATTTAGTTTCAGTTAGGTCCAGAAAACATTGATCCATTTTTGGCAGAGAGTGGCATGGTTGTTCTTGAATTTTGGCTAGAGGATTGGGTCAGGACAGGGTGGAGTTTAGGCATGCAGGAGAGTGGCTCCTTCTCTTAGACCAGAGGGAATGAGAGGAGAGAGAGGAAGTAAGTAGCATTTTTATGATGGATGCATATGTATGTATGAGGTTATATGCTTTCATTTTCTCAAGTTGTAGACAACGTGGTTGGTCAATAGTTAGAAATATGAGCATGCTTAAAATATGAGAAATCTTGAGGAGAATAGTGAGCAGTAAATATATATTGATGTGGGATAAAACATGTATGTAATATTTGCTCAGGGAAGAAAGAGGCAACTGGCCCAGCCCCAGTAAAAGGTCTTGAATTAGTCATTTGCAGTGACTCTGTTGGCAAGTGGCAAAAAGCCAACCAAGGCTTGAGGGGGGGAAAAAAAAGAGTATTTATTAGTCTACATGGTTAGCCACCAAATACTGTCCTCAGGAATTTTCAGGCTCTGCCACCTTCTGAGTTGCCTTATCCTAAAGCAGGTGGTTCTGTGTGGTAGCAGCAGATCTAGACTTACATTCTGTTTGGAAAGATGAGATTAAGCTTGAGATGCTGGAGTTTATGTAAACTTTCTGATATGGAACCTGCTGGGGGATAACACATTACAGACTATGGCCATGCAAATGGTTGCAGGTAGGTAGAGATGGAAGTATTGAGATTGGAGGAAGCTGGGGAAGGGAGAGGCCAGGGCCAGGGCATCTTCACTAAGACACATTCAAGGTGACATTGGAGTTGGGGTAAGAAGGACCACTTTGAACTACATGCCAGTTTTCCATGAATGAAAGGCAGTGGCTGGGAAGTTTCTAGATGACAGTAACAAGAAAAAGTGTTTTATATAAATAGATGGTATAAAACAGGCGGTTATTTTCCTCCCAGTGAAGACAAGGATTAAAGTTGGAGAGGCACTAGGAGTTAGGAGAATCCTGACTTTTACGTGATGGAAACCCAAATCCAATTAGTTCAGACTAAGGGGAATTTATTGGTAAATGTGGTCAAACTGAGGAGAGAGCATGGCTGGTTGGAGCTGCCCCTGGGTGACTGGAGTCAGCGATGTCCCCACCAATGGCACTGTCTTTCTCTACCACTCATTTTGCATCTCTTCACCTTTAGACTTCTATTCTGAAAAATGTGACAGCTCATATTTTTCAGCTTTGCTACATAAGAACTCTCCCTCTTCCCTCAGCTCTAATGTGATAATTTTCAGAGGAGAACTCTAGCATAGCCCAGTTAGGTGCCCATTTTGTTGGCTTTAATACTGGGCCAGTGATGTGGGAGACTATGATTGGTCCAGTTAGTATCAAGAGTCCAGCCCTACTGGGTGATAGACACTGGGGAGGGTATGTGCTATGGTGAGCGCTGTGAATTGTGCAAGACTGTTGAATGACAGATCTGTACCTCTGAAACAAATAATGCAATATATGTTAAGAAAAAAAAAAAGGAAGAAGAAGATAGCAGGAGGGGAAGAATGAAGGGGGGGAATTGGAGGGGGAGACGAACCATGAGAGATGATGGACTCTGAAAAACAAACTGAGGGTTCTAGAGGGGAGGGGGGTGGGAGGATGGGTTAGCCTGGTGATGGGTATTAAAGAGGGCACGTTCTGCATGGAGCACTGGGTGTTATGCACAAACAATGAATCATGGAACACTACATCAAAAACTAATGATGTAATGTGTGGTGATTAACATAACAATAAAAAAAGAGTCCAGCCCTTGACCAATCACTGTGCCTCAGGAGGTGGGACCTGAAGTACTGTGTTCAGAATAAAGTTCAAGTTCTTACTATGACCTGTAGGCCTTACTCATCAGATTTCCTGCCAGATCTTCAACTATGTCCCCATTCCTGCCTCACAAATCTCCCTGTCCTTCCTTGATTACATCAAATGTGCCTCTGGATCAGCATCTCTGTCTCTGCTATTCCACAGAAATGCTTTCCTTCCAGATGCCTGTATGATTAAATTCCCTGCTTGATTCAGGTCTCAGTTTATATATATCATCTCCCAGAGAGGTCTTCCCTGACCACTCTATCCAAAACAATGCCCCCTGTCCATCTACTCTGTAGCTTCTCCTGCCTGTTTCTTCATAACATTTGTTATGTCCTGACGTCTTATATATTTGTTTATTTTGCCTCCTCAGAGAGAATGGGAGCCCCATAGGAGTAGGGAGTTTTGTCTGTTTGGTTTATTGCTATATATTCAGCACCTTGAAAGGTGCCTGGTCCACTCTGCCTCCAGGTGGGAGAACTATCTCCAGGTGAGATTTAAACAGCAGAGCTCATCTGCCCACAATCAGGCAAGGACCACATCCTTGTTCAGCTCACCCTCCTTCCCAGGTCTGCTTCATTCTCTCCCTTACAAGAATTTCCTGAGAATGTCCCCACAATAAGTCAGGTATAACAGAGTCCCCAGGTCAGGATCTACTTCTAGGAAACTTGACTTAATACATCTATATTACAGTTACCTGTTTTATGGGGGCACCTGGCTGGCATAGTTGGAAGAGCATGCAACTTTTGATCTCAGGGTCGCGAGTTTGAGCCATGGGTGTAGAGTTTACTTAAATAAATAAATATATATATATATATTTTAAAGTTACCTGTTCTATATATTATCAACTAAAAATTTTAAAATAAAGCCTTCTACTCAATAAGTAGGCACATAATGAAATATGTGATGAAGTGATGAAGATAAAGTGATGAAGATAAAGCCTCTTTTTGAACAGTAAGATTGGGATCTCCTAGGGAGAGGATTATGCTAGAAGATGAGTGTGGTGCTGCTCTGTGCAAACAAAATAATCCTGCCGACCCCTCCTCCTGGTCCATGGAGCATGGGAGACTGCATAGAAGCATCTGTTCTAGCCGTGTCTGGAGGAAAAGCCCAGTTTAGTTAAGGCAGAAGAGTGAAGGAAATGAACATTCAGTAAAGAGGCAAAGGGTATAGAGAGGTTTGTTTATCTTGGTGTGGAGGATCCAGATGGAAGAGTGGAAAGGTCTGGAAGATCAGAGAGAAGATAGAAGGGAGGAGAGGAAGCAGAGGACAGTATGGAAATTGGACTTCGAAGAGAAGAGATTTCTAGAGGGTGTTATATTTGGGGTAGTAACAAGGCATGACAGGGAGGATGTGGTATTAATTCCAAATGGCTTTATTCTGGGCCTATATGCTTTAGAGTCAGCTTCACTTGGGGCTGGGGTGGGCTCAGATGGCTGTGAACCAGCAGTCTTGACCTCCTGGTGTCTAGCTCACAGCTTCAGGGATGGTCTGTGCAGGTCGACTCTCAGGACAGGTGGGCTCAGGGTGCCTGGGAGGAAATACTGAGAAGCCTGCCTTTGGGTCAAAAGTTACTAGATTTTGCCCCATATTTTAAATATAGAAGGTCAAATGGGAATTAAAAATATTTTTAATACTAGCTTAGCAGCACTAAAAACAAACAATTTTCAATCCTTCAAATGATGGGATCTTATTACTACAATTTAAAAATCCCTTACTTGAAATTTAGAACTGACTTCAGAAAGCAAACAAAGTTTTCGGAAATTCATGCAAAATTTTGTGTATATGTGT
Organism: Halichoerus grypus; assembly: GCF_964656455.1. NCBI lineage: Eukaryota > Metazoa > Chordata > Mammalia > Carnivora > Phocidae > Halichoerus > Halichoerus grypus. The sequence goes on from NC_135720.1 coordinate 37,463,185, forward strand.
TTTTGTGCCTATTTGTGGGAGAGGGTCTCACAGTGATGGTGATGATGGCAGTGACTGTGGTGAAGGCGATGATGGTGGTGATGGTGGTGACAGGGGTGACTATGGTGAAGTTGGTGATGTGGTGACTGTGGTGAAGGTGATGATGGTGGTGATGTGGTGACAGGGGTGACTATGGTGAAGGCGGTGATGCTGGTGATGGCAGTGACTGGGGTGACTATGGTGAAGGCAGTGATGGCAGTGACAGGGGTGACTATGGTGAAGGCAGTGATGACGGTGATGATGGTGACTGTGATGGCTGTGGTGAAGGTAATGATGGCAGTGATGGTGGTGACTGTGGTGAGGGCGGTGATGGTGGTGATGGTGGTGACAGGGTGACTATGGTGATGGTGGTGATGGCAGTGTTGGTGGTGACAATGGTGACTGTGATGGCTGTGGTGAAGGTGATGAAGGTGGTGACAGGGGTGACTATGGTGAAGTTGGTGATGTGGTGACTGTGGAGAAGGTGGTGATGGCGGTGATGGTGGTGACGATGGTGACTATGATGGCTGTGGTGAAGGTGATGATGGCAGTGATGTGACAGGGGTGACTATGGTGAAGGTGGTGATGCTGGTGATGGTGGTGACTGGGGTGACTATGGTGAAGGCAATGATGACGGTGATGATGGTGACTGTGATGGCTGTGGTGAAGGTAATGATGGCAGTGATGGTGGTGACTGTGGTGAAGGCAATGAAGGTGGTGATGGTGGTGACTATGGTGAAGGCGGTGATGGTGGTGATGTGGTGACAGTGGTGACTATGGTGAAGGTGATGATGGTGATGATGGGGGTGATGTGACCTCCCAATGCTTCCTGGTGAAGTGGCACCAGTCAGCCCAGGGCAAATGTCTGGAGGAGGTAACAAGGGTCAGTGGCAGAGGGAACGGGTGCCCTGGCTGGGGAGGGCAATTTGGGAGAGTCGCCAACAGCATCTACTGCAACATGTAATGCAGTTCTATCTGTGTTTAACTCTAAACTGTCTCTGAAAATTTTGAAAGTCAATAAATAGCCAAATATATATCGAGAGTGTATTATGTGCGAGATATTTTAAATTTAACAAAAAATTACCTCTTTACTTAGTGGAAATAGGACTATCAGTTGTTAAACTGTTGCAAGTTAATGATCCTATTTTAAGTCATCTTTTGGTCTGTGTTGGGTGTTCTGCTGATAAAAGCTCTAAGTAACAGAAGAGACTGGCGTGCTTTGGTAAAACCAAGCATCTTGGATCTGAGAAATCCCTGTCTCAGACTTCAACTGGTCTGGGACAATGGTTCTTAAACTTTAGTATGCATCGAATTCACCTAGAGGGCTTGTCAGAGCACAGATTTCAGTCTTTTTCCACCTCCCCCCCTCCTTTTCCGATTCAGTGAGGCTGGAGACTCTGAGTTGCTAACATGCTCCCAGATGCCGCTGCTGCTGATTGTGCATCTGTATTACTGCTCTAGGAATCGAGGAGCTCTTATTTCAAGCCATCAAGGATAGTTGAGGCAGTCTCTTCTTAGTTCTACTTGTAGACACACACATACACACACACACACAACCAGTGACAGTTTAATGTGCATTTTCCTCCTTAGTTGTATTTGTTTATGGTCGTGTCCTTAAGATTGCAAGATCTATCCAGGTGGGCATTGTAGAGGCCACTAGAAAACTGTGAATAGTTTTCCTGAAGATAAAATGAAGATCTCAATTAGCACCATACATGAAATATAATGCAAGCCACATGATGTTATTTAAAAATTTCCAGTAGGCACATTAAAAAAAAAAGGAAAATGATGAGATTAATTTAATAATATATTTCACTTAATCCAGTAATGCAAAATATTACCATTTTAGCGTGTGTAAAGTTATTGATTTATTTTGTAGTCTTCCTTTCTGAAACTAGCCCTTACAAGTCTGGTGTATGGTACATTACAGTTTGTACTAGCCACTTCTCAAATGCTCGGTATCCACGTGTGGGCAGTGGCTACCAGACTGAACAGGGCAGAAGACGGTCTGCTTTTGTCAGAATCATTTAACTCGTGATCTGGTTAATCAAAAAAATGTGAGTTCTCTCTTTTATTGTCTCAATTCTCCAATTTTCATTTAGTAGGTTGGACTCTGCTCTTTATGGTCCTCACAATGTGCAATAATAATAAAGAGGTCTACAAAGGCTGCTGAGGGTGCCAGAGAGTCTCTGAGTCTGTCTACCTGCAGAATGCAAGGGGGAAGCAGCACTTATTCAAGAAAATTTTGTGATTTTGATAAATGAGTCAGGAGCCCCCTGTCATCAAGGATGTCATACTTCCCAATAATTGCAAATACTGAATCAATCCAACATACCAGGTGGAAAACAAGATCGCCCACACTTTATTTCAGCCATTCTATCAGCCTGGGGGGTAACGAGGTAAGTCTGAGGACTCCATAGCACATGGAAGCAAGTCAATGGGAAGCTGTCGAAGGTTGGTTCCAATTAGTCTGAGGTTAGCGAGAGGTTTAGCCTCATTTCTGACTACAGGCAGGGTGCTAAAACTCATGTAATGCAAATGAGAAAAATAATGAAAACAATTTATATATATAGGACTTCCATATAAAATGCTTTCATATGTGCTATTTCTCCCTTTGTCTTGGTGTCCAGAAGTAGGTAGCATTTGTATTCTTTCTCCCCCATTCTACAGATCACTGTGGACAATGACTTGCCCCTGGTGGCATAGTTATTGGTGCATGAGCTTGGAGTTAAATCAATGTTCTGATTGTTACCTTGTCCCATGGCACCCACATACCTCCTGTGAAGTATGCAATGTGGGTGCCTGGGGGTGTGAGAGATGGAGAAAGCGAGACCTCCAATCATTTTTACAATTGATTGATGTCAAGTATTTCCTGACATACGTATTTTTTCCTTTCTGATAAATTGCAAGTGGAAGGACCTTCCAGTGGTTTGACTTACCTCTGGAAACTTGAACAATTCCAGACCTTATGTTGGTGTAGATGGTACTCATGTATGTTTCCTTTCTGAGCTTTTATAAAAGACCCTAATGGAAAAACCAAGCAGCTGAGAAATTGTCACTTGGCCTGCTTTTGGTACAGCTTACCCACTCCCACTACCTACGTGGGCCTCTGTTCCCTATTCCCAAGACAGGGAACTTGAATTGGGATCCAGTGTCCCATTTCATTTCTTTAGGTAGGCCGTATGCAAGAACTGGGAGAAGTTAGTCTCCCCTTGAGTGAGACATTTAGACACAGAAGGACGAGGCAGTTCCAAGGGTTCAAATACAAAGATGAGGGCATCACACAGCTTTTTAATGTTCCCATGGTTTGTGGGATAATGTAGAATGCAAGGGAGAAGCAACATTTCTTTAAAAAAAAATAATTTCTGATCTTGATAAATAGGAGTCTGTTCCCAACTCTGTGCTCAAACCTGGCTGCAATGAGAAATACCTGAGGTAGGAGGTTATTTTTTAAAATATGGGGCTGACCAGGCCTGTCACTCAAAGATTCTGATTTCACTGCTCTAGGGTGAGAGGCCGGTGCTGCTGTCTCAGGTGATTCTAACGTGAGACCCAAGTTGAGAGGCAGTGTAAAGTATACATTTTTTTGTAAAGTAAAATTTTTTCTTGTCATTCCTTCCCATCCATGCATAATTTCCAGGATTTCTGGGAAAATCAAACTTCATTTCAAAAGTGCAATTTGAGGTTTAAAAAGAGAAGAAGCTGCTTTCTTATTTAGAAAGGTCTACAAATCCATCTGGAGGGCAGATTCAACAGGAAAGAACTGACCCCGGGTCTGGGAATGGCCCTGGAGGACTGTGAGGTGGGACTGGGTTGCTGACTGGAGACAGCTAACCAGGTGTTGCCCACTTTTAAAAAAATTACAGAGCTACTTTTAATACATTGGGGTGAGCCCCACGGGAATAAAAAACACTGAGAAGGGGTAACCCCCTCACCCCTGGAGCACATTTTAGTCTTCTCTCTTTTCCCCTCTCAGACTCATTTTCTGTTAACTGGTGACATGAATTGCTAGTAGGAGTTTGGGCATCATATTCGTTCCTGTTTTTGTAGAATGGAGCTTTATATTCTTGGTCCAGTTTTGGATAAATGACAGATTAAGAAAGACCTGAATTAAAGTCCTACCTCTTCCTATTCCATGCGGTGTGTTAACAGGCTAGTTCTTTATTCTCTAGTCGTCAATGTCCTCATCTATCAAATGGGGACAATATTTATATCATTTGGTTGCTGTGAAGATTAAATTACATACGTAGACTGTTTAACACTGAGTAGGGAGCCTTGCATTTAATGAAGTATCAACAAGGAGCAGCTATTACTACTCCCCTATTAATTGTGAGCTTTCTCCTTACAGTAAATCAACATATAGCAGACAGATGCTCCATCCTCTTGGTTTCTCCTAGTCCTTCTCCCACCTGACTTCTCTTGAAGAAACCTGCAACAGGATCTCTCCATGTACACCAACCCTCTCCCTGTCCCTACGAAAGTTTTGCCATTTTTTTTTTTATATGGCTCTCAGTTTCTTCTGAAGGGCAATGTTGTTTAAGAGAAAAACTGTCCATTATAGCAATTTTACTTGACCTCATTTTTCTCTATTTAAAGCCCAATGTTAGTTTGTATTGTTGACTGAGTTTTTCCATTCCTTATCACCAGTTTTGGCAAATATCACTGGGACCTGCCTAGTGAATCACACATGTCCCCCTTTTCATTTCTAGATTTTTATACAGCAGTCAGCGGGCAAAACTGATTTCTTGTCCTCAAGAATGGCCTTTCTTATTCAGTTTTCAGATATATAATTCTCACCAGCCCCTTCCGCCACCACCAGCCACATCCTTTTCTTCATCTCAAAACCAACTTCCTTAGTAAGAATTGCCACAGAAGGCCACCCAGATTATGCTTTTGCATTTCTGGGGGCAAACCATGAACGCAGACTAGGATGTAAATGGTTCTCCCTAGAAGTCTGCTGTGACTGCCCTATAACCGTGTAACTGTATACCTTCAATATTCCTCCCAGACTTATTCTCTTGGATTTATTAAGAGCCCTCATTTTCCAAAGTGGTTGTACCATTTTCCATTCTCACCAACACAGGTGTATGAAAGTTCCAGTTCCTCCACATCCTCACGCATACTTGGTATAATCAGTTTTTGTAATTTTAGCTCTTTTATTTTTAATTTAATTTAATTTAATTTTTTTTGAGAGAGAGAGAGAGAGAGAGAGAGAGAGAGCGTGAGCAGTGGAGGGAGGTGCAGAGGGAGAGGGACACAGAATCTTAAGCAGACTCACGCCCAGCTCAGAGCCTGAGACCGTGCTTGGTCTCATGACCCTGAGATGATGACCTGAGGTGAAACCAAGAGTCAGAAGCTTAACCACCTGAGCCACCCAGGTGCTCCTAATTTTAGCTCTTCTGATAGGTGCACAGCAGTACCTCAGTAATGGTTTTAATTTGCATTTCCTTAAAGACTAATGATGTTAAGCATCTTTTCTTCTGCTTATTTGCTATTTATAAATCTTTAGTGAAATGTCTATTCTGATCTTTTGCCCATTTAAAAAATTAGATTGTTTTCTTAGTATTGACTTTTGAGACACACACACACATACTCATTATATATGCATATACATAATATATATACTTTTGAATTTTGATAATGTTTCCTTGTGAACTTGTAAATTCCTCAGAACAGGGAGGTTCCTTGAGAACACAAGACACATTATGATATGTAAATCCAAGGCATCCAGTTGAGATTCAAGTGCTTGATGGATACTTCGTAAGCATTTGGTGGTGGTGAGGACCAGTCCACGTGTCTCTGTCGCACATTTGGAAACCATGCTACACAGAGTCAAATACTTTTTAACATTAAGACCTAATCCTATTTAAAGAGTTCTGTATGCATAGCATATGCTATACAATTTGCAACAGAAGTACTTTCAAAGTTTTTTTAGAGAATGAAAATTTGGTAGTTTCCCCCAAGTGGTTAAGCCAGGAAACATTTGCTTCTAAATTATTGGCGATCTGCTTGGAGTACCAGCTTAATATTTCCAGTGGACTGTCTTTGTAGATAATTTTAAGAATAAATAAACAATTTTAAAGGAACTGGTGTCTGTTTACCAAATGCAGAATGTGTCGGTCGGTTATATGGCCAAAGGGCAGAACCATGGTTTCTGAAAATAACTTTAAGAAGTTCAGACCAATTGGCAACCCAAACCAAATTATCTTACAAAGCACAATGTCCCTTGGGATAAATGGCATTTGAAAAGTGAATACAAATAATATATTAAACCTGTCATAGTAGTTCTGCCCTCTTTCTTCATGTGCAAGTTAACTCATGTGCAAGTTGGTAGCAGCAACTCTGAGAAAAGATTATTCTATTGGATTGAATGATATCCCATACAGTATTGTGGCGTAAAATACTAGTTCTTTTAATTTGAGCTTAATTTCATTTTTAGACTTAATGGACAATTGCCAGGGGGTCAGTGGGACCTTGATGGATTCCCTAGTTCTTCCTGACTCTTCTGGTGGGCTGTCAGCTAACCAAACCCAGAACTTCCACTTACTGAACCGCCCAAGGAGATGCCTCAGTTTTGTTTTATCCTCTGACTCTGATTCAGTCTCACATCCAGAGATCTCTCCGGTTGCAATTTTCAGTTTGTTTCCTTTTGTCTCATTCCCAGAGCCCAGCCCTTTCATTCTACCTGAACGGGGTAGCTTCATGTAGGAATTTTTTAACTTTGCTAACTACACGATTGAAGGCTCTACTCACTTTATGAAAAGGGATTATTTTGTTGAAGCTTCTTATTTTCATGATATGATTTACATATGGGATTCTCTGGTTTTTTTTTTCTTCTGTTGTTTGGATGCTAAATTAGATGACCAGAATCTTATAATAATCACCATAATCCCCTGGCAATTCATAGAGTATTTGTAAGTCCCCAACACTTTTTTATGTTATCTTTAATCTTGACATAATTTTCTAAGAGAGGTCTTAATTTACTCATTTTACAGATGAGAAAAATAAGTTATCTGCCCAAGATCACACAGCCAGTAAGTGACAGAGCTTATTATTGTTATTACTGGCAGCAGCAATAATTGTTTATAGTTGTGAAAGCTTTGTGCTAGAATTCGGAAAAAATAAATGATACGCATGGGAAGATGGTGTGCCTGAATTCATTTACAGCTTTAAAAAGATATGAAATGAAGACTGAGGGCTTTAAGGTCATGGGAAGCTTCTATAATCTCTTGACAAATCAAATATTTTGACATCTATTATCACCCGTTTTTTTTCCAATTGGTAAAGAGAGAAAAGTTTTGTTTATTTACATACATGGATTTCCAAAATTTGTTACTTTGGATCTTTTATCTTTTGGAGTGAATGAGTACTTTTTTTCTTCTAATTAGTTTTTAAACTGATTGAAAAAATCTACTAGTTTACAAATTTTACAAGTGTGTATTATTTCATGTACAGACATTGAAAAATGGCCATTTAGAATATTTGTACTCAGTCATCCCATTCAGATACAAATAAAGAAGGCAAAGTTACCTTCCTAAAGCTGAAGGTAGCCTTCCAGGGAAGTGTATTTCAGAACTTGGAATAGACAAAGCTGTTATAATGTGGACATCGTTGTTTGTGGGAGCTGATAAGGTCAGATTAGACAGAAATTAATACCGTACAAACTTCCTCTATGTAATATGTAATTCCTCTTACATATAGAAATGAAATAAATTGATATTGTATTACTGGATGTAATAGAAGTTTATAAATAGTGAGTACATAATCTTTACCAAATTAAAGAAGGGCATAGTATTGGGGAAGCTTTTCTCAACAAATTGATGTGCATTATGCACTCAGGTTATGCCCCCCTGCAAATCTGTGCTATGCACTATATGAGAGCACTTGCGAGACATGTATTTAGAAATCCTTACATCCCCATGACAATCTATAACATCTCTTCACAACACTTGCCAGTTTTAAATTGTCCTTGTATTTCAACGATCAGTTGACTAGTGGCCAGCTCTCTCACTGGGCTGCAGACTTCTTGATGGCACGGACCACACTTGATTTGCTCACCATTGGATCTGTCTGGCATGGTTTCTGGCACATAACATGTGCTCATGTCATAGTTGTTAAATAATTGTTAAGTAAGTAAACAAATTCTTGCTTTGCTGGGATTATAGTCTGAGAAGGAGGCAAGCTAGACACAACACCTCTATGCCTCTTACCCTCACAGGTGGAAGAGGACTGTGCTGGTGGCTTGTGTGCCCCCAGAATCTCCAAGTCCTTCCAATTCTTGCCTGCAAGTAGAAGAAGGGTGGGATAAAGCATCTGGCATGTCCATGTTACAGTCAACATGAGGACAGTGACTTTCAGTTTCTCGGAGAAAAAGGGAATTTTTTCACCTGAGTTGGGGTCAGGTAGCCGAGGGTATTCAATAACCTTTTTAGGAGAGGGGCTGTGAAGCTCCCTATTATAAACTTCTGGGGGGCCAACTCACTTCTGCTGTCCTCCTACCTGGCTAAGGTGGGGCCTGGGCAAACTTTAGGGAATCCCCTATTCACTCCTTTTAAAACAGAGTTCTTTTTTTTTCTTTTTGTATTTTAAATTTTGTTATGTTATGTTAATCACCATACATTACATCATTAGTTTTTGATGTAGTGTTCAATGATTCGTTGTTTGCTGGAACACCCAGTGCTCCATTTCAATATGTGCCCTCTTTAATACCCATCACCAGGCTAACCCATCCCCCCACCCCCCTCCCTTCTAGAACCCTTAGTTTGTTTCTCAGAGTCCATAGTCTCTCATGGTTAGTCTCCCCCTCCGATTTCCCCCCCTTCATTTTTCCCTTCTTACTATCTTCTTTTGTATTATTTGTTTCAGAGGCACAGGTCTGTGATTCAACAGTCTTACACAATTCACAGTGCTCACCATAGCACATACCCTCCCCAATGTCTATCACCCAGCCACCCCATCCCTCCCACCCCCCACCACTCCAGCAACCCTCAGTTTATTTTCTGAGATTAAGAATTTCTCATATCAGTGAGATCATATGATACATGTCTTTCTCTGATTGACTTATTTCGCCTAGCATACTACCCTCTAGTTTCATCCACGTCATTGCAAATGGCAAGATTTCATTCCTTTTGATGGCTGCATAATAGTCCATTGTGTGTGTATATGTATATATATATATATGTATATATGTATATATATATACCACATCTTCTTTATCTAGTCATCTGTCGACGGACATCTTGGCTCTTTCCGTAGTTTGGCTATTGTGGACATTGCTGCTATAAACATCAGGGTGCATGTACCCCTTCGGATCACTACATTTGTATCTTTGGGGTAAATACCCAGTAGTGCAATTGCTGGGTCATAGCGTAGCTCTATTTTCAACTTTTTGAGGAACCTCCACACTGTTTTCCAGAGTGGCTGCGCCAGCTTGCATTCCCACTAACAGTGTAGGAGGGTTCCCTTTTCTCCGCATCCCCGCCAACATCTGTCGTTTCCTGACTTGTTAATTTTAGCCATTCTGACTGGTGTGAGGTGGTATCTCATTGAGGTTTTGATTTGCATTTCCCTGATGCCAAGTGATGTTGAGCACTTTTTCATGTGTCTTTAAAACAGAGTTCTAAGTTTCTAACATGGAAATGAGTGCAGAAGTGGGCCCCATAAATGGACTTTTTATAGCCAACTTAGGTGAAATGTTGACTGCATTTTCTGTATATTGAGAGATGATTGGCAACAGGAAGCCAACTTGAATAATAATTCAGCCCAATTAAAGAAGGATATATGAAAAGTAGTTTTAGCTTTCAGTGTAGGAAACTTCATGTTGGAGAGAGAGCCAGTTATAAACAGGCCCTTGGTTTATATTTATATTTTAGAGGACATGATTAATTCTTTTTTTTTTTTAAAGGTTTTATTCTTAAGTAATCTCCACACCCAATGTGGGGCGTGAACTCACAACCCCAAGATGAAGAGTTGCATGCTCCACCAACTGAGCCAGCCAGGGGCCTCAAGGACATGATTAAGTCTTAAAATAATGAACAAAATAACAAAACAAGCCTAAATTAAACTGCATGTGCTATATAAAAACTTGTTTTTTTCCCCCAAACATATATTTAGGTAAAATACATAAATAGGTAAAAGCTTTAATCCCAATGAAGTTCTGGAAGCAGTGAAGTCATGCATCATAACTTGGTATGTGATGTTCTAAGTGATCTTATTATAAAAGACCTTTGGAATGATATGTCAGGAAAGGAGCAGATCTACAGGACCAGAGGAAGCAATCAATTCCCTATGTGGATGTCACTCTGCCTCCGGATCGCTGAAGTCTAAATTTGGGAAGAGCTGACAGGAACCTGGCTGATGCCATTTGCCACAGACCTGCAGGGAGAAGCAAGCTAGTCCTGGAGGCTTGTGGTCCTGGAGAAAGGACATCAGGGCTCTAACAGTTCCCTCAGAATACTTTTGTTATACAGTTTCTTCCTCTATCCCTTTATCCAGGTTGTCAATTTTACTCTCCCTAGACCCGACCGATGATTTCAATGATCCCTTCACAATAATCCTTGGGTCCTGGTTCTGATCAGCAAACTGGATGTTTGTGTCATTTTTCAGATATTCCCTTGATTGGTTCCTGGTTCCTGGTCTCCATATTTTGCATTTTTTCCAAAAGAACAGCATCTGCCACATGCCATATCAATCCTGTAATTGTTCCAAGTCCTTTTATATTTGATTAGTCTTCTGAAAGCAATGAGAGTGTCATTTGCTCTCTTAAAAATTTGGTTTCTCTGGATGTCTGTCTGTACTCCAATGCAGCTAAAATCCTCAAATTTGTGATGCCCACAAATGGGCACACCATCTGAACAAATAGATACGCATTTATATGCCTGCATTATCCTTATTTGAAAAATCAGTGGCCAAAATACAATATTTTACAAATTCTAATTCCCCGAAGTGGAGGATTTGTAGATGTAAGAGTTGACAATTTCAGTCCTCTACATGTGCTTCTTTGTGATTCTGTTCAAAAGTGTATCCTCTTTGGGTGTAATTTTTCCAAAAATCAGCCATAACCATAAAAAAAAGTTAAACTAAATCCATAAAAATATGTTTAATTAAGTGCAACTAACTGGCATGTTCATTGACTTCTGATACATAAAGGAGAAAGTAGGCTTTATTAATGGAAATGGATATAGAATCAGAATTTCAGAATAAGAAGACATTTTTGAAGGGTGCCTACGTGGCTCCAGTTGGCTAAGCATCTGACTCTTGGTTTTAGCTCAGGTCATGATCTCAGGGTCAGGAGATTGAGCCCTCCATTGGGGAGTCTGCTTGGGATTCTCTTTCTCTCTCTCTCCGTCTTCCCCTTAGCCTGCTTGTGCTCTCTCTCTCTCTAAAAAAATAAACAAATCTTTAAAAAAAAAGACATTTTTGAGCATCTGGTTTTACATTCTTGTTCTTCGAAGAAATTTAGTGTCTTGTTATTTCTCAGTCTTTTGGCTGGGAATGGAGAATAGACTTGTCCAACTTTATAGAGTTATTAGTATCAGAGCTGAAATTAGAACAAGTTCTCCAGACTCTTTTGTCATCATGCTACTTCACCAGCTAAACATTGACATGGATTTGTTTGGGAAACGTGTTATCATTCTGTATAAGCAGAGGGGTGGAGATGAGAATGAGCACAGATGAGTGGTGAATAGTGGGGTAAGGAGGTGACTAACTGTATTTTTTCCCATTCTTCTTCTTACAGAGAAATTTTCGAACTCAAAGAGGTCACCTTGACTATGTTTGGAAAATTGGATGATGAAACCTCATGAACACTATTGACGTTTGTATAAAAGGTATGTAGGCTCAAGCATCTCCTCAAATTGAAAACTTGTTAGTTTTCTTGAAAAGTAGACTGGTGTTCAAAGATTTTCTAATAATTCGTTTTCTGGTGCTGATGTAAGAGGAAGCAGAAGTGAGCTTACACTGAAAAAACTGATGAAAAGGAAACACGTTTCTAACAAGATAATCTTTTGCCTAATCAAAAAAATAGTTTTGGTAGGGAGAGAAATGGTTATTAAAAGAAGTGTGAATCTCTAGATGATACTCTACAATCTTCCAGATACAGGTTTAAATGCATGTTTCAACATTCACTTAAAAGGCAATAGTTTTAAATGAACAATTTATTTATTTATTTTTAAAGGTTTATTTATTTGAGAGAGAAAGTGTGCATGTGTGCAAGGAGGGGAGGGGGAAGGGGTAGAGGGAAAGGGAGAAAGAGAATCCTCAAGCAGACTCCCCACTGAGCATGGAGCCAGGTGGGTGGCAGGGCAAGGCTTGATCCCAGAACCCTGAGATCGTGACCTGAGCCAAAATCAAGAATCTAGAGTCAGCCGCTCAATAGACTGAGCCACCCAGGAGCCCCTAAATGCACAATCTAAATTTCACATATATGGAGACTTCAATCTACTCTGAATCTTCTCCCCTAGCACTGTCTTCCACACATTCTTAATCTTTCTTTAGCCCCCTCTTCAGTCCTAATGTGTTGGAAGCTCACCAACCTCACAGGTCATGTTCAGAGATAGCAGCTATGAGAGGCAAAAATACCAGGGCTTCAACTTTGTCCAAGTTCAAGTGAACACGAGATCACAGGAACAAGAGTGGACACGAGGTGTTTGCAGACATAGCATACAGGACAGGTCAGTGGAGCTTTCCAATAGTTCCTTTGGGTTGACTTCATGTCTATGAGCACATGGGTTTTTTTTTTTTTTTTTTAAGTAAACATAAAATAATAAAGCCACGTTTCAGGGCATTAAGTAGATAAATTGAGGAAAAATTTTTAACCAAAAATAATTATGCCTCATTTAGATCTCATGAGCTATTGCTATTTGACAAAGCAGCTGCAGTTTTAAGTAATGGCCAAGTGGGAGCTATATGCACTTTCCATGCTAGGAGTTGATTACAAATACTGACCTATTGCTCTAAGTAACATATTAGCCAATCCTTCCTTTGAAGGAAAATACATACATAAAATCCTTTTAAAACCCCTATGGGGTATGTGAGTGTGGGGGGGGACCGGTGAGAGTGGGGGAGTGAGGGGTGCTGTGTATATGTGCGTGTTTTTAGGGGGTGGGTGGGCAGGGGCATGGAAAGGCCTTACTGTAGGCAGTCTGTGTTGTAGTGACAACAATATTTTGAATATTCCTATGTGCAAATTGGTGAATCTCAAATTCATGTTGTAACAGGGCTCCTAAAAAACATTTTAACATAATTTTAAGAGGCTCAGTTGATTTAAAAACTGTCATGATGAGTACAGTTGTCAGATATAATATAGAACACCCAGTTAAATTTGAATTTCAGATAAATAGCAAGTACATTCTTAGCATAAGTTTAATCCCAAAGACTGCACGGCATATATTTATACTAAAAATTTATCATTGTTTAGCTGAAATTCAGATTTAAGTGGGTGTCCTAAATCTTTATTTGCTAAATCTGGTAAGCTAATAACTAAGTAAATTATGAAAGTCATGCCTTCAAAATTATTTAGTAGAGCCTAGCTTGAAAATGTGCTACTTCAACATAAAGGAGTGGTTCGTCAACACTCGAGAAAGTTACGATGTGCGGTTGTGCAATACCAAAAAGCTCATGTGCCTGATTTTTGCCTCTTTCTTGTTTTATTTTATTAAACAATACCACTCCAAAGCCCTTGCAGTTATATGCATTCACGTTGCGGGAGGATGCCACATTTTAGCTATTCCCTTATCCTTGAAGACAAAAGCTTTGAAAAATTAGGACCATGTTGGAGTCCTAGATACATAAAGTCTGCTCTCCAGCAAAAAGCAATGTATTGTTTCAAGCTGATTTTCCCCCTTTTCCTTGGGAGAAAAGTACAGCATCTTAAACTAAAGCACACTTCAGCCGTCCCCCTGCGCTTGCTTGGGCCAGCAGCCACAACACAGGCCTTTCATCTAGGCTTCAAAGTGTGGTGGAGGGAGTTGGGGGGAGGGGAGTGGGGAAGAAAGGGAGGGCAAGTTGAATGCAAAAAAAGTAACAAACAAACAAAAAAGAAAAATGGAATGGGCTGGGTAGAAGGAGAAGTCTCCAATCTCTCGATGATCACGTCCCCGCAGCCTGGCTGGACTTCGAGAGGCAAAACCCTCACAGGTTTCCCCTGTTGTGGTTTTTTTTTTTTTTTTTTTTTTTTTTTTTTGTCGTTCCTGCCACTTCCCATGCTGGGAAGATTCTTGTCATCCCTCACATATTTTATCCACAGAAAAGGCTGCCCTGCCCTGGGCTTGGTGATGGAGGCTGTGCCCCTGGTGTGCCACTCTATCACTGGTTCCCAAGGCTGTCTAGCCTGGGAAAAGCTGCATGGACACGTTCCAAAATCAGCATTACATGCATCATTGTTCTTACCCTCCCTGATTAGAGTGCACACAATGAAAACAACAGCAACAGCCTCGTTTTCTAGCCCTCCTCCCCACAAGGCAGTTCTTAGTCTGTTTTTCTTTCTCTGGGTCTTCCTACAAGTTAACCGCTTCAGTGCTGGGGGAGTCCCGGACCTCACAGCAACTGCCCTGCCAAGTCGCTTTGTGCTTCTGGGAGGTCACTCACGGCCCTGGGGCAGCGCGGGGAGGCAGGCAAGCTTGCCCTTCTCCTGGAAATCTGGGCAAAGCAACTAACGGGGGGCGAAAAGTCCAAAGCTGTGTGGTGCTGCTGGGGCAGCTGTGGGCAGGCGTTCTGGGACAGCTCCTTCCACCCCTGAGCATGGTGAGGGGCTCTGAGTTTCTGATCTGGAAAGTGGGGACAGATGGAAAGAAGTGGAGGTGGGGGTCCTGGTGTTTTAACTCTTGAAGCCACAAAAATCTTTCCGCATGAAACCTGTTGGGTTTAGTTGTTGAGTCTCAATTATCCATAGGAAACTCTTCTCAACCTCCTTTGGAACTTTTGAGTAAAATCTTTATAAACATTTGCAAGCATGTGGGGATATTGGGTGGGGAATGGCAATTTTTACTTCAAAAGCTATAGGGCAAATCCAAGTCCTATTATAATAAATATTAAAATGAAAATTCTGTTACAAAGGAAAAAAAAGAAGGAAAAAGACCTCCAATATGCAGCTTGTGACTTCTTTGTTTAAAATAATGAAGGCTACATGACATTCCAGTATAACTGAAGAATTCAGATGTTCCTCTGGATTATAGTGTAACATAGTTGGCCTGACTTTTGTGAAGAGTGTGAGTGGATGAAGGGGCTATGTGAGGCTGTGTGAGCATGTGGTAGTCCATTCAAAGCTGTAACTCAAGCTGTTTATAGACTGCACACCGAGCCCTTGCACACACCCAGAGTCCCAGCCCCAGTGGAGGACTTTAACTCAGATGTGGAGACTGACATTACTGGCTGTGTTTCTGGTATCTGTCCTGAGACCAACATTACATATGCTTATGATCTGGATGGGGGAATTGGTCATGAAGTTGCCTTCAGCCCAGTCAGAAAGATGAAAGGCCGAGGTTTACTTTTGAGTCACTATCCTTGACTTTTAAGAACTTTTAGGACACAAAACAAGTAGAGAATGACTCTAAGCATTGTGAGTTCTTAGAATGCGGTACTTTGTGGGTGCTGCGCAAAGGTTTCCTCCTGGCTAAGACCGATGTCACTTTGCTGCTACTTAAATAAAGAGCCACAGGGTTGCCATTAGAAAACTGTTGTCTTTTATTGACCTATACAAGCGAAGAGGCTTCCTTCCTCTTCCTTCTCCCCCTCTCCTCCTTCCACATGAGGCCAGATGCTGGATGGCTGTAATTGACATAATACTGTTAGCCAATTTCTGATAAATGACATCTTGGGGTCCACACATCACATCCATTTTCCAGAAGTTTAATTGTTGGTCACTTATTTGTCTCCCTGCAAATACATAAGATATCCAGTGTCTCAAAAACAAATGAGTGAACAAAAACTCCAAATCATAACCTGAACTGTGTCACTTGACCAAGACATGATTTTTCTTGCCAACCATAAAAAATCTCACAGTGAGAATTGAGATAGAGAGTTATAGTATGATGCTTGAGACAAGAGTAGACCTAGTTTGTCTAAGAGAAGCAGAATTGGTTCTGGTTTCCAAGGCTGTAAGTGTCCTTTTTATAAGGAAAGCTTATTTCTTGGGACTCAGGATACAGCTAAGGAGGAGATGCAACACTGTGTCATCCTATAGGCTTTTTCTCTACTTCCTAACAGTCTGAATATAAATGTTTGTTGGGATGAAGTTAGACTGTTTACAGTATTACATTATGTCACTCGCATTTCTTTCCTAGAAATAGAACTGCTTGCTGGCACTTGCACTAGTACCTCAAGTCGACTCTTCTTGAGTACATATGCAAGCAATCTTGGTGCAGAGATCTTCCTTATCCATAGCCCCAGCTTATCTTGAATGGTTCTTGATGTGGGAAACAAAGGCCGAAGAAAAATTATTAAATCTCCTCACTACCTACAGCCCACTGACAAGTCCTTGAAACAGACAGTGACCTTCCTCTAGGAGCTCAGCTGCCTGGATGTTAGTTCTCTGCTAAGGGCAAAAGGCAATCTTACCTCGACCCCCAGCATCCTGTAAGTCTACTTTGACATATAAAAATTCCTTTGGAAACTTCCTTTATCTCTACCCTCCAAGATACCTGTGGCAATCATCCTCCAAGCATATGACCCACCGATATTCATCTGAAGCATCTCATGACTGAGTTTTTACTAAACAGTAATAAATGACATTTTCCCAACAATAGCTAGCCCCCTCAGGATCCTGGAGACCTTGTTTCCAAAATACCTGGGAGGCTTACACTATCCCTAACCCCCTGCCAACTTGAAAGTAAATAATGGGCCACCCCTTCCTGACCCCAGTGCAGGTCTTTCTGCCCATGGGTCCTGTCCCCATGCTTTAATAAAACCACCTTTTTGCACCAAAGACGTCTCAAGAATTCTTTCTTGGCTTCGAACCCTAACATCTTTCCTATATCAGTTCTCCCCAGAGAGGAGCTGTTCAAGCCACTAATGGAGCAGAATGCAAGCAAGAACACAGGATTTGGAGCTGGGAATCTTGTAATTTGACTTCGGCTCCATCACTTGGTAGCTTTGGGACAATCAACCACTTTCTCATTGTTCCTACCTCTCAGAACTTATGTGAAGATTAAATGAGATAGTGGATGAAAACGCTTTGTAAGGTGTACTTAAATTTTAGTTGCTAAAATCTTATTGTGTGAAAATGAGATTTACCATTGAACCAAATCGATTTACAGTGTGTAATGCTTAGAGAGTTTTATTTATTTTTTTTTAAGTGTAGCTCTGCATTAGGCAATTTCTTTGAAGCTATTTCAGAGAGGGATTTTCCCACACACAGAGATATACATACACAAAACATTTAAACTTGAACAATAACTGCAGTAGTTTTCTAGCGCTGCTATACAAAGTACTACAAACAGGCAGCTTAAAACAAGAGAAATTTATTCTCTCGTTGTTAAGGCTAAGGTCTGAAATCAAAGTGCTGGCAAGGTCATGTTCCCTCTGAGATTCTGGGTAGAATCTTCATGGCTCATTCCTAACTTGCAGTGGTCGCCATCAGTCTTTGGCTTTTGTTGGCTTGCAGTCAAATAACTTCAAATAACTTCAAGTTTCCATGTTCATATGGCATTCTCCCTGCGTCCCTCTGTCTTCATGTGTCTACCACCTACTTCTTGTAAGGACACCCATCATATTGGATTAGGGCCCACTCTGATGACCTCATCTTGATTATATCTCTAGAGACTCTATTTCTAAATAAGGTCACATTCACGGGTACTAGGGGTTAAGACTTAAACATGTCTTTTTGTAGATACAGTTCAACCCGTAAAAATATCCTATAAAACAAGCCAGTGTCTCATTGGCTAGGGACCTGGCTGCCAGCCTCAAATTTGCTATTAAATAGCCAACTAACTTAGAGGTAAAATGAAGGAGTTGGAATAGATCTCAGGATATTTTTCAGTTTTAATGTCCTATTATTCTATCATTTTAGTATTCTTCCATTAGCACTTCTTTCTAAGAACATGATGGTTCTCTTTACTCACCTACAAATCATGACACCAAAACCCAAAATTCTGGCTGCAGAAGGAATGGGTGAACCATGGCAATTTCTATGAGCCCAGCAAGCAGAATGTTTCCTTCCTCAGGCCAGGCCCTCACTTCCCCTTGCTTGGATTATTGCAATAGTCTCTCAGCTTCCTTGAGTCTCCTCCTTGAAGGGGCTGCTAGAGTGAGATTTTAGAAAACAAACGTGATCATGTCACACCCTGTATGACACCATTTAACGGCTCCCCAGGAATGCTGCATGGGGAGCCATTCCGAGCTTGGCACCCAAGGCTCTATAAGCAGGAACTGCTGACCCAGACTCATCTGCTCAAGATTTACCCTCAATACATGGCATCTATTCATTTCTCTCCCATCATTTGTCACATTTTCATACTTTAGTGGATGATGTTTCCTCTGTCTTTTCTACCTAGAGAATTGCTATTTATCCTACAAAGTCCAGTTCAAATAGCATCACCTTTAAGAAGCCATTCCTGACTACCCTAGTCAGAAATAACCATCCTCTTTTCTGTATCACCATTTTGTTCATATTTATTTCTAATTTTGCACCCATCATTGAATTATAACATTGGTGTGTGTGTGTGTGTCCCCGTACTAGATCAGATGTTGCCTAAGGGTTGGGGTGAAAGCCCTGGCTTTGAGTCATGGCCTGTACCTTCTTTATTTCCAGGGGTCAAACACATAGTTGGTACTCAGAAACATTTTATTAAATTGAATTAAATAACCAATTCTCGACAGGCAACTGAAACCAGTGGTCATGGTCAAATGATTTCTTTATATGTGTTGTTGTTGAATTAATGAAACAGGAAGGCGTGCTTTGGCACAGCTGCCTGGCATACCTGGGTGAAGTTCTAGTGCAAACAGCTGTGTTGCTGTAACTTGCTGTAAAACATCCACTTCACACAGTGCCGTGCGCTGTGGGGCCCATGGAAGACAGCCAGGCCCAGGGCTGGCAGTTACCTGAAAACACTTGGGTTAAGTTTCTATTGTCATGGCAGTTAGACAGCCCCTTATAATTATTGCCTTCAACTGGCAGCCTTGCCTCACAGAACATATTCTGTGAGGGCTGGACTCCCAGAAGAGTAGCTCTGGGTTACCACCTTCAATGTCTCACTGCTGAGAGCTGTCACCAGGTTGCCTGGGAGCTGCCTTGCAGATAGCCTCAGCCCGTGTCACAGGACTGCAAGCTGTAAATCATCAACCACATTAATAGTCATGGCGACCAACTGGGGGACGAGCACCCCAGCAGGGTTAGGGTTACGGGTGCACTCACGTCTACTCTCCTAGTACACTGGCCTCTTCCGAATGCTGCTGCAGAACTCTGGGAAGTGAAAGCCCAAGCTTCTATAAAGAGTTAGGTGAGGCTGGGTTAGGAAAAGAAATGGGTAAAGCCCTGGACACTGCTGAGGTTGACGGAGGAGAAAGACACATGCTTCAGCAAGAATGACAGTGAGACCAGAGTTGCAAGAAGCAGGGGGACAGGTGCTGAGCCTCGACTGAATGAGGATAGTCTTCTTGTTTATTTTCCCTGTTTTATGTAAAGGGTGGATGGAAACACATGATTATCCATCCTCTTTTTTGGTCAATATGAGCATCTAGTCCAATCCTAGTGCTTTCAGGTACCACTAACTGGTCATTGCTAAATGCTACTGCCTGCATTTGTCTTTGTCTTGATTCTGCGATGAGACTGAAGCTCTCTGAGAGCAGGATCCTTATCCCATCCGTCTCTGCTGTACCTAACAGAGTTTCTTACACCTGATCACACAGGAAAACTTCTGAGGTTAGAGAACCTTGAGCATAAATGTTGCAGGTACAATCCCTCATAATCCAGGGAAATGGATCTCTTAAAACAGCAAGTAACAGTGATGATTTTAGAGGAGAATCCTGATTTGGTGGGTAAAAGAGCACATATGGCTTTATCCTATTACTGCTGTTGGCAGTGAAAGTACAATAATTATGCAACCTTTAGAAGCATAATGGCCAGACTTTGGGAAACAAAAATAAATCACAGTGGGTAAATGGGTCATTAGAGATATGTTACCAGAGAGCTCAGGATTTACTTTATCTTACATGTTCCAACTTGGTAAGTGCTTATTAGAAAGGCCTACTAAGTGTAAGGCACCCTGTTAGGTCTTATGAAGGATGAAGAGAATCAGCATACTTGAGAGCCTGTTTCTAAAAGTTTTCTATAAGGAAATGTTATACTATAGGAAAGAATATCACCTCAACACAGGACTTAAATCATTTTGAAAGGAGTGTCTGTCAGGTGAGCAGCATGGCCCTCTACGTACTAATGGGTCCCCAATGATGTTTCTCAACTAACAAAGTGACAAAGTACAACAAGCTCATGGTACCTACAAATCATTTCCTTCCTGTTGCCAAAGACCAGTGCCATCTGACTGCCTTACTCACACAGCAAATTGTTCTGGCACTCCATTATATTAAGAAGCCTGCCTATCACAAAGACTCCTGAGTCCATCCCATGAAATGTCAAAAATATTGTAAATATTAGTGATGGGCCAACCTCAGAAGTGTTGGAACTTTAGTCTGGGAAAAGTTCCAAGATTTTATGAGCCTATATAAACACTTTTGATCTTGAAAAATTGGTCTGCAAATCTTACAAGAACAGGTTCTTTCCCAAGATTTACAGTATGGTTTTGGTTTGGTGCACCTTATGTGGTAATTTTGGGGGAAATTTTGCTATTTATTCCTCTTTACTTTTATCATTCTGATCAAAACAAAATGCACCAAGATACAGGTGTTTTATAAGAAAAACAAGTTGACTCTCATTTCACAGAAAAGTCATTTTATCTCTGAAAATAGGGTGAGAGTGTATTCACAAATCCTTATTTTACTAAAATTAATTCAACATTTCCAATGAATCATATGCATATGCTATATTTAGGAAGAAAATAAATACATGTTGAGTTTCTCATGATGGATATGAACAAGTGTGAACTGAGAGTAAAACTAAAACAATACATTGTTAGCACTTTGTATATTACACTTAATTCACACTTATTTGGACATATGTGCATAATGTCTTCTGTAACATGCAAACACAATATGTGTATATAAAGAGTCCATCTGATCTGATACATCACTGAAATCACATTTTCTCAAGCTCCATTTTTATGTAAACAATGGAAATGTGGGTTTTTAAGAAAGATTCTACTACAGTTCAGTTTCAAATCTAGTAAAGTCTAGGGAAGGAGAGGTATATAGTGCAGAATTTCTCCAGTTGTGTTCTTTGGGATGTAAACATGTATGACGTGAATACTATTCTGTGGTAATAATTTTTGGAACTGTCATCCAAAAACATTTTTTTTTTTACTATAAGACTTCTCAGAACCTTTAAAATGCAAATGTTCAGTTGGATTTTTCAAGTGAATTCTCTCCTGAGAGACTAGGTGTTCATGAACCAAATTTGGAGCATACTGGTATAGAGGAAAATGTATTATAACTGAGGTAAAAAGAGTCAGATTCCTGTCCTGATTCTGCCATTTACTTGAAATGTGGTTTTAAGAAGACTGCCAAACTCTAAAACAAGTACATTAGATTGGATGATCTTCAGTGTTTTTTGTTTTAGCATTTTCTATGAGGTTTCCACCTTGGGCTATATGTTTTTTTGTTTGTTTGTTTGTTTGTTTGTTTATTATTCCCTGGAGGCCCAGCAGAGTGCCTTACGTTTTGTTGGCCTTTAATAAATGTCAATTAAATTGAACATAGCCTTTTAGGCTTTACGAATCATTAATGGAGCCATTTTTTTTTATCAGCTATGTTACTTTGAGCAAATCATTTCTTCTTTCTGAACCTGTTTCCCTGCTTAAAAATTTAGGTATTTGACCATTGGATTTCATATCTTTTTTATTATTAGCAATATTTTTCATATTCCTGGTAGCACTTGGATCTTTCTTCAAATGAAATCTTACACAGACGTCCAGTGTGTAAACCAGATCAGAAGTGGAGCTGCTCAGTTGAGTGCATGACCATCCCCACCCTTCCCCATCTCAGCCTACCCTTGACTTTTTTTCTTGCCCCTGTCTTCAGGCATGGTTGTGGAACCCCTAGGTTCTGAGTAATACTGATACAGATAATCTCTGAAGCTTCTTTTAGGTCAAACATCTTAGATTTTGCTGGAAAAATACGCAATTCTAATTGCTGAGACTAAAAAGCTTTGGGGGAAATAAAGTGTAATCAAGCCCCTCTCTACCTGGAAAAAAAATGTACCCTTTTCATGAACCACAGTCTGAAACAAATGCCACAAAAATCAAACATTTACAAAAACTACAAATGACAGATCCAATTTTGGCTTTAGTAACATATTTGAAAATAGAAAAGATTTTTATTTCATAGGTATACATGGTAAGAGCCTATAAGAAATCTCTATTTATCCTTGGAATAATCTTTATGGCCAAAACTGAAATAATTGTACTTTATCATAGTTTAATAATCTCTCATCTCTATAATTCATATAACTAAGACCAGAAACATACAAATATTTCACATAGATTTATGAAGTCAAAAGTAGAAATTGATTTATTAATTCACAATGCATGCAAGGATAGCTAAAAATGCAGCTTAGCATTTCAATTAATATCTGGTGAAATGCTAGTGAAAAAATATATCTGGGGACAAATAGCTGCTAGAAATCACCAGGAAATATTTCAGTGACATGTTTACAAGAGACCTTAGGGTTTCTACCTGATGCATATATATTTTTTAAAAGATAAACAAGACTAAGTTCTGTGTCTGAAGAAGACAAGCTCTTGAAGATTCAAGGGTGAGTGTCACTGATATTGCAATAGTGAGCCACCCAACATGAAGCCAAGAGCCCCTCCCTCTCTCTTCTTTGCACTTAGAAGCTGTGGGAATTGTGGTTGTTTATAGTCTCAGCCTTCCTCCCTCTAGATAGAGCAGAATTGAGGCAGGGCTGGTTGTGTGATTGAAGCAATCATCAAGCCCAGCTTTCTCATCTGCAAATGACACCAAATTTGTTAGGAGCTTGTTGATTTAAAAACAGGCAGGCATAGCATTTTGCAGACAATGTTACTTGCATGTGAAAATCAGCACCAGCTACATTTGGGGACTGGGCTACAACAATCATTATTACTAGGTCACTGTGTTATCCTGGAAAAATATTTATTCCACAGGTTATGATTCTGAGATCATGTTTAAAGTAAAAGTCTGGACTAAAGGAACAGAGCAAGCACAAAGTATGTAGATACCTCTGAACTGAGTGACAGGCAAAAACAAAACCAACCTTGATTTGAGATTAAGGGTGAAAGGCAAATGGTCTAATTCAAAAAGAAAACAAGACCATGCAGTTGTAAATTTTAACCCATGTGTTAAAAAAAAAATCTGGAAATTATTTTTTGTGGTAAAGAGGCAACATGTTAGAGTATGGTGATTTGTTGAGCACAATACGGGGAATTTAGAATACAAGAGGATGAATCCTTAGCTGCCATGTCTTATTCAGTGATGGGACGTTGTTCTCATTTCTGGGCTTCACAACTTGAGAGAAACAGAGAACTTGGAGGGTCTTCAAAGGTGATTAAAAGGATAGAAAATAAGTTTTTGGAAGAAAGGATTAAAGAAATGGGCATGAATTTAAAGGAAAATAAAAGAAAAAGCCCTTTGAACATGCACATATTTAAATAATTTTTAAAAATTCACTTCAGTTTCTAGCTCCAGATTATTTTATGGAGAATTTCCTCTCAATAGAAGATCACTAATATGTTATAACATTTCTGTAATCAAAATAAGAGTAACCAAACATAACAAATGCACTAAAGTAAGTTCTAGCAGTACCAACCATGGTTTTATATTTTTTATTTGTGTGGAACATGGAATTGGTAACCTTCTGGTTGATGAGAAAGTATGTTTATACCATGTTGTGAATTTGATGGTTGGATCTGTTTTTCTACATTTATGGTGTATTCACATACTGTATTAGGTTTAACTTTCCTACGTGTCCGTATCCATCTACAACAAACCAATAGAAGAAAGGATACAGATATTTAGTTTAAAACAAAAAACATAAAAACATACTAGAAACAATCCAGCTCTATGGACTGGCTAGATGAAGCAAGCATCTGATAGGACCACGACTAGTTTTCTATGGATTTATGCAATACAGCTAAATGGGATGCTCTATATGGATATGGGTCTTCCACCTATGGATATGTGAATCTTGGTTTTTGGTCCTTGGCCTTAAGTAAGGTGCTTAAAATTTTCTGAACCTCAGAAT
The DNA here is from genome assembly GCF_964656455.1 of Halichoerus grypus. NCBI lineage: Eukaryota > Metazoa > Chordata > Mammalia > Carnivora > Phocidae > Halichoerus > Halichoerus grypus. The sequence goes on from NC_135720.1 coordinate 37,487,528, forward strand.
TATCATCTGTAGAGTAAGGATCACAATATAAACCCATAAAGTTATTCCTGGTAAGTGAGAGAAAACTTTCTGTATGATTATTGTAAGAATTAAATGAGATAATTTATATCAAGTATTTCAACAGTGCCTAACATGCAGTAAGCACATAATAAATGTCAGGGATAATGATGATGATGATGATGATGATGATGATGATGATAAAGAATCTAACACAGTGCCCAGCATATAGTAGAAACTCAAAAGCATTTAAAGGCAGTTAAATCTGAATCTAATAGAACAGATGAAAAAGAAGTGGTGGAATTCTTCAACATAGGTATAGATATGTAAGTATTATGGGAAATACATTAGAAATATGTAAAATCTTGAAGGGAACTTTTAGAATAACTTATTCATCAAATTGCCAAATCCAGATGTACTTTGCAAAATGGCAAAAGATAATGATAAAACGAATAAAAGAAAAACTGACATGTAGTACATATTAAAATTGAATGCTCGTTACTCCAAGATATAGTAACTTCGGATAAACTTATAAATAGGTCCAGGGAGGGCTCAGCAAGTCACAGACTCATGACAGGCCAACACAGAAGCCACCCTCTCCTGCTGGAGGCTGCTATCATGGAGAATAATCATGTCATTGTAGTCTGACCGTTAAACACTGGATGGAGGACTCGGACTCCATTTGCTTTTGCTCATATAGGCTGGCAATTCTTGGTCATGGCTGTGATAGATCACCTTCGGCTATTGGTCCTTGAGGACAGCAGACTGAAACTCCCAGGGCAGGTTTCACAAGAACTCTTGACCTGGCCTGTAGACTATTCAGTGGACACTCTCCAAATACAAAAGGGTGGGCAGCCTGCCTCTCTGTCCAGTTTGATATAAATTCACCCTCTGAATGTAAGTGTATGATGTTGACAGAAAGAGGAATAATGGAAGTATAGGAGCCTTTCTCAAGAAAGAGGAATTCAAGCTTAAACACACAGAACACGGAGGACATGACGCCAGCAATCTCCCCAGTCCTGATTTGTGATTCGAGTAGATCCACATTATGCATCAGATCAAACACTTATCTTACTGTAGAAGAAATATAAAAGAAGAAAGGATGGGTCTGTAAATCGCGACCTTCCTGTAGAAATGCTCATCACTTTGATAACATTTGAGAGAAGGCAGGCAGAGGTGACCAAAGCAGTCAGCGGTGCAAAAAGTCGGCGAGGGAATTCGCTCCTCTAACCCCATGCCCAGAACTGGGGACAATTCACACTCAAGAATTGTTTCCCAAGCGCCATAGCTCTCCTTCCAGACAGCTGGGGGAAAGAGAGCAAAAACCATCGCTGGTGGCTGTGGGCTCCCAGTCTGTGGCAGACTCTCTCCGGCCACACCTCGGCATTAAGCGCCGCCAGTGGGCGGCCCAGGCTATGCTACACTGTGAAGCCCCCCCCCCCCACCAGAATGAAAGAGCCCCACCAGCGTGCCAGGACAAACAGAGATAACCGAAAGCACTCCCGTCAATCGTTTGCATTCCGGTTGGCTTGCAAGTCTTGTCTAGGTCATATTATGACTCCTTTATTAGTGTGTAAGGTCACCAGGAGACAGGCAAGTGCATCCTATATCAGGAAGTGTAGTGAGCCTCAGGAGCGAGATATTCGGCTTTCATAGGCACTGGGGCTGAGACTCGGAAATCCAGGGAAATGAGTTAAGCTCAGTCAGACTCCAGGCGCCGCGCTGCCTCCCAGCAGATAGAATGAAGTAGAATAATAGAAGCTTTCCTGCCATTCTCAACATTAGGTTGAATTCCGGTCAGCCCTTCCAGTGGGGTTTCTGGAGGCTGTTTTCTATTCAGCCCCCATGCTGCAGGCTGTAACTCATGGGAAGGGGCTCTAGGGAAAGGTTGGCCCCAGGCTCAGGCTGGATGGTGCCAGCAGAGCCCTCCTGCAGGAAGACAGATTAAGGGGCATGTGTACCCATTTGGTGGGTGAGTGCAAAATTTAGTGCCCACATTGGGCTCCCAGAGAAATTACTGCCTGGCTGATTTAGATCTGGCAACCACACATAAACATGAATACTCACACTTCTACACGCCCCCTTGCACAGTGACTAACCACATCTGCTTAACTCCAGTGGAGAAGGAAAGAAAGGCTGCAGTGGTCATCTCCTCCACCCACTGGAGAGCCCATGTCCTCGTAAGATAAGCTCTCAGCTGGTCTGGTTTGAACGAGGCTTATTCTTTTCATAATATGACTCCTATTCAAAGTCCTAAAAATTCAAATGACCTCACTGCAATATGAATCAGTAGCCTGAACACTTCCTTCACAGTATGACAGTAAAACACAGTTGTTAAGGGAGGTGGAAAAGCTGGCAAAAGTCAGCTCAAAAAGAAGAAGCTTTCTATTTCCATGAACCGATAACAGTAAATACTGCAAGGGCGAAGTTGCCAGTAATGGACTACCACCTTCTCACTTCTAAGAATCCCACATTCACATTAAGAGGTAAAAGCACCAGTAAAATCTTCAACTTGCAGAGGGTTGAGCTGTGATGCACTGTGATATCTGGAGTACTAGAGTTTATGTAAATGTTCATGCCTTCAGTGGTGTTTGATGTTGCAAAAGAAAAGGATTTTAAGATTAGGAGACTTTTTTTTTTTTTTGGAGAGAGAGAGAGAGAGTGCGCGGGTGCGGGTACAGGAGAGGCAGAGGAAGAGGAAGAGAGAACCTTAAGCAGGCTCCACACCTAGGGTGGAGCCTGATGCTGGATTCCATCTCACAGCCCTGAGATCACTACCTGAGCTGGAATCAGGAGTCAAGACGCCTAACCGAATGAGCCACCCAGCTGTCCCTTAGGAGACCATTTTTAAGAGAAAGCAAGAAGCATTTGTGACTGAGCAGGCAGCCCTTTACCTCTCATCTGCTTTGTCCCAATGTGCATACACATGAAGCTGGTTCACGAGGACACAGTGGAGAAGGACTCTGTTAGCCTTCAGTAGGCAGGGAATGCATGAGTAGCTCTGGCCAGGATAGGCTTGCTTTCTTGCAGAGAAAGCCTCAGGGCCTAGCAGAGCTCCCAATACAATGTAGGTGGTCAATAAATGTATTTGAGTGACTGGTGAATGGAGAAGCCAGCTAAGGCCATGACCACATGTCACTACATATTTAAAAGAAAGAACAAACACAGAAATAAAATGGGCAAGTTAGTGTACGGAGACTTATGGATAGTTGACATTTTAAAGATTACGTGATTCTTTTTAAAGGGGGGGCAGAGGGAGAGCCAGAGAGAATCTTAAGCAGGCTCCACACCTGGCATGGAGCCTGACTCAGGGCTCGATCTCATAACCCTGAGATCATGACCCTGAGATCACAACCTGAGCTGAAATCAAGAGCCGGTCATTTAACCGACTGAGCCACCCAGGCGCCCCTAAAGATTACATGATTTTACAGACCACTTCCAATGCTAAAATTCTGCACCATTTTTTGAAATAATAGACTGAGTTTTCTTATCATGAGAGATATTTAAGCTCTACTATTTAAGATAGTCTGTGGGGAAAAAAAAAAAAAACATATTCTGTGGTTGTCTTTAAAAGACTTAGAGAAGCACCAAGCCTTGAGATGATGGTAGAAAATTTTCTGTTGGTAGAATTTGGAAGAGCATGAGCAACGGAGCATGTCATTTTCCTGCTAGAGCAGGGCTTTACTGAGTTAAGAGCTTGTTTTGAAGTAATCACAAAGGGACTGCATGTATGGTGAAAAAGCTTTGTCTTGGGGCCCGTTTATGTCTGTGTGTGCTACGGGCACGGGAGTGTTGTGGCGTCATGCGTGTGAGCGCTAGATGAAAGAAGTTTCAGAACACTGTTCCCAGTGCCTAGGGACATCCACTGCGTGCACAGACCCCAAGCCAGGGGACAGCACAAGTGTGTGGCCTTGCCTTCCGAGCAGCCAGGCCCTGCTGAGCACACACAGCCCCCAGCAACCTGCCACCCAGGGCCTTACACTTTATCACACTCCAAAATCGTGACACATTTCTGATTATTTGAAACTATGTCAGGTAAATAAAATATAACCTCTTGATTATGACCAGTACTGTAGAGGGGGCAGATGGGCAGGCGGGTGGGGCAGGGAGGGAGGGAGGGAACCTTCATAATGACCTAAAAACCCACAAGGCATTCTGGACATCAAACATCAATTGCAAAGTACCACTTTGATGAGTTAAGAGTAAATGAATCAGAACCAGATGGATTAAATTCCCCTTGAAATATACACAGGATTAAAAATTAAGAGAAGTAGTGCTAGACACAATGGGTTGTTTCAAATGCTAGTCAGAGCATTGGCAACGAATAAACAAAATTCACTGGAGACATTTGACAGTTCAGTGAGTGTGCACCCACCTCTAGATTCTGAATTCTAATTTGGCAACATGAATAGCAGGAGAGAGTTTTGTGTGTATGAATATAAAAACGTTTACTGGCATCCCGAGAGCGGGCCAAAGAAAAAAATTCTTTCAACATTTTATTTGCTTGCTTAGGTAAATAAGATAACATGAAATGCCATAGAACATGTTTATTAAGTTACAAGGGGGTAGAAATGAACAGTTGCATATGCGTGCATACAGGCTGGCCCAGGCACTTAATTAAAGACACTTGATCATGTTTGACAGATCTTAATAGGTACTTAAAATGCACACACACACGCAAAGGCATCCACATGTCCGTGTGATGCATCCTGACCCTGACGTGTTGATCAGCCCTTCAGAGAGTTGCTTTTCTTAGTGATTACTCACTGACACATGACCCTCTACACAGGCTGCTTGTCCCGCTGGTGACAGCAAACAGGGCTGAGCTGCAGGCCCTTCTCAAGCGGAGACCCAGCATCTCAGTGCCCCCTGGATTCCACGCACAGGCTGCCAAATAAACAAACAAGGGGTTCCAATTTTATGCCTAGTAGCCTCGGTGGTGTTCCTGCAACAGGGTTCGCTCTGTTTATTTACTCACAGTTCCACAGAGCTCCCTTGGGAATGTTTGAGGCAAAGGTTTTGGATTCCCAGACAGTCTGTGAAAGAGGTAGTGATTCTTGTCTCATTAGCCCAATGCAGAAAATATCAGTTTAGGTATGCATATGACACCAAAAGCACAGGCAACAAAAGAAAAAATAGATAAATTGGACTGCATCCAAGTGGAAACCTCTGAGGATCAAAGCGCACAATCCACAGAGTGAAAAGACAACCCACATATTGGGAGAAACTATGTGCAAATCATAGGTCTGATAAGGAGTTAAGATCTAGAATATGTAAAGATCTCCTATAAGTAAACAACAATAACAACAACAAAAAACCCCAATCTGATTAAAAATGGACAGAGGACTTGAATAGACATTTCTCCAAAGAAGACATCCAGATGGCCAACAAGCACATGAAAAGATGCTCAACATCACTCATCATTAGGGAAATGCAAATCAAAACCACAATGAAATACCATCTTGTGCCATTAGGATGGCTACAATCAACAAAAATAACAAGTGTTGGTGAGGCTTACTGAGCCCTTCCTGTGTCCCAGGGGCTATGCTAGGAATTTTATAAATAACATGCCATGAGATACAGTAACACAGCCAAGAGACCTCATTCCTCCCTTTTACAGTTGAGGAAGCTGAAAGCTGCAGAGCTTAAGTGACACAGCTAGTAAGTTTTGGAATCAGTGGGCCAGTGATCTGATTCTAAGAATAAACTCTCAACCTATATGCTCTACTGTTTCTAAATTATGTTCTACGATCATTGACAGGACTTAAAATGGGCTCAGAAAGCAGATCATCGGTTATCCAAGTCTCTATAACCAAAACTGTAATTATCCTAAGTAAGCAAAAAGTTTTCAAAGGAAATAAAAGGACGTCGTATACATTTGAAGTAGAGGAAGCACAGAATTGGAAGGGACCTTAGAAGTCACCGAATTTACTTTTCATTGCAAGACTCAGATGAATGTTTGCTGAGCCTCTGCATGAAGACGCTCAGTGCTGCAGCGCTCACTGCTGTGTGTGGGAGCTGACGCTACCATCAGGCAGCGGGGACTGTTGGGAAGCTCTTGTTCCTTCTCAAGGCTACGTTCCAGTGCCTTCCTTCCACTTTTTTTCTGGTTCTGCTAGAACCACACAGAATAATATAACCTCTGCGCCACAAGGTGACCCCCACTTATCATGTACACTGGTCTCCGCATCGGACTCAAATGCAAATTAGCCCTGGTTGCATTGGAGGCAGCGTGGTACAGAGGAAAGAATGTGGATTTTACAGTCAGAATGTCTGTTCAAATTCTGGCTCAATCACTCATTACTTATGAGATCCTAGGCAAGGTCAGTTTCCACATCTTCATAAAGAGTTTATAGGGCAGAGGCGCCTGGGTGGCTCAGTCGTTAAGCGTCTGCCTTCGGCTCAGGTCATGATACCACAGACCTGGGATCGAGTCCCGCATCGGGCTCCCTGCTCAGCGGGAAGCCTGCTTCTCCCTCTCCCACTCCCCCTGCTTGTGTTCCCTCTCTTGCTGTGTCTCTCTTTGTCAAATAAATAAATAAAATCTTAAAAAAAAAAGATTTTATAGGACAGCTCTGGCGGTCAGGATGTGATGATAGATATCGAACCCTAGCAGGTAGTAAGCACGCAATAAAAATTAGCAATGATTCCAAGTTCATCTGTTCTCTGGTAAAGGGGCCAAGCGTTTTGCTAACCTGGGTTATTCTCAGACTACTGGTTGAACTAGAGCCTTCTCTAATCCATAGTACATGGGCAAGTGACCTGTTGTGTGGTTAAGTGGTATAAAAATAGCAACTTTTAAAGAGAGATGTTAGTAGTTTGCTATTGTTGGTGTGGTGGGGTGTTGGGTGTGTGTGTGTGTGTGTGTGTGTGTGTGGTTTCTCCAGCTATATCTAATTTATTTTGGCTACCCAGGCTATACACATCGATACTGGTTAAGTGTCCAAATAAATTGGGATCCTGGGATACTAGGGTCTGAGGTCAGGTTCAAGGTCAGGTTCTTGAACTCCCTGATAATCTGAAATCTCTCCTTAGAGAATTTCACAGAATGTCTGCCCTTTGTATAGTTCTACTTAGGTTAGGAGAGTCAGAGTGGTAATGGGGTCAAAGGCCAGTTTTACAGAGCACGCCTTTCTTCAGACAAATGTCTTCCCTTCCCTGTGGCTCAGTGTGGATTCCCCAGTCCACTTCAAGTCAAGAATGCTATTGGGGTGGAAACAGCTAACTGTCCTTACAAACTGTGCTCTTGTCTTCTTCCTTAGTAACAGAGCTATAACTCGCAATGTGAGTACTCTGTCAGGACTGCATTCCTCAGCATCCTCTATAGCAAAGGTTGGGTATGTATCTTGCTTCTTGCCAATGAAATATGGACAGAAAGGAAGTGTACGATTTCTGCTTCACTTGCTTAAGAGGAGCTCCCTGAGCTTGATCTTCTACTTTTTCCCCCCTTTCTCCAGGAATTGTGACCTTGAATACCTCATTTGCAAGATGGCAGAGCTTCCGTCAGCCTGGGTTCCTGAGTGACCACAAGGATCAGAGTTGCCTGCTGGCATGAAATTCTGACCTTGGAGTTGTTACATAAGAAAGGAATAAATTTATTTGCTCTTTGAGCCACATGATTGTTAGGTCTCTTCTTTTTTTTTTTTTTTAATTTTATTCTTTTATTTGATATAGTTGACATAGAATGTTACATTAGTTTCCAGTGTACAACATAGTGATGCAACATCTCTATACCTTGTGCTGTGCTCATGTTAGTTCTCTTCTTAAAGCCACTTACTGATCCACCTGTTTTATCTAATAACTTACTGATTTCTGGAGCCCAAACAGTCATTAGTTTCTTCTTTATTCAACAAGAATTCATCATTTTATGGGAGCCACTGTTCCAAAGGGAAGAACAGAGAAAAACATTAACTCTGTGGGTCCTTTGTCCTTGGAATAAGACACAGTGGGGACCATCAGAATTTTCAATGAGTTCCTTCCCTGGGCGGTACCAACCCACACCAAATTTCCAGATCTGGTTAGGATTAAACTAGCGTGCTGAAGGGGCAGAGGAGCTAGTTATTTTCTTTGTTCCATCTTGTAGCCCCACAAAAATTACCTATCCCATAGTGTTGCTTGCTTGAGTTTCCAGACATTTCCTGTGTATTTTACCATGAGAAACTGTGTTTCATCCAACCATGAAGGCTTCTTTCTCCTACTACTTCAAGCATAAGCTTGGACTATTTTGGAATGGAAACTGTCAGTTTGGGGGGAAAGCCCTATTTCTCTGATCCATGCTCTGGATCTGGCAGCTTCTGTAGGCTTTCCCAAAGAGCCACAACTGTGAGCCTCGGCTCGTTGTCTTATCTCTACTATGCTCTGTGCACAGGATATCCTGTGTGAGGCTGGCAGGGGGACCGGGGGGATAAAGAAATCACATTCATCAGAACAAGCTGGTCAATTTCCCTAAGTAAGGAGTTTGTCTAACATCCAGTGGTTTCCTCCAAAAAAGATAGTGTACTTTCTTAACTTACTGATAAGATTAGTGCATAGAATCACTGTCTGCAGATCCTCGGCTGCTTTTCAGCTTTCATCTTCTTAATGACTACTTTTTAGCTCTTCTAGATATGTACAAAGTGCAAATCTCAATGTTTACAATCTGTAAAGTCATGGGATAGCATATAAGATTATTGTAATATATTGTAATCATTGTTAAATGATAGAAATCTATTAAACTCAACGTATCTTAAACTAAACTTCTGATCTGTGCAGTCTGACCTCTGCTCCCCACTGCTACCTCATCTCAGGTGATGGTAACTCCGTCTTCACAGGTGCTCAGGTTAACAGACCCTGTCATCCTTGACTCCGTTTATGCTCATCTCACAACCAATGCATCAGAAATCTTGCCAGCTCTACTTTCAGAATCTTTCCAGAATCTGAATCCTTTGTACCACCTCCACTCTTACCACTCTGGTTGAGCTGCCAGCATCTCTTGCTTGGATTAAGTGGCCTCCTAACTCCTCTTGCTCCTTCCTCCACCCACCCCCCAACACACACATATACACACACACACACGCAAGTGCACACACACGCACAGTCTATTCTCAACAGGGCAGCCAGAGAGATCTGTTGAAAATGGAAGTTAGGTCAGTACACACATCTATTCAAAACCTTTTAGAAGACTCTCCACTTTGCTTTGAAGAAAATTCCAAGTCCACCCAAGGGCCAATAAAGCCTTTGTTATCTTTCTGACCTCATTGCCTACTCCTCTCCCCCTCTTAGTCAGATCCCAGCCTAGTGGCTTCCTTGTTGCTTCTGGATCACATTAGGCATGCTATTGTCATAGGGCATTTGCTGTAGCTCAGTCTTAACGCTCTGTCCTCGATGTCTGCTTGGAAACTCTCTCCCCTTCCTTAGGACTTGGCTCAGGCATCTCCTCCTTCATGAGATCCACTCTGATGACCCTATTTGTACTACCACTTGCTTCTCCACCCACTAACCCTATTTAACTGTTTGATATCACTTACTGCCTTCTAACATATGAGGTAATTTACTTACTGTGCTTATTGTCCCTCCCACTCACCACCTACAATTATATTTGTTTACTGGAAGAATGAATGAATGAAACATACATGTGATGAGGTGGATTCTTGCATGACTCTGAAGTGAACTGAGGTCATCAACTTCTCCAGAGACTGAGGCCGTGGAAATTATTTTCTTTCCTAAATAGCAAGGATGCAGTAGCAGGGAAGTGTTGGACCCTGAGGACAAGACTTTCCTGAAAGTGAACCAAAAAGTATAGAAAGGAATCTTGAGATGACAGCCCTGGTAAACTCTCCCATGTAACATTTTGGGATGATTGACCTGGGAGGTAGAGAACACTGTTTTTGGAGTTAGGACTTAGCCATATTGTTAATGAGAATCTCAGTGACTGAGAAAAGCAGGGTGGATCGAGTTTCCTGCCTCCTGCACAAATATTTCCTGGTCTGGTTTCAGGTGTCCCTTTCCTGAGGTGGGTTTGCCATTGAGGGATTAAAGTGCCTCGTGATTCAGAGCCTGGACAGTCACGGTGGTGCTGACGCACGTGCTGTATCTTGGATCTCTATTCTGTTCCTCAATCACGTTCATCTTTGGGCTGAAACAGCAAACTTGGTCAGTGGAACCAAATACCTGAACCTGAGCAGCCCGGGGTGTTTGCTGTGGGTCCACTTCCCTGATCCCCAGCCTGCCCCGCCGCTGGTGGCATTAAAGTGGGGGTGAAGGGCAGCGAACATAGAACAGCGATGGTTGGGAGAAGGTGAATAAATGGGAAGAACAGATGGGTTGCAACCAACTGAGAAGAAAACAGGCTGAACACAGTGTCGGTAGTTTGCTGTGTGCCCCTTATTCTCTGGCATGTTCGTGCATTATGTTCCCTGGTGACCCGAGGAACACACTATTTACTTTTTCCATGAAATATGGAAAAAGCTCCTTCGTCATTCAAATTTGAAATCATTGCCAATAGGGGAGGAATATACTGTGCCAAAATTTGCAAGCACGAGTTCCTTTAAAAAGTGAAGATTAAAAGGCTCTCGAATGACCCTCTGACCACTAACACACCTTCTAAGACATTCCACATTAGACTTCCAACGTAAAGGAGATGTACTGTTTCACATGTCCAAACCCAGGCACTCCACACCACCTCTCTCAAGCTGGTTTCAGTCACCAGGAAATTTATGAACAGCAAATTAGCTTTGCTCAGCTGTGTTCTGAATATACACACTACAGGAGTACTAGTAATTGTCAGGGAGCAATGCATTGACAGAAGGTTAAAAAACCAAACCCAACCCTTTTTCTCCAAAAAAGGAAGAATCTGTATGAAAGAGACTTTTCAGATCTTGGGAGTGTCCAGTGTAGTTCCCAGCAGCCTGTTGAAAGGCCCTGTGTTGTCTAAACAGCCTCCTGTAGGGCAATTGCCAGAGCAGGCCATATAAAAGGAACAGTGGAAAGGTGCAAAAGTCATTAACAGGGAGAAATAGGAAGCAATCAGCAACACTTTAAACAAATTATTGCCATGAAATTACACTCTCAGCTTGAGATAAGTGTCCTAGATCTGTTAAAGCTATATACACCTCACTGGCTTAAATGAGATGAGGAAAGGTTTCCTCTCTGGTTATTTATGAAGTGTGAGCCCACGAAGGACTGCGATGCCTGAGTCAGGGGGGCTGGCTGCCTGCTTCTTCCCAGGCTTCCTGTAGAGACCTATTACCTGCCCTGGAGCTGGGGCAGAGAGGCTTCTCAAATACGCGCCTGGACAAGATGTTATCTTTTCGGATGAAATGGAAACCTATCGGGCCGACTGTATTTTATTCAGAAGTCGTTTTGAGGAGAAAAGCCCAGGACTTCTCCGGGTATGAGCACGGGAGCGGGAATGTGGGCGTTCGCTGCCAGAACTCGCTTGGCACCTGAGCCCTCCCTCCCACGCCACCCAGCCTCGGCCCGCAGTAAAGAGCTGCCTTCCCCCGTTCCAAGAGTCTTGTCCCTCCCCAGATCCATTCCTCTGCGTAGGAGGATTCCTGCGTCTTGGCCTTATTTTAGGTCCCAGAATCTTCTCTGGCCTCCCCTTTTGGACTCGGCTTTTCAAAATGCCCTCAGTTCGCAGTGACTCAGAGTCGGGTTGCTGTTTGCTTCTCCACCCACCACCCTGTAAAGCTCCGGATGAAGAGCTGCTGGCTGATCCGGGACCTCCGGCCCCTGCCACCCCATCAACAGCAGCCTGGACCGTGAGGTTAGAGCACCTCTCCCCTCCAGAAAGCCTCACTCTGCATTGCAGTTGTCTGTTTTTGAACCTCTTAGCTGCCCGTCTGTGCTTGGACCCAATGGGCTATATCTGGGGCGCTCCTCATGGGTCCAAGCTAGTATCTCGGGGCCCTAGATGCTGGGACATGCAAAGGTGAGCTTTTCTGGTAGACACCTCAGTTTTTCCCCCCAGTGCCCCAGGCATGTGCCCAACACTCTCCCGTTATATTTGTTTCCTGGATGCATCATTGCAGCTCTCAACAGCCAGCCCAGAGGGAGTGCTAATTCTCAGTTACAGTTTCTTTTTTTGCATTCTCGTTTTAATCACAGGGAAATCTGAGAGAAAATGAAGTTTTGGTTTCTTTTTTTTTTTGTAAAGAAGATTCTAAGTTGAAAATTAGATGCTTGCTTTTGCTGAAAGGTGAGAAGGGGGTTGTAGCATACCCAGTGCACAATGAATTCAGACGTATGGAATAAAGAAGACTTTTTAAAGGTACCATGAATAAAGTTAATGAATCTTGATGTCACTGTAATAGGGATTCTTCTTACCTATACTCACAAAACTCTTAGAATTATAACATATTAGCATTGAAAAAGAGAATGTAGAAAATATCACATCTAATATAAAAACAAAGACAATAGTACCATCTCTACACACTTGGACTGTTACCATCCAGGCTCTTAAACCTTCTAGAGACAAGGCATTTTCAAACTTACAAAGAAGCCCATTCCAGGTCAAACAGCCCCAACATTGTTAGATTCATTCATTCTCTCTCATATTTAAATGCCTCCCCATAATATCCTTCTACGGCATTGTTTTTTGCCTTCTAAAGATTTGTGAAAATTAATGCAATCTTAGAGTTGAAAGAGACATAGACAAAACCCTATCACATATTATAATTCTTCAGATTTTTTTTCTCTCCAAATGAAGCCTTTCTACTTCTTTCAACTCTTCATTATGTGACATGATTTCAGATTGTTCCACATTTTGGTCTCCACCTTTGGGTTCAATTCCTATTAAAATTTTCTTCCCAGGTGTGGTAATGGTGACAGCCACAGAGTTCGATTGTTAAGAAGACCCACAGGACCCCAGATAGCAATACAGTATAACAACAACATTAAAATAAAGATACCCATCGCAGCCCAAGTTTGCCTCACACTAAAGAGTCTGGACAGTCTGGGCCAGGCTCTAATTATCTTCCTTCTGTGAAGGCCATTCTAGACCTGCTTTCTTTTTGGAGCTGAAACCAGCAATGTGTGTGCAGAACACCTTGGAACTAGGGAGCTCAGAATGGATTCTTGACTGGGTATCTTCTACCTTGCTGGTCACATAGGCATGTTTCTTGCTGTGTAACCAGATACAAGGGCAAAGCATACTAGGCTCTCATCAAGACCAGGTACATATCATCAATCTCAGTGTTATCAATAAACAATGTTGACAAGCTGGTAAAACCACTCTGAAATTTTCCTTGGACTCCTGTTTACAAAGCAATGCTATTATTCAGCACATTTCACGGTCTTGACCAGGGGTCAGTGCTGTGTGGATACGTCTCTTACTTCAGCAAAACAGCTTAGGCCAACTCCAGGCCTACTGGAATAACCCCTCACAATAAACCAAGACTGAACATCCACTTCAAAAGTGGTCTGACTGACTCAGGGTATGGTAGGATCATATCTGTCATATTCTGGATGCTATCATCCATGTCTTATTTTAAAATAATCTCCATGATTTTCCCTCTGGGCAGAAATCCCTGATGCCTCCTTCTGTAGGTTCAGACTAAACATGAGCCAATATTATGAAGGAAGAAAGTTCAACCAAAACTTTATTTCCGTAGCTAGTAAAACCTGAAATACATCTTGTCTAGCAATCCAGAGAAATTGGGGTGACTTCCAAGGAGGCTCCTGTCTATTTGTTTCTGCCTTATTTCTGGCCCCATGTCAACCTTACCTTATATTCCATTCCGGCTATCTGATTCTTTGCTTATACTGGAGTCCTTCCTTCAGCCCCTAGTTAACATGGCTGGGTCCTAGTGTCCCACAACATTCTTGCCAGCCCCATCCATAGTTTGGGATCCTGCTGAGAATAAACTTTTCTCCTAAATTGTGACTCTAATCTCTACTTGACAGGAAATTGCCCTCTTCTAAGCCCCCAGGGACAGAGCTCCTTAGACACATCCATAAATATAAAGCTAGGTGTTAAGAGTAGTTTAATTTAAAAAAAAATGTGGAGCTTTTAAGGTAAGTGTACTAGTCAGGGTTCTCCAGAACCAATTTTTATGTATGTATATATATGACATATATGTGATATATATATATATATATATAATATTTGTGATATATAAATATTTTATACACACACAGAAAGAGAGAGAGAGATTGATTTTAAGGAATTGGCACATGCACCTGTATGGGCTGGCAAATCTGCAGGGTAGGCTGGTAAGCTGGGGACCTACAAAACGGTTAATGTTGCAGCTCAAGTTTGAAGACTGTCTGAAGGCAGAATTTTCTCTTCCTTGGAGGAGGTCGGCCTTTTTCCTCTTTAGGCCTTCAACTGATTGGATGAGGGTCACTCACATTTTGGAGGGTAGTCTGCTTTACTCAAGTCTATTGGCTTAATGTTACTCCATCCGAAAAATACCTTGACAGGGACATCTAGACTGGTGTTTGATTGATCATGAGGGTACCGTGGCCTAGCCAAGTTGACACATAAAATTAACTATCATAGTGGAGAAAACTATGATTTGAGGGAAAAACAAGGAAATCCTCAGACACAATATAGTGTATGAAGGTTGGGAGTTTAGGAAAGGAAGGCATTATTGGTGTGGGGAGTAGCATGAACTAAGACACACATCTGAGAAAACAAGAGGCTCTCATGATACTAAGTGCACTTAAAAAATCAACTAAGACTGCAGAGAGACATTATTCATAACGCATGGACTGAGCCAATCTCACACAGACAAGTTTCAAAAACCATTGCATTCAGATAGTAATTAGAAGCTGATTAATTTTATTGAATTTTACCATTCTCCCCCTTCCCTACCTTTAACTGGTTAATGTGTAGACATCATCCTACTCTTATCCCTAGAAATAAGACTGATCAGCCACAAACTCTTGATTTTTATGGGAACTAACTGCAAAATCTCTGTGTGAAAAAGAGGGCTGAATTATAAGATGGAAGCCTTAGGTGTCCTTCCCAGTTTGCTGTGTAACCGTGCCCTATAAAAAACTGTAAATATCTTACCTATTTTCCTGATTTTTTAAAAGATTTTATTTATTTGTCAGAGAGAGAGAGTGTGCACAAGCAAGGAGAGAGACAGGCAGAGGGAGAAGCAGGCTCCCCGCTGAGCAAGGAGCCTGATGTGGGACTCGATCCCAGCACCCTGGGATCATGACCTGTGCCGAAGGCAGGCGCCTAACAGACTGAGCCACCCAGGCATCCCTTTCCTGATCTTTTATAACAATTCTCTTTCAAAGGCAGGCAACTCCTAATTTTATCATATGTGAATTTATGGGGTGAAAATTTTACTTACTTTTTATAGGCAGGTGAACTACTCATTTGTATTCCTTTTTTTCTTCAAAGTTGTGCTTGTTTTTATTTTCAATGTTATTAAATAGTTGTTTTTACTATTCTTGATTATATATTTATAGCATTTTTAATTATTAGAGAGCATTAAAAATTTAGTAATAGCAATAATGCTTTGATATTTATGGCAACAATGTTCTGCAATACTTTTTTGGGTAGTGACTGAAAGAGGTAAGCTAGATGCTTTTTATCACATTTCAACCATATTTTTTTTGAGAACTCTCATGTTCTAGCCTTTAGGGGAGAACCTGGGAAAGAAATGGAAATGAAAAATAGACTTAGCTTTAAGGAGTCTGGCATGTGAAAGGTACTACAAGAGAAATAGAATCCCAGAACCTGAGGGCACAGGGCAGGGGTGGTATGTTCTATTGGTCTCCGGTTGGCTGGCCGCAGGAGAGGTCAAGGGCAACTTTACAGAAGATGTGATGCCAGGCTGGGTGTTGGAGGATGAATGTGATTTCATTAGGAAAAGGATGCGATGATCTTCTAGGCAGAGGAGCCAGCATGAGCAATGTCAGGTGGGTGTGAGATACCTGGTGTAATTGGGGAAGGCCAGAAAATTCCTTACAGGGGAGGCCAGCAAGACCAGCATGGCTGGGAGCAAATGTGGAGGTGGAAGGCAAGAAGTGAGACTAGAAAGGTAGATGAGCGAGTAGAATCTGATTGCTGATCATTTCAATACTATTTTAATCTATTTTTTGCATGTTTATTTATTTAATCCTTTTTACAAAAGTAATGCATGCTAACTATAAAAATCAACATTTCCTTTAATCTCAATTGTTTTGTAAAATAAAGGTGGCCAAAGACCCAAAAGTTGAAATTCATAGTTCTCTCTCCTTAGGTCAATGCAGCCCCTGATTTTAGCTGGTTTAACCCATAAATATGCATATTTTGTACCTGCCATAGAAATCCTTACACCTTTTCTAACTGAAATGGTAGAGACAACAGATGAATGCTGGGCAGTGTTTGGTAGAAAGGGATTGCCAAATGTTTGGATATTTAGAGCTCAGTACACACAAATAAGTTCTTATCAGAGCCATTGCACTACCTTAATAGCTAATAAAAACAATTAAATAGCAGTTTAAAACTGTTTCGGTACAACATAAATATAAATACTCTCTAGTACTGCAATAACAAATCCTATGCAATTGGAAATATTCTTTTGAAATTATTTAAATATGAATACAGTTTTGAATTTAACATTTTAAACCATCTTACTGAAATAAAGTAATTACATTGGAAGTATCCCTAGGAATTCCTCCTGCTATTATTTGGTTACATTCACATTAATGGAGTAAGAATCCATTTAAAACTACAGAGAATAGATTCTGCATCTTCCATTTATCACTTAAATAATCTAAAAAAAAAAAAATCTCAAAAGATACCAACTTTTGTTTCACTTTGCCCAACTATGCTATGCTATAGTTTAAATCCCTTACCTCTTTTTATCAAATCTTTTTTTTTTTTTCTATTAAATCAAATCTTAATAGAGACTGAGTCTATTGGGCTGGATCCTCTGTAACAAGATTACCATATCTGTTTGTTATTACTATCCTTCTTCCCTCATGTGAAATAACACCCAATTCACACTGGCTAATGCTGAAGTAATGTTCGCTTCTAACCATCTCCATTTGAAGAGTGCCACATGCACAAGTATCCTTTCCACAGGTGAAGAAACTAAACCACCACAGCAAGTCAAATAACATAAGCCAATCTTGCAAAGCTCTTTGAAGAACAAAAATTTATGTCTTTAGTCTCTAAGCAGAGTGACCCCCACATTAGCAACTCCTAAGAATCATAGACTATGGAATAATAAGCAAATCCACCTGACGACTGCTTTCTCCATGAAGGAGGTTATAGAAGGAATGTGTAGAAGTTATAGAAGGAGCAATGGTTGAAGTAGACTACAGAATTCTGCTAGTGGTAGTGTGTTTTAAAACTACTGCAGGGCCAAATTGCTACGGAATTTGTTTCCACAATGTTATTCGTGGAGAATCTTCTATTTGTGTGGTCATATTTCAGGGTAATCAAGCGGCACCCTTGAACCATTATACAGTGTATTCATTTTTTTTAACATGGAAGGATCTTAACTATGAAGATTTCAAAATCAATTTTTTAAGAGTCCCATTATGTTATTTTCTTCGACTCTAGGCAACAGAAACGGAAAACATATTGAAATAGAAAAAAAAAATTCAGAGGAATAACCCATATCCTGTAGCATATTTAAAATAATTCAAGAAAAAGTCTTGATGCTCTCTCTCTCTCCCTTTTATATCAACACCCCATTCTCATTCTCATTTGCTTTTCAGGATTATGATATATTGCTATATTTTGAAAAGTATAATTACCCTAGATTTGTACCCAGAGCTCCTAAAAGAGATTTTGAAAGCACCCACATGGTAATGGAGAGTGAGGTAAGAGGACAAGGCGGTGGGTCCTGTATGAGAAATGGAGGCAGGAGGTCCTGAGCATTGTTCTCACCCTCAAAGTATCAGGTCTCTCTCAAATGTGCTCTAACCTTGTTGGGTGTCATATGTAGTGTGGTTTGCAGAGGAAAAGCCAATGAAGCCCCCCAGATAATCCACCTCTATCCATTAAAGCCTTTCTCTATAGAAGGTTCTCCTTGCTTAAGTGAGATCTGAATCAAAGGAGCAGAATCTGAAGGCTTCTTGGTCTAATTCTTGCTCTTCTAACAAGCCATGTGATTGCCCAGCTCATTCCATCAGGCTGTGTTTCTGATTCCTCTTCTTACATATGACTCTGAAATGTCAAACATGAGATCTTCTCCTGCAGCACTTACATAGTTCTAGCAGCCAAGGTCAGAGTGCTTAGAAACTGAGGGGTTTCATGTGCCTAGAAATGTAGAACAATCCTCATGCTCTTGTTTCTGTGATAACAAGAGAGACAAGATGGCAGGTTCAGCATTCCTGTCCATTGTGTGTTTGTGTGTGTGTGTGTGTGTGTGTTGAGGGGAGGGTTTGTGGGGGAATGAGATGGTGGGTGGAGTGAAGGCAAGGAATGGGTAGAAGAAGGAGACTTAGGGAGGAGGAGAAGGCGCTGGGAAGTAAGCCCAGGGCTGGTATCTGGGGAAAGGAGAACCAATACCTCTTTTGTTGTCAGGAAAGCCCTGGGCACAAAGGGTGAGTTTGAGTTTCACTTCAGGTCAGTTCAGGGCATTGTAAAAAGGCAGTTCTCAGACAGCGAGCTTAACTGACTGACTCTGAGGTAATTAAATCACTACATTAGGCTGCTGACCATGAAAGCAGAAAAATACAAGCACACAAAAAAGAAGAAAAAAAAGCCCTTACATTTGTTTCTAATTATATAATTAAAATGTTTACTGTTCCATGTAATAATTACATGGCTCATATTTGATCATGATGGAGTTTCTCTAATTAGTTAAAAGTTTTACCCATTCTTCTTGTGGGACAAAATTTGGTTTTATTTAGTCATTTTTCATTCAGGCATGTAAGGCTTCCATGCCATCTGACTTTGTTTTATTCTGGCTGGGGTCTTGGCAACTTCTGTGGTAATTTTCAGTTTTATTTCCTCTCTTCAGCGATGTCTGTAATTATGGCCCACCAGTTACCTGAGGAAAGGATTGTTTCTTAGTCCTCCATTTGCTTTCCTAGTGTACATTTTGTTTCTCAGACTCCATGAGGCACAGGAGGTGTCAAACCAGAGGAGTTCTTCTGCAGCGTTGAGAAGGTCCCCTACAGGGGGCCTGGGGGCCTCGACCACTGCATTGGAACGGGCTCAACTTCCCTCCTTCGATCACTGTTACCTGGGCTTCCTGTAGCTTTATATTTATTTTATTTTATTTTATTTTATTTATTTCTCTCTCTCTCTCTCCTTTTTTTCCCCTGTAGCTTTAGGTCTTGACTAGTCAGGGGCTTATTCATTACATTGCAAATTCTCTAGGCACGTTATTACTCTTCCTCCTCACCTCCTATCTCCTTTTTATTTATCTATTTGTGTTTTGCCATTTTACCGATGTCCACCAACAGTCATCAGAATAATGTAGGTGGAAAGAAAAATGACAAAAGGAAAAGCAGTCGCATACTGTACTTGTTCGTTGTTCTGGTTAATGGTGGTAGGAGAGAGTATGCTGAAATTTAGGACTAAAATTAGATTTGACTTTTAGCTATGTAATTCAATGATCTATTGTCTGTTACTGCAAATAAATAGTTTGATGGGAGAAGTGGGTTTATAGTGGTGTTGAGAATTCTTAATAATCTTATGCGGGACAAAGATTGTTTCCTTTATATAAGGCAGACGCCATATTGATGATCTGTAGCGGGGTGAGGAAAATGAAATAGCTCGAGCTGGGAATACAATCTGCTGCTCACACAATGTCCTGTTTCTCTTGGGAGAAAGGCACTGTATCATTTCATGGAGGCCCGAAAAGTCTGTCCAATCAGAGCAAGCTCAGACCATGGAGGTGGGTCAACTGGCCTCCCGACCGCATTCTGGGAGTGGGTGGGGCCTCGTGGAGGGGAGGCAAGGTAGCGCGTAAGTTCAGGGTACGGCTGGTTGAATTGGAGAAACGGCTGGGGTTTTTGTCCTGGTATACACCTCCCATTTACCCTGGTTCTGCAGTGGGCTACCCACTTCAGAAAGACGCTTGGTACCTGTCAAGGTGACAGTAAACTGATAATCTTTTTTTTTTTCTTCCTCTTCCAGTGTGCTAATAGGAAAAGATTAGAGCAGTAGATCTCAACCCCAGAGCAGTTTTGTCCCCCAGGGAACATTTGGTAACATCCAGGGACACTTTTCATTGCCGCAGCTGGGTTCACTACTGGCACTGAGTGGTTAGAGAACAGGGATGATACCAGACATACTACAGTGCACAGGACATGCCTGCACAGCAGAGCATAGTGTGGAGGTTAGGAATTTCTGGATAGAGGCATCTATTTAGAGTCCTTAATTCCCCTTCCACGTAATAGATACACTTGTTAAAAAATGCTTTTCTGGAAACACCCATCCATCCATCTCTCAATGTGGTCAAGAGAACAAAAATATGCCAGAAAAGTAGAGGACCCTTACTTTTCAACGTTTCTGGGGATGTTGATAGATGTTTTTCCTACTTGTCACATTATTTGCAAATGTGTTCTCTAGTGATTTCAGATCACTTTTAATGAGCTAAGATGCTAGTCGTAGCATCTCTTTTATTGTAGCTTTCATACTTTATGCATGTGCTTTCTGCCTTCTCATTTTTAGCTTTTATAGAATTTCAGTAATAATAAACTGTAATGTCTTTTGCATAACGTTTTGCTGAATAAAATGTTCTGGCCCTCCTCAGTCTGTTGAAAAAAAACACATAGAGAAATTTATTTATATACAAAAGGAAGCAATACTAGGGGAGGGTTTTACCTTGAAATAAAAGTAAGTTCACTCAGAGAAGTTCATATGTGATTCTTAATATATAGAGATTTTTTTAAATGTGGAAATAGGCTATTTTTTAATACTTAAAATCTGGTTATTGACACATATCTCTTGAATGCTAAAATACGAAAATTGTTTTAAGATAATTTAGTTCAACCTCCTAATTTTATAGGTGATAAAAACAGGGACCAGAGAAGCAAAGTGACTTGAGAGGTATTTACCCCTAAGGACAGAACTAGGAAGCCAATGTCACAATCAGTTCCCTTTTCAAGCATGCCACATTATTAGAAGGCTGGGATCCTCTAGTAACAGACACAATTTTTTTTTCTAAATTTGGGAAATTATCTTGGGAGATTTAATTAATGAGTGATTTTGAAAAAAATTAGCCTATATCAACACTGGGCAAAAAAAAAAAAAATATATATATATATATATATCATATATATCAGATACCTGATATCTATATCATATCATAGTTATAGATATCAGATATATATATATATCTGAAGGAGGTTGGTGCTTTTTCCCTGAAGGCAAATTGGTATGTAACCATTTTATGAAAAATGTCAGTCTGCTAAACTCATTGGTGATTCCTAAGAATTCATCTTAAAACTCTTTCTTAGCCTAACTGACTACGTACTTTTATCTGTTCTCCCTGCTAGCCACCCAGTGTCTTCACAGAAAAATCTTACTTTGTTGTAGTCCCAGGGGAGACCCCTAAGCACCAGGCTCTCATATTAGTTTTCTTGGCTGCCATAACAAATAGTATGAACTGGGCAGCTTAAAACAGTAGCAATTTATTCTCTCACAGTTTTGGAGACCAGATGTCCAAAAATCAAGGTGTTTGCAGGGCTATATTCCCTCCAAAGGCTCTCGGGTGGATTCTATTCCTTTCTTCTTTCAGCTTTTCATGAGTGTTAGCATCACTCCAGTCCCTGCCCCTGTTCTCACATCACCTTCTCCTGTGTGTCTCTGTGTGCTCTCGGTCTCTCATAAAGACAGCTGTCATTGGATGGAGGGCCCACCCTAAATCCAGGATGATCTCAAGATCTTTAATTATACCTGAAAAGAACTTTTTCCCAAATAAGGTCACATTCACAGGTTCTGGGGATTAGGTGTGGACATTCTTTTGGGCAGGGGTGTTGGCGGGGGTGTTGGGGGCTGGACACCATTCAAGCCACCATACTTCCCATTCTACAAACAGCGCAGTCAACTGTGCAGTCCTCCTTTTCCACAGTTAGGGTGACCAGTTGTTCCAGTTTTCCCCATATGACAGATTTTCTGGAAGTGGAACTTCCAGTGTTGAAGCAGAGGAAGGTGCATCCCAGGGAAACTGGGATGGTTGGTTACCCTATAACAGAACAAAGAGCCTGAGTGACCAATATCCCCGTCCTAGAAGCTTGGAAGTTGTTAAACGATGTCAAAACACCAGAAAGCAAACACCTCTGAGAAAAGGTGGATTGGCCCCAGCTGCCCCTTCTCCTCCTTCTGACCTCTGCTTTGACAGTTGAGAAGAGTGAGTCAGAAGCTTCTGCTGGAAGGAGAGGCCTGAGGAGAGCAGTTCTGTCTGTCAGAGCCACTCTCCAGACTTAATTTCCGCTCTTTTCATTACCTGCGGCACCCTTGCCTCCCCTCTTAGCTGTTGGTGTTCTAAAAGCAGTTGAGGCAGAGGCAGCTGGCCAGTGAAGTTTTAGTCACCTGGCCAGTGATCCCTCAGCAAAGTGTTTCTTGTGGACCTTGTAATGATTTACATTGTGCTAAGATGCCCTTCCTTTTTTCTCCCCCACCCCCTCCCTCATGAACCACCCCTTCAGCCTCCGCAGCAGGAGAGTCAAGAGAAGCAGTGGGTAAAGCTGGAGCTTTGATCTTCTAAGAGGCAGTGTCCCTTTCTCTGTCCATTTGGACCAGGGGTCACTGGGCAAGCAGCCACACAGCTGACCTCTCTTTGAAGAGTTTAGCACAGCCAAGGACACTGAAAGAGGTCTGGCATTTGCTTGCTGTGGAGATGTCTACGTGCAGCGGCCATCCACCTTGTTCTAATGACTTCTTTTTTTGAGAGAGTAAGAGAATCCTGTCTTCACACCAACTTTATGAGCTTCTGGCACTGCGCATACCCTCTCCTGACCTGCAGCTTCATGGAGATGGGGCTGTATCTGGTTGCATCTTTAACCCCATTTTATTTTCCAGGCTGAAAAAGATAAGACTATAGGAAAACTGCTGCTTTGGATCAAGCTGAGGCAGTAAATTAAAAACAAAAGTAACATGAATGAAATGATGGGATCGGGACATGATCTTCATGATGAAATGATTACACTATCTGCTTTTGTCACAGTTAGATTAATTTCGTCTCTCATTTACACTGATTTTACACATTTTCATGATGAAATTTTTTAATTACTTAATTCAGTGATTTACAAAAAAATCTTTTGATCATTGTCACTTGTAATTGTGATGGTTTAAAAATTTATATGCAATAATTTGTTTGTTGAAAGCAAATTTTTTTGGAAATTAGATATTCCTGAGAACCAGTTTTCATTTATTTATTCATTTATTCATTCATTCCATCTTGATTTATTTATAGTGTTTTGGAGTGTTTAGCTTTGGATACTTTTCTTAGTGGTTGTTCTCTGATTACAATATGTGTGTGTAATTTAACACAGTCTGCTGGTATCAATTTATGTTTTACTACCTATTTTTTAAAATATAATTTCCTTTATATACATTAACTACCACATCAGATGACTTTATGATTTTTGCTTTAAACATCAAATATAATATAGGAAACTCATGAAAAGAAGGATAGTCTATTATACTTGCCCATTTTGCCCATTACCTATTTTCACCCATCGTCGTGTTCTATTTTTCCCTTCTGAAATTCCAAGCCTTCTTCTATTATCATTTCCTTTATGTATAGAGAACTTCCTTTAGCCATTTTTTAAGGGTTATTTTCTTGTTTTTCTTCATCTGAAAATGTTTTTATTTCCCCTTTGTTACTGAAGGATATTTTCACCAGTTAAAGAAAATATGGCTGACAGTTCTTTTCTTTCAGTGCTTGAAAAATATTGTTCTGTCCTTTGTGGTTTCAGATGAGGAATCCCTGTAATGTGTCATTTTTTTTCTGGATGATTTCAAGACTTTTTTTCTTTTAAGTTTTCAGAAGTTTCATTATGGTATATCTTGGTGTGGATTTCTTTGTGTTTATTCTATTTGGGGTTCAGCCTCTTGAATATGTAAGTTTATGTCTTTCTCCAAATTTGAGAAGTTCTCAGTCACTTATGTCTTTGAAAACATTCCAGCCACTCTCTCCTTTCCTTCTGGGACTTAAATGATTCTATTAGATCTTTTTTTTTTCTTTTTTTAAAAATGTTCTACAGGTCCTTGAGACTCCATTCATTTTTTTCCTACTCCATTTTTCTCCCTATTGTTCAGAATAAGTAAATCATTTTGATCTGTTCTCAAGTTCAGTGATTTTTATCCTGTCATCTCCACTCTACTATGACACCTATCCAGGCAATTGTTTTATTTCCGTTATTTCAGTTATTTCAATTCTTCATAATTTCTATTCTTTTGCTGATCTATATTTTTCATTTGTTTCAAGAGAATTCATAGTTGCTAGTTGAAGCATTTTTATGATGACTTCTTTAAAATTCTTTTCAGACAATTCTAACATCTGATTCATCTTAGTGTTGGCATCTGTCGATTGTCTTTTCTCACTCAAGTTGTGATTTTACTTGTTCTTTGTATGACCCAAGATTGATTTTTTTTTTTTTTTTGGTATCATGGAATTTGGAGTATTATATTATGAAGCTCTGTATCCATTTAATCTTTCTTATTTAGCAGGCAGTTTCCTGCTGAGGTGTAGCTTGAGGGTTGGGTGAGTGCCTGTGTTGAGCTTCATGCTGGGCCCTGCTGACGTTACCCCAGCAAAGTGGAGCCCTTGTTCACACTGCCTCGTTGCAAACATGTGGGGTGGTGCTTCAGTTTCCCCCATCCTGCTGACATCTTCCAGGAGAAAGTAGGACATGGCCTTTTTGTTTCTGAGTCAAGGTATAAGCTCAGCTCCCCTGGGCCCTGTTGACAACAAAGAAGAGAAGTGGGGGGTGGGGTGAGAAAAGACTCCGATATTTCTTACTACCTCATTGGTGCTGATTGGGGCTGGAGCCTTAGCTTCTCACTGAACCCACTGATAGAGGGATAAATGGGGAGCTAAACTGTGGATCAGCCTTGCTTTGCACTATCTTACTTAGGCTCAGTTATGCCAGCTGGGGAAAGGAAGATTAGTTTATTGCTCAGCCGCACCAACACTACCTGGGAGGGGAATCAGAATGTCTCATTCATTCATATATTTAAGTGGAATTTGTTAAACACTTTTTATGTCTCCCAGACATTAAAGAAGATTCATAAGATCAGTAAGGAACCAAGACAAGGTTGGGTCTTTTCCTTTGTGAATCTTGCAGCCTAGTAAGGGAGGCAGACATTAAAGAAATAAATTTCTAAATAAGTTTTTGAATCAAAGCCCAAAAGGACTTACAAAGGGAAAGGTAGAGAAGTCTTCACAGAGAAAGTGAATTTTAACTAAATCTTGAATGAATAGGAGTTGGCTTGATGAAGGGAGTCCCAGGGAGAAGGAAAGAATAGCTGGTACAAAGGTCATAAATTGAGAAGGACCAGAAGAGTAGCACTGTCAAATACAACTATAATACAAGTAGTATGCACAATTGTAAATTTTCTAGTAGCCACAATAAAAAAAAGGGGGAGGGAGGGAACAAATGAAGTTAATTTTAATGATATATTTTATTTAACCTCAAATATCCTCCAATATTATCATTTCAACATGTAAGCAGCTGAAATAATTAATGAAATATTTTATATTCTTGTTTTCATACCACGTCTGTGGTCATCGAGGTTTCTGTATCATTGAGGTGGTTGGCCATGGAGAGCCTGGGAATGGGGAGACTTGGACTAGGCAGATGCGATATGCCAGGTGAAGGGTGATTAGGTGGTGAGGATAACAACAAGAGAATAGTTTCGAGGGATAGTTCAGAGAGAATCACCCGACTCCACAAGATTCGGAACCTGATTTGTTGTGGTGATGGCTTACGGTCTGGTATGCCGCAAGCACGAGAGCAAGAGCAGGTGGGGCGGAGAGAGATGTTTGTTTTAGACAAATTGAGACTGAGGTGCCCAAAGGACATCTTGTGAAAGAAGACCTCCGACAGAAAGAGGTGATAATTAGTGCCTCTCCCACAGGTCAGCACAGACATGGCAGAGAGGGAGATCAGTACTGGGCCACTTCTCCACATGTCCTTGGTCTAGTCCCAGTTACCCAGGAGGCATGGACTAAGAGAATGGACTCCTGAAATGCCACCTTCGTGAAACAACAACAGCACAGTGACTCGACCACATGATAACGTGGACGGAGATGGGAATCTATTTTTTTTTTTTGAAGTCTTTAACTGCAAAACAGGATACTCATGTAACTGCTAATAGTTGCCTGGAGCAACAGAGAGGACTAGCCCATTTCTCAAAGTTTTTCCCAACCGTTGAGTCAAAGAGCTGCTGAGCAAGAAGAGGTTACGTGGCAGTCCCCATGTGGGAACTTTTCCCCTGATGTCCAGCTGTGCCAAAGTTTCTAACACTGCCTGCTGCTTTGCTCATTTGCGACCCTGCCTCCACTTAGTTACAGATCACCAGCTGACCTGAGTGGCCATAGATATCAGAAAAAACATGCAGCCTTGGCTTTTTAGGAGAAAAAGCAGTATTCAAAAGATAAATGTGTGATTCCAGATGCAGAGCGCCCATTGCAATCCAGGAGCTCACTGGACATGATATGCATCCCCTATTATTGCTTACTTGGGAGAAGAGTCAGGAAATAGTAATAGTGCATATTTAGGAAGCATTTACTTGTGTCAAACCCTGCGCTAGGGGCTCTAAAAAACACAGTCGCATTTAATTCTCACAACCCTGTAACACAGTTATAATTTTTTCTTTTTAATAATAAAGAAATTGAAGTTCAAAACCTGGGTACGTTGCCATGGGTCATAGAGCCAGAAAGTGTCAGAAACTCAGAGCTGAACCTAGTCCTAGCTGATCGCAAAGCCCTCACTCTTCATGCTACACTAGCCCCTGTCAACCTGTTTGGGGAAGGCTTGCCATCCAAGGGCACATCTCTTGTGTCACCACTGCCTGAGGGGACATGGTACCATATCAGAGTGAGGATCTCATGGTGATGTGAGCAAAGGCAGTTAGAAAATCTGTAGGGTCTGAGGTCTGACCCCCAGAATGGAGAGTCTTGGGGAAAGGAAGTGAAGGGGTGTGGAAGGGGGTTGGGTGTTGGATAAAGGCTTGTGCCCTGGGTAGGGAGGGAGCTCTGGGGGTGAAATAGAAACCCTCCTGGACACTGAAGTATATTGGCTGAAGGATGCTTTTTGGAACAACACTGGGTGGTGTCCACTGAAACATTCTTCCACTGATCTGTAAGGGGGAAAACATCCCTCAATTTCTCTAGGAATGGGAAAGAGAGCAGAACTGGATGCTGTAAGAAAACTGAGAGAGTAGGGCACCTGATTTGGAAGCCCAGTTGAAGAATAGCAACCAGTTCCAAGAGGAGAACTCTCAAGGACTATAGCTATGTGACCTTGGTAAGCTACTTAACCAACCTAAAATCTAATTTCTCTACTTGTGAAATGGGGAGAGTAATCATGACACTGTGTGGTGGTTGTTGGGATTAAATGAGATAATGTACATGAACCACTTGGCACAATAAACCTAATCCCCCTTCCCTCTTGCCTTTCCCTGTCTTTCCCCTCCTTTGGTGAATAGCACTCTTGTATACTGGTGTCAGAACTCCTACAGTCACTATGATTTAAATGTTTTAGTTTTGAATACACACATCTCTGTTCGGCTGGAAACCTGTTGATTTAGTATGAGGCCTCTCTGGTTTATAATCAGAATAATGAATGATAACATCTTAGTTACAGTTTTCAGGCCAAAAGTCTTGGAGTCATCCATGACACACCCCTTCTTGAACCCCACATCTAAAATTAACAAATCTCGTCAGTTTTATCTATTCAGAATCCGACCACTTCTTGTCACCTCTACTGCTAACACCCTGGTGGTAGTCACCATCACTTTTCACTTGGCATCATACAGAAGATTCCGAATTGCTCGCTTTGTTTCCACCTTGCTGTCCTTCAGTCCATCCATTCTTAACACAGCAGCCTTTTACATAGACCTTTCACATAGAGTTCGTATCATGATGTCTGCTTCCAAACCCTTCTATGACTTGCCATCTCACTCAGAGTAAAAGTCAGAGTCCTTACAGTGGTCTGCAAGGCTCTATACAGTCTGGCTTCTTTGTTACTTTTTGATTTCTCTCTTTCCCACTACCACCCTCACCCCGCATTCCGATCCAGCTACTTTGGTCTTGTATTTCCAGGAACGTGTCCGGACACCCTCCTGCCTCAGGGCATTTGCATTTGCAGTTTCTTCTTCCTGGAAGCTCTGCATGGCTAGCTGGCTCATCTTTTGAGCCTGGCCTCCAACAACACCTTCTCAGTGAGGCTGTCCCTGACCACACTGCTGAAATGCTTCTACTCCTCTGTTCTCCTTCTCTGAAAGTATTTATTACTTTCTAATACTCTACTGTATTCTCTAGAATTCTAAACGCTATCACTGAAGGTTTGTTGGTATCACTATTTTATGGCCCTCCATAAAATCACCAATTAAAATATGATTTACCATCAATTTAAAAACGCATCCTAATTTACGTATGTTAAAATGTGGAAAAAGTATGTATTAAAAACTCATGAAACATAATACCCAACTTACTCATTTGACTTTGTTTAATGTCTGTTTTGGCTACTATTTTGTAAACTCCATGAGAGCCAGGATTTCGCCATTTGTTCACTGTCTAAAACAGGGCTTGAGGACCTAGCAGGTCCTCAATGCATAGTTACTGAATGAATGTGTAAGACATATCTCCCTCCAAAAAGTAACTCTAGTGATAAGACATGGACATTTAAAAATAGGCATTGCATGATGAAGGCCAGTCCAGTGGCTGTACCTCAAGCTTGTGCTCTGTGAACACCTCTAAGCAAGGGAACAGAATATTCTTGCTACAGCTTTTATTTTAATTACAAACATATTGTGTAGCTTAACCTAATATGTGTTAATAAATAGCATCAAGACCCACCTCCGTTCTTCCCATCACAAGACCAAAGGATATTTAAAAAAGAAAAAGAGAGAGGATTTAGGAGTAGATTAAGGATTCATTTTCCCTCCACTATATAGCACAAACTTTTTTTTTAACTCATGTGCCCACACTTGACCCCTTGTTTCCCTCTTTCACCCTGGACCTCTGCAACAGCTCCATGACAAGGGCATCTAATCATTTCTAGCATGCGACAACATTTGGTTCAGATTCCCTTATCAGCATTTTACCTTTTCTTCTCTCCTATTCACCCCACCTCCACCTTAAAGGGGACCTGGAATGGACCTCAGAGATCACTGACACGTCCACCCCTTCTTCAAACACTTCATGTAAAAAATCTTTCAGAGATGTGATTGTGGGAACGTAGACCTGGAAAGTAACTGTCATCAAGACCTTTACATCCGTTACAGGAATTCACTCCAACGACATTGCTCGGCCCTAAATTTATTGTTAGAAAATTAAGAATCTATATATACAACTGTGGGCTTTATTACACAGTGACAGGAAACTCATCTGAACTCCACTTATTTCCATTATAAATCAGTTTACTTAAATAACCTGAGAACTCCAATTTGTATTGGAGTACAAGGTGGTTTCACTTAGATTTTTGAAAAGCTTTTTTTTTTTTGCCTTTGAAAAATGTATGGATAACATTATAGTATTTAAATATGTTGCATATATGCAATGCATTTTCATTATAGAAATGCACATTCAGTAATATGCAATTAAGTTATCTCTAGTGTGTATTTTTGTACCTCCCATTATCATTACCTTATGAGTGTTGAGGATAAACAGCTCCAACTAAAATGAAGCATTAACTATGGCTTTTAATTGACACTTAGAAACTTCAAGCTTCTGAAAATATTGCCTTTTAAAATCGGAATTACTTCCAGATTCTTATAGTAGTCTGACTACAAAAATACTTTTAAATGTGCCAAATTATTGTGGTGGGAGGAAAATCTGAAATTTCTCTTTTTGTTGACCTTTAAAGACTTTCTTTATGATTCATTTGAGCAAGTCTCACTTCTTTGAAAGTCAAGCTGTTTTCTAAAGCTCCATGTAAATCAATGTTAGCTGATTCACCGTGATCCAGAGTCCTTAATCAGAAGCAAGTGTTAGGAAAATTCCTCACATGAAAATGTAAATTTTCCCTGCCCCAACTCAACTTTTAAATAAGGTGAGAAAATAAAACAATTAATATATGAGTAATGTGTTCAATTCACACATTTTTCAGTGCAATTTAGAAAATCGAGTCCTCTATTTTTTGTGAAGTTATAGAATGAGATACATGTACTTCTTAAAATTAATTATGTGATTTGCTTGAATGGTATATTTCCTCTAATTTGTTTTCTGGAATATAGCAAGGTGACACCAGACAGGTGGAAGACATATGAAGCAATTTGAAACACACATAATTTGGCGTCAAACAAGTATTGCATTCTGGCAAAATTCTTAAAATTGAAGTGTTCTTTGTTTATTGTAATGGCTTCCGCTCTGGAAATTATTTTAATTTTATTTTTTAACCATGCTATTGTGGTATGATTGACATAACATTAATTTAATTTTAAATCTACCTCCAACTTTAAATGTTTTTAGATGTTGTTTCGACTGCTGCTAAATATTTTCTAGTTGTATTAAAAAAATTTTTTATAAAGATAAAACAGGAACCAAATTCTAAAATTAAGATGCATGTGACATTCTCTCTATATGTTTATAATATATATTTAAAATATATGTATATATTTTAAATATAAATTTAAAAGAGAAAGAAATTAAACATGGGCCTGTGAATGAAATAAATGTGAATCTTCAAGACATTTTAATCTCAAAATGTTTCTCTTGAGCTAAGACGGATATACTTTTTTGAAAGTTTTAAGTTACCACAAGTCATCCTTTGATGTTAGAATTAAGTAGCATTATTTATTATACAACATCTATTTCTTTTGTAAATATATTGTCTAAAATTTGGCACTTAAGAAATCATAATATTTTATTTATATGTTAGATACATTTACTGAGTGAAGTTTATTTTGAGCAACAATATAACAATTTAATTTTAGAAGACATGGGGTTATATGGTAATTTAAGAAGCAAACTATTTTCAAATTTAAATGTTAAATATTGATGCTGTAAAGCTTAAATATAATTACCATTTCATAAATTAATGGAAGCATGTATAAGAAACCCCTCCAAAAGAATACTCCGTAAAGTTACTATTATTTTCACCAAAATGGTAAAAAGACACTTTGATTACTGAATATCTGATTATAAGTCTTAGAATGTATCATGTATCAGATTATAATTGGCTCACAGGCTTTATCTTTTCAATTTCTTAACTACATATTTTGGTAACCCTTTACTCCCCATAATTTTTATAACATTTCTATTGGTTGATTAGGAAGGTCTAAAAATTCTATTAATACAAATATCTCAAGAGTTTGATGCTATAAACGGTTGGAACGAAATGGAACAGATGGAAACAAAATGCAATTTGAAGTTAATTACCTTTCTTTTAAAATGGTTTTATAGTCTATTATAAATCTAATAGCTATGTAGTTTACTAAAGCATATCACTGTAAGGAGTCTTATGTTTCTAACTTAATCTTTGAGTGTATTATAGCACATTTAAAAATTCAACGTCAAAAAAAATGAGCTGTCAACTATAGCTATATTTTAGTGATGTATTTATATCTCTAAATACTCTTCAAATATGGGATGCCTGCGTGGCTCAGGCTTTTTAGCCTCTGCCTTAGGCTCCAGTCATGATCCTGGGGTCCTGGGATGGAGCCCCTCATCAGGCTTCCTCCCTGCTCAGCAGGGGGCCTGCTTCTCCCTCTGCCTGCCACTCCCCCTGCTTGTGCTCTCTCTCTCTGACAAAGAAATAAAATCTTTAAAATAAATAAATAAATAAATTAATTAATTAAAATAAAATAAAAACTCTTCAAATAATCTTTACTGTTTTGTTAGTGATATTTTTGTTGGTTTGATGTTCTGGTCTTTCTGTAAATTAGTGAGGTCTTTCTAATATAGCACTAATCCAATCTTTTTTTTTTTTAAATATTTTATTTATTTATTTGACAGAGAGTGACACAGCGAGAGAGGGAACACAAGCAGGGGGAGTGGGAGAGGGAGAAGCAGGCTTCCCGCCAAGCAGGGAGCCCGATGCGGGGCTCGATCCCAGGACCCTGGGATCATGACCTGAGCCAAAGGCAGACGCTTAACGACTGAGCCACCCAGGTACCCCTAATCCAATCTTTTAAATTAACAACTTTATTGAGATATAATTCACATACCATATAATCCATCTATTTAAAGTGTACAATTCAACTGTTTTAAGTATATTCACAGAACTAGGCAACCATCATCACAATCAATTTCAAGATATTTTTATCACTCCAAAGAGGAACCCTGTACTCATTAGCAATCATTCCCTACCCCCTGCCCCAATATCCCCAGCCCTGAGCAACCACTAAATTACTTTCTATTTCTATGAATTTGCCCGTTCTGAACACTTCATATAAACGGAATCACATAATGTGTGGCTTTTTGTGACTGGCTTCTTTCACATGACATAATATTTCCAAGATTCATCCATGCTATATAGCATTTGCCAATACTTCATTTTTTTTCTGGGCTGAATAATTATTGTGTAGATATATCACATTTTGTTTAACGATTCATCAGTTGGTGGACATTTGTGTTATTTCCACTTTTTGGCTATTAGTAATACTGCTGCTATGAACATCTGTGTAAGAGTTTTTGTGTGGACATATGTTTGCATTTCTTTTGGGTATATTCCCAAGAGTGGAACTACTGAGTCATATGGTAACTTTGATGCTAATTCTAATAGTAACTCTTAAATTAAATTTTGAGGGCTTGCTAGTCTATTTACCAAAGTGGCTGCTCCATTTTACATTCCCACCAGTGGTTAATGAGGATTCCAAAATTTTCTCTACATCCTTACCAGAATTTATTATTGTCTGTCTTTTTGATTACAGTCACCCCAGTGGACATGGTGGTATCTCATGGTGGTTTTGATTTGCATTTCCTTGATGGTAACTAATTCAATCTTAGTCTAAGCCAGAAAGGCATGCTTTTCAACAACTAAACATATATTTTCTAGAACTTTAAACATTTTTTTTCCAGAAAAATATAGGCATTAAATGTGTTCATATATGGGCTATCTGGTCTATCTGTTCTACTTAATTCCCAAAGTGTGAAGATTGGGTTGATGGACTAGGAGATGGCCAGACTAAATTCTCATTTCTCTTTCTTTGTGGACATGCTAATCTTTCTCATACAGTGGACTACCCAATCCTAGAACACAAAATTGTTGGACTCTTAATAATAGGAGTAACAACTACCATTTGGTTCAGTGTCAGTTCTTTGCCTACATTGATTCCTTCCTTTACCACAACACCGGAGCAGGTATTATTATTCTCATTTGGAGTTGGTAGAGTGATGTAATTTGGCCAAGGCCACACATCCAGTAAGAGTTGGAGTAGATATTCAAACCAGGGTCTGTCTGACCCCAAAGCCTATGTTCATCATCACTGCCTGCTCTTGTCTCTTAAATATTGTGGCTCAGTTGGAAATGTCATTTTGTAGGGGGCCTGAAATATTCTTTTGAAGTTCTATATGATTATTGCTCAAGGCAGTCTTTAAACAATATCCCATAGTGTGGAGTTTCCTACTTAAAGGAGTTAATTGATAATCCTACTAATCCTTTTCGTATGTAGAAAGAACCTAAATGCATGGTAGTTGACCACACTTTGTCCACTGCGGTAGTCATAATTTCCACATTGACACTGGAACATTTTCTTGGACATAAATATGGCATAAAGATTCTTTGTACATACTCTGGACCCAAATCTATGTTAGGTCTTCTGAAAAAAATAATAACGACTATTTATTGAGCTCTTACCATGTGCTAGACACTACCATGACTTTGATATATACCATCCCATTTAACATGCACAGCAAGCTCATTAAAAAGTCCTGAAGGAATTTACAGTCTAGTTGAAGATATGAGACATATATTTGCATGCGAAAAATTAAATTTAAAAAGAGGTCAATAATAATACATGACACCATTAAGCAGCACTTGATTATCCATATAAACAAGTGAATCATATAAACAACGTATGCAATGTATTTGGGGGGTGGGTATGAACACTGTGGGCTGCCCAAAGCTACTGTGGACTCATTGAATGTGATGGTCTTACTGCATTAAATGGCAGAGTTTATCTTCATTTCTAAACTATAGAACATGAGATCCAAAAACACCCTTAAGAAGTCATTGTCTAAGGACATCTGGGTAGTGCAGTCAGTTAAGCGACCAACTCTTGGTTTTGGCTCAGGTCATGATCTCAGGGTCATGACATCAAGCCCTTTGTTAGGCTCCCACACTGAGCATGGAGTCTGCTTGGGATTCTCTTTCTCCCTCTACCCCTCCCATTTGTGTGCTCTCTCTCTCTCTCAAATAAATAAATCTTAAAAAAAAGAAGTCATTATCTAGTTTGTTTATAGGCAGAACATCTTATCACCTTATGTGGTGATAGCTTATTACTCACATAGTCCTTAATGGATAGTTTACATAGCCCTTTCAATTACATTGTTATTTACATTACTCCATTTGATCATTGCACACTCAGATGAAAAAAGAAGACCTAGGAGTATTATCTCTGTTTTCCAGATGAGAACCTGCAGCTCTGGGAATCCAATGATTTGCTTTGAGTCACGAGGTAAAGGAGAGGCCTAGAAGTTTCCAGCGTTCTTTCTGCCTCTATTCCTTTTCCTATGTAGAAAGAACTTAAATGCATCGTAGTTGACCACACTTTGTCCACTGTTATAGTCATAATTTCCATATTGACCCTGGAACACTTTCTTGGAAATAAATATAGCATAAAGATTCTTTGTTTTATGGGTGTGGAAGTAGTCCTAAAGATGGAAACTCGGGAAATAAATACATGAGTTCGTCACTAATGGCAACCCTTGACTCCCGAGCTTTGTTGAGATGAGCTTTCTGTCTGAGGGGAGGGGAGGGGATACTGGCTGCTTTCCCAGATGATGCTCATTGGCTTAATTGAGTAGCACAGAGCACCGATAAGTTACCAATGCTCCAAGACCTCTCCCCAGCCAGCTGCGATCTGAGAGCTCCCAAGTATTTGCAGATGGGTCCCATTGGAAGTTATTCTCACCTTTTCCAATGCCACCCCCAAAATCCTGAGCTTGCCTTTATTGAATTCAGTAAGTAGAAGTTTGAAGACCTCACTGATTCCTCCCTTGGACTGTACCATGGGTAGGAAGCCTGGGGCTGGTGGTGGGGAGCAAGGGTGGGTAGGGGCAAAGAACAAAGGCTTTCAAGACAGAGGAAATAGGGTCTGCAAAAGGCTCTGGCCTTTTTAATGTGCAGGATCCGAAGAGGATGAGTTTCTATTTGTATAGTACTCTGTCCCCACTATCATGCCAGTAGGGGTCTGTCGTGATGGCAAGTAACCACGTCCAGGAATCGAGCATGCAGGGAAAGATGCCACACCGGGCGTAGCTTTTGTCAAGTATGCTTGTCTTCATCACTCCTCAGTCACGCCCTGATGCTTCTAGGAAACAATTCTAATCTCAAGGAAAATCTGGAGGCATAGCAGTAGTTTAGCTGCTTAAACTTGAGGGTCAGGAGAAGACAAACTAGTTCTCCAATTTTCTTTAGATATGGATTATGGTCATTTTTCAAAGATGGGCTTGTAGGACTTGCAAAAGCCAGCAGGTGCTTTTATCTATAGCCCAAATGCAGCCGCAGTTTCCCCCCTTCCGGTTGTGGCCATCTTAGGTACAGGTTAAGAGTCTAGATACAGTCAGGAAAAGCAGCACTGTGCACAGCTTTAGAGCATTGCAGCTAATTGCAAGCCTTGGGCAAATTACCCAAATCTCTGGCTCTCGTTTCCTTATCTGTAAATGGGGCAATAGTAGTGTCTTACCTGGTAAGAACTATGTTAACAATGAAAGGTAAATACAAGTAAGGACTTGGGACAGTGTGTGGCTCTGAGTAAGTGCTCCAGGCATTTCAGCCACTCTTAGATCTCATATATATATATATATGATCCCTGAGATCATGACCTGAGCCAAGATCAAGAGTTAGATGCTTAACCCATGGAGCCACCCAGGCGTCCCTCCATTGCTTTTTGAGACAGCACTGCCCCACGTGAGGGACCTGGAGATTGAGAAGTGAGAAAAGCAGACACATAGCTCTGTCCTCTTCAGTTTTAGAGTGATCTTTTCTTTCTTGAGACATCTATTCAAATAAAGAAGAAAACATGGACTTTAATATTTTTATTGAGCTTTTCATGTCCTCTTTGTATTATAGCATTTGAGCATAATAACTTGAAAAGGAATGTGGATTTTCCAATCAATTTTCTAAGCATGATGAGAACCCAAATATATCCCTTCTGCAGAAAATACTAAAGTGCAACAGACTCTACTTGTCATATTTTAAATATACCAGAGAGTAGGTGAGAACTTTTTGTGTTCCATCTATGTGACAACCTCCTTCCCAATCATAGAGAATTGTAAGAATAACCCTGTCTTATTGCAGAAGACAATGTAACCTCATAATATGTTGTAGGTTTATAGTATGTTTTTTTTTAAAATAAATGTTTGTATTCAGAAGAACTTACTAGATAACCATGTGAGTGATTAGACAAGGCTACCTACCAGGAGAGATGTGTGAAGAGAATGACTAAATCTTAAAATAAATTAAAAATTAATTAAAGTGAATTTTCAGTGCTTTTGATGGTGGTAAAATGGACACTTAAAAATACCACTAATGGAGAATAAATTGGTAAACCGTAGCAAAATTATATACATACACACATAGAGCACTTATTTACATATAAATTACTGATATATAAATATATATCATGTATTTGTTTATAACATATCATATATATAAAGAGTAAATTAGTAAATTTGTGGAGGGATTATATCAAGAGTCAAACATTTTGGTCTTATTTTCCAGTTTTATTGAGATATAATTGACATATACCATTGTGTAAGTTTAAGGTGTACAACATAATGATTTAATATACATCATATGTATTGTGAAATGATCACCACAATAAGTTTAGTTAACATCCAAGAACCAAACAGTTTGATCATAACTCCATTTCTGATTTTAAGGAAATGATCAAAGATTAACACATGAAAATTATCACAATAATATTTGTAATACCTAAATGATAGAAATAATTTTTTCAAATTTCCAAACATGAGAAGTTGTATGTTACACCTAATCTATTTGACTTAATATTGTATAACAATTATAACTTGTTAATAAGGAATTTTAATGACATGTAAAAATTCTCGTGATGGAGAGACTGTTAAATGAAGAAAGAAGAATATAATTTTTCTGTGCAGCATCATTTCAGCCATGTAAAAATATGTACAGCAAAAAAGCTGTTATATCTGGACATGGGAATCTGGGTTTCTGCATCTAGATTCCCACATTCAAACCAATAGGATTTCTTTTTTCACACACCGAGCTTCATTTTATGAGAAAGAAAGAAATCACAAGTAACTAAGTTAATGTGAAGAATTTAACAGAGCACATCCCAGGGTAAGTCTGTGGGGAGTGAGTTTATTCTTCTACCCCTCTTAAAAATGACATGTTTAATGGTGACCCTAAGGCCATAACATTCTAAGGCACTTCGGAACCAAGAACGGTTTTGCTGAGTATGGTTTTCATACTAGGTGAACATATTGTCTTCTATTTTTTGAAATTGGTGGGTCTGCGCATATGGAATATACACAACTCTGTGTAAGTGGAAGATCCAATTAACGAAACACTGCATTCTCCCATATTCATGGTAATCTGGGGTTTAAAATCTTGTGACCGCAAGCTTTATTGACTTAAAGAATTAATTTTTATTAATAATTGTGGATCTTACTTGGCCCCAAACAGTCTCCCACATGAGAAGGTCTACATCTGAATGATGCGAATAAAGTAGTTTCCAAGTTTCTGTAGGCAACAGAAAATACCAACTTGTGCCAACTGAAGGGACAACTTCTACCATTACTGTATGGGCAGTGAGAAAGGAGACAGACCACCAATGTGCTTCCCACAGGCCACTGCATTTTCCCATGAGCCTCTCCTGTGGCAGAGTTTCTCAGTGCTACCAAGAGAAGACTGGCATCTCTCCAGGAAGTGAAAGGCTCTTTTTCATACTCTGTGCTGCCATATGTTTTGAGTTGAAGTTGGTACTTTAAAGGTTTTATGAAGTGGCCACAGGGCTTTGCTTGTACATGTGCCTTTGGATCTGCTTCTGAAGACTACCCTCCATGGTCATTCTGATATCTTAACGGCTTTGTTTGCAATTTGGGATACATATTTTGATCTAGGATCAAATAGGACATCTGAATTGAAGACAAACATTTAAACCAGCCACCACATGTGTTTTTTTCAACGTGTGTCCAAAACAGCAGCTTACTTTTGGCATGCTTTTGGATCCCATAGGCAGGACTTCCAAGCTTTCCAGATCCAGGTATTTCAAGAATCCCCTTTTCCAACTGGTGACCTGACCTGAGACATCAGAGTATTTTAAGTGACTCTTAACCACCCTGGAGCTTCCCTAGGTTTGGCCCCTTTGACTCTTTAACTGGGTTAGAGTGGTTCTATCATTTGGAGTCTCTGCTACACTGGAACAAAGACAGTAGTTGTCCTTGTAACTAACTTCTTTTGGGAGAGGAGATGCTTTCATTTAGCTTGTCAGATGGCAAATATTTTTGCTGAATGTCTAATGAGCAATGTATTCATTCCGGGGGTGATGAGCTTAGAGAGAAATGATGGAGGCCTTTTACATTTGAGTTGGAGGGAAGTAGGTCCCAGAATCACAGTGGACCCAGTAGAGGGCTCTATGCTTAGTGGAATAATGAATAAATAAATGAGTAAGTGTACTTTCCATGAGAAAAAAGTGATAATATAGCACCTATGTGGCCAATTTACATGGTACCAATAGACAGATTGAGAAAATTAAGACTGTAGAAGTATTGGCCATGGGACTAGATTTAAATGCGGCAAGTGGTGAGGACATTGGAAGTAGGTCTTAAGGGAGCAAAGCTACTTTTTGGAGTATCTTTTGGAACAGAAGTATCTATTTGTTGCTACACAACAATGCAAAAGTAGCTTCTAGAGGCCCCAGTGCCCCTCTGAGTGTGCCTTTCTAGTCATGAGCATGACAAGGAATGCACAGGTAACAGCACACCTCCAGGTTGCAGAGGAGTTGTCCATGGATTCTTTAAAAACTCATCCTACCATTTGTCAAAATATAGCTTTTCTTTGAAACAGAAATAAAAATAATCCCTCTTTTAACTGAGTTTCCATTACACTTATCTTTTTTCATGAATTAACTTATTTGTTCTATAAATATTTATTGAGAATCTATTCTGTCCCAGACACTGTGATCAGTGCTGGGAATACAAAAAAGGCACGATCCCTGACCCCAAGAGGCTTGGTGTCCAGGAAATAGAAGTAAACAGACAATTAAAATACAATGCTCTTAAAGTATCTCTATTGTACTTATTTATTTTGATGTCTACTTTAGTTAGATGACCTAATTTGACCTATGGGAGTACAGAGACTGGATCTCATTTTATTTGATTCCCTAGCATCTGGGATGCTTCCTATGTGTTCCAGTACCTTTATTGAATTTAATTTAATTGAGTAAAATCTAGCATATGATGGATTTCGAAGTAGTATCCCCTACTTATTTTTTGTTCATATTATTATTATTATTATTTTAAGATTTTATTTATTTGACAGACAGAGACACAGCGAGAGAGGGAACACAAGCAGGGGGAGTGGGAGAGGGAGAAGCAGGCTTCTGGCTGAGCAGGGAGCCCGATGTGGGGCTCGATCTCAGGACCCTGGGATCATGACCTGAGCCGAAGGCAGACGCTTAACGACTGAGCCACCCAGGCGCCCCTTTTGTTCATATTATTATAGAAGTTTTGTATGTTGGAAAAGTACTGCATGTGCTCAGTAATCCAAATTGATCCAGGACTGATTCCAAAATGCCATATTAAAAAAAAACTTTTATTTTTAAGGTAACAGTGTTATATAATGGAAAAAGCTTGAAGTTTGTACTGGATCCAGATTTCAGTTCTGTATAAGTGACACCTTTTCTTAGACCCAGTTTCCTTTTCTCTAAAAGGAAAATATAAACAAAACCTAACTCAGGAGTTTTAAAATGAGATTAAAGTAGTATGTGTGAAAATTGTTTTGTCAACAATAAAGTGAAATGAAATGTTAGCGGTGAATCAAAGAGTCAGTTAATCAGATAGAAAAAGCTATTGGGCCTTGTGGGAGGCAATTATTACTTTTGTTTTTTTTCCCTGTTCATCATCATCTCCTTGGGGAAATGCCCTTTCCCCATTTTTATGTGACTTTGTTGTGCCCCTGCCCCCACCCAGCCAGGGACATGACTGAGGCCAGACCAGACAGTGTCTTAGGAATTGGGACCTTGTGCAGACTTGTGGGTACTGAAGACCATTGGAGTGGCAGCGGTGCCCAGGGGAGCCCAGCAGCTCCAGGGGAGGAGACCCTCACTACCCTGGCTTCTGCCCTTCCCCAGGCCTGGATGTGTTGCTGTGAGCTGCCATGTAGTTTTTCAGCAAACCCTTCTTGTGCTTAAATGAGTCACAGCTTTTGTTTCTTGCCCCTAAAAATATTGATTGATAAAGACTCTCTACTGGGATTGTAATTAATTTGAAGCAATATCTACTAAGTCTTTGTATATTTATTGCATACACACTCCCTAAGATAGGAGATATGCTTTCTGCTTTTGAGAAGCTCTGTCTCCTCTGAGCACCCCACCTTTCCCGAGCCATCCCAGCCGGGGCTGGAAACACGTGACACCTACAGATGGTGTGGCAGTCCCCAGGAGCACCTCACAGGTGGTTTGTGGAAGAGCCTTCTTGACCCCTTCTTGGTATTTCCATTCTCCTCTCACACTGCAGCTACTTTGGCGGTGAATCTTTTGCTGCCAATGCCCAAGAGGGCAGCGGTGCTGGCAGTGCGTTCTCGAAACTGTTGAGCTTCTGGAGTCTGGCCCTGCAACATGTAAGCTCATGTGAAATGTAGTAGCAGTTCAAGGTAAATGACCATTCAATGTCAAGGGACTGCTCCACAGACCAGGCACTGGGAATCCCACTGTCCAGGAGGCTTCTTGGAAGATTGAGGATGCCCACTGCTTATCGGAGGATGTGCTGGGTTTGGATAGACAGAAACAAATGAAGTGGGAATATAGGAAGTGGGAAAGCAAAGATGTGGAGGTGTTAATGAGTGAGGTGTCTACATAGCACTAAGAATAGACAACCCTGAAATGGAGGGAGGATTTTTGTGGGCGCTCGGAGTCTCACAACCAGAAGAACTCACCTGAGTGAAGCACAAAGGTGTGGCTTGGATGGGAAGAGGTATATGAGACACTGATCCCCTCAGCCTATGGGATTACCTAAAGGGGGCTCGGCCAGTGAGAGCAGCCGCGTCCAGCGATGATTAGCTCTGACCTTTGACCTGAGCACAGGAAAGCTTTATCATTTTCAAGATGAGCCGTAAATGACAAACACTGCTGTAAGCCTGGTGGAAGATGGGACGGGAAAGACAGCACTAAACGAC
Organism: Halichoerus grypus; assembly: GCF_964656455.1. NCBI lineage: Eukaryota > Metazoa > Chordata > Mammalia > Carnivora > Phocidae > Halichoerus > Halichoerus grypus. Next base: position 37,529,126 of record NC_135720.1, read on the forward strand.
TGCTCAGGAAATAGAATGTCAGAGTAAAGGATTTGTTATTTCCTGGAGTCAGGGAGGAACCACTGAAGGATTTTGACTGACACAAGATTAGCATTGTCATATGGCCATAAAGTCTTTGACCTAAGAAGGCCCCAAACAAAACTCATTTAATCCATCTATTCACAATCCAAGGGGAGGTAGGGAAGGCTGACACATAACAGTCTCGCTTGAATACTTTTTCAAAAAATGGCCCCTCCTCTCCCTGTGCAGATTCTGGTACATCTGCTGAGGACAGTGGTGGGCGAATGGCATCTGAGAGTTTTTCCCAGGTAAACTAGTCTAGTTTCTGCTGATTAAATCTAGAGTTTTTTCAGATATGTGGATCAACTGATACCCTGGTTACCTACCCATCTTTCCCATCCAAATGGCTCTGTGATCAGTAAGCAACCACCAGATTCTTTCAGGTCTGACACTGATTACCTCTCTGCGTTTCTGCAGTCTGTTATGGTAATGACTCCTTCCAAGTCCCCACACTGGGATTCCATGTTGCCAATGAAATTGGGACCCAACTCCACACTAGCATTCCCGTCGCCCCATCTCTGGCATAGAGACGTCCCTGCATCTTGATAGAGCTCTCTAAGGTAGAGCTTTTTCTGCCTAAGGCATTTCTTAATAGGGGAGCATCATATGGGTCTTCTGAAGTGGGGATGGGGTGGAACAGGGGTGAGGGTGGTTGGGTGGTTCACACATAATAAATTCATTCCAACATTCCCACCTTTTGAAGTTTTTGGACCCCTTGTTCTTCCAAGGGCAATTGTGATATTTCAGCCTCATTTACTGGTCCAATTAACTGGCTAAGGAAACTGTTGTGCAGCAGTTCTCAACTTTGGTACCTATCTGGGTCAATTAAGAAATTCCTGATGCCCAGGATATACCCCAGAAAAGTTAAATAAGAGTCTTTAGGCTTGGACTGCAGCATCATTGGTATTTTTTGAAGGTTGTTCCAGTGTGCTGATAAGGTTGAGAACCACTGTGTTAGGTTCAGGTGCGTTTACTCCTATCAATACATTCAGTCCCATCCAATTTATATTTTGTGTTCCTTGGTCCAATCCACTGGATGTTTCCATTCTCCTCTCATGCTCCAGCTACTTTGGTGGTCATGTTCCCCGAGATCTTGCTTGTTACGGATTGAACCGTGTTAACCCAAAATTCATATGTTGAAGTTCTAAACACCAGTGCCTCTGAATGTGATTGTATTTGGAGATAGGGCACTTAACAGAGGTAATTAAGATAAAATGAGGTCTTATGAGTTGGTCCTAATCCAATATGACTGATACTCTTATAATAAGAGAAGATTAGGACACAGACATGCACAGAGGAGAGACTATGTGAAGACACAGGGAAATGTTAACAATCTGGAAGCCAAGGAGAGAGGCATCAGAATGTAATCAACCCTGCTAACACCTTGATCTTGGACTTTTGGCCTCAAGAACTGTGAGAAAATAAATTTCTTTTGTTTAAGCCCCTCAGCCTATGGTAATTGCTATGGAAACTCTAGCAAATTAATTCACTGTTTATAAAAATTTGCAAGATCCAGGTGCCCGGGTGGCACCCTCCTTTAGTTAGAATGAGTTGGATTTCCTTCAGGAATAAACCTTGCAATTCTTCTTCTAAACCACACAGGTATTTAACTCTCCTAGTGAGCCTGTCGGTAGCATGTGTGTGTGTGTGTGTGTGTGTGTGTGTGTGTCTGTGTGTGTAGGAGTCCTACCTGTTGGGGGGATATGAGTAGGTTTCAAGGAGAATTGGTATTACCTTAAGCAGCATCTGCCGTGGATGGACTCATTGGAAGATTTATAAGTGAGGAAAAGCTTGCTTTCTCTTAGCAGGAGGAAGAGATACTTGGCTGTTGATCTAGAGCTGTGGTTCTCAAATTGTAGTTTTGGGATGAGCAGCTAAGGCTTCCCCTGAGAAGTGTTAGAAATACACAGTGTTGGGGCACCTGGGTGGCTCAGTCGGTTAAGCATCTGCATTTGGCTCGGGTCATGATCTCAGGGTCCTGGGATTGAGTCCCACGTCAGGCTCCCTGCTCAGCAGGGAATCTGCTTCTCCCTCTGTTCCTCTCCTTCCCTCCTTTCCCTCCCCCTCTGCTTATGTTCTGTCTCTGGCTCTCTCTCTCTCAAATAAATAAATAAAATCTAAAAAAAAAAAACCCAAAAAAACAGAAAGAAAGAAATGCATAGTGTTGGACCCTACTCCCTAACCTACTGAGCCAGAAACTCAGGGTCAGCTCCAGCAACTTTCTCTACGGTGGCAGTGACTCTCAAACTTTACTGAGCTTCAGAATTATCCAAGAGCTTGTTAAAAACAGAGATGACTAGATCCCACCCTCTAAATGTCTCATTCAGTAAATTTGGGACAGGGCCTGTAAATGTACATTTCTAACAAGTTCCCAGGTGATGCTAATGTTGCTGGTCTGGGGACCATAATTTTGAGAACGGCATTTCTCAAAGATTAGCACCGTTAAGTCTGAAAAGGCAACGGAAGAAAATCATGTTGCTGGGATTTTGTAGGAGAGTCTGCCCAGTAGGAGGGAGACAGCAGGGAACAAATATCCCAATTTCTCTCTCCTCCCTTGCGCCCATGTCTGCCCCCCTCCCATTGGCAGAGAGGAAGACAGCTGGAGGAAAATCCAATGATACCATCCATAGGGGTCAGCCTTCCAGGACACACAGCAGGGCGTAGAATAAATGTACCTAGTAGGGCTAACAGAAAATGAGTAGCAGATGGGGCCATCCCAGTGTGAACCTTGGACCCCACCTTCACTCAATTTACCATTTAATCTTGTTCAGCCTTTCCATTCAACCTTTTCTATAACTCAACCAAAGTCAAAGAACTAATCAGCGGTAGAGCCAACACTAGAACCAGGTCTTTTGATCCCACATGCTGTGCTCTTCCCACCATGCCAACAGGACTTTAGGCTGATAAATCTGGGTGTGCATAGGAAATACACTGGGATGCGTGTTTGTGATTCGATCTCTCTGTGTTGCAGATGGTGATGGAGGCGCTCTGGGAACTAGGGAAACAGTTCAGAGCTTATTGCAAGACCCTAGATATGAAACTATAGAACACAGGACCAGGGTGGAGGCAGTAGGAGTGGAAATGAGGGAATGGATCATGAAAATCTTTGAAAGGAAGAATGGCTGGGATGTCTTGGGTGAGGGGAAAGAAATATGAGGGTTTGTCAAAGATGAATAAATTCTGAAGGGGAGCCTATTGAGGCGTATGGGGAAGGAAGAATTTACAGGTTCGATTTTCCAACTGAAGCACAGTGGGAGGACCAGGATTCTAAGAGGACAGAGAAACAGAAGTCAGCCCTGTTGCCTCATTCTTGGAGCATGCACCCCCTGCTGCTGATTGTGGCAGGGGTGTGTGTGTTGCTCTCTCTCTCTCACTTCTTCAGCTGGTACCACTTGTGACAACAGCACACTCTGGAAGGATACCTCGCCCAGGGTCAGGTGAAGTGAAGGACAAAAGGTGACTGGCTCCCACAAGGCCAGTCTATGCTGCTGACCTCAGTATACCAGCGTGGTATCAGATCCACCTGGGCTTGAGTCTCGGTTCCGCCATCAGTGTCCAGGCAACCTTGGGCACACCCAGAATCTCCTAGAGCCTTTGAAGCCTCAACTCTGAATTGGGAGTAATAATTAATATCCACCTTTTTCCTTGTTATTTGAAACTTTCTAACCAAGTTGACCAACTTGTCTCAGAATTACAACGGTGACTCAAGGTGGGGGCCCTGGGTGGCTCAGATGGTTAAGTGTCTGCCTTTGGCTCAGGTCATGATCCCACAGGGTCCTGGCATGGAGTCCCAGCTCCTTGCTCAGCGGGGAGGAGCCTGCTTCTCCCTCTGCCTGCCACTCCCCCTGCTTGTGCTCTCTCTCTTTCTCTGACAAATAAATAAATAAAATCTTTTAAAAACCCAAAAAACAAAAAAACAGTGACTCAACGTGAAATAAAGAAAATATTGGCATCTCTGTTCCTAGCCCAGGAGGCAGACAGGTTGACTTTTACATGAAAAGCACAAACTGACTAAAAGAAGCATTTGGTGAGTTAAATTGTGAGAGACTGGCTCTTGGAGGAGAGAGCAGTCACTACTGGAAGAGCAGGTCATGGTTTTAGTCAAATACATTTCCCTTCCTGATATGCTTAAAGAATCAGTAAATGTTATCTTTTCACAAGGTGTGCTTAGATAACTACTTTTGCATACAAATATGACATTTCACCAGATGGACCATTCATGGATCTTTTAGGATCCTCTGGAAATGTCCAAAAGGAGGGAAATTTTAGGTTTGTTACTTGGGAAGACTTCTTTCACAGGGAGTCTTATCAGTTTATAGTGACTGTTTTCAAGGGACAGGTTAGAAAGTCCGATGTTTATGTTATTTAAAAGCGATACTAGCCTTTAAACTCAAAATTTTTGTGGACGCAATTCCTGCCTTCAGCAGGAAGAATGATAGTAAGACATTTCATTTTTAAGCGTCCCACGATCGACACAAAGTAGTCCAGAATATGGCAAAAATTGGCTTTCAAATGATTTCAGTATCTTTCTGAGTTTTCTAGCACCTGCAGTCAATAGGTAGGCTGTTATTTGCTAGTTCTGCAGTGTTGAATGAAGCAATTATTAATGGAAAATGTGAAGTGACCAGCAAGTTAACCCATATTTAGTGCAGTCAGATGACATTTATGTTCAAAGCTGTGATTCCAAGAACTACTGGTAGAGCTAGCTTTAAAGGCAACTGTTCCACAGGCGCCTCGGTGGCTCAGTCGTTAGGTGTCTGCCTTCAGCTCAGGTCATGATCCCAGGGTCCTGGGATCGAGCCCCGCATCGGGCTCCCTGCTTGGTGGGAAGCCTGCTTCTCCCTCTCCCGCTCCCCCTGCTTGTGTTTCTTCTCTTGGTGTGTCTCTCTCTGTCAAATAAATAAATAAAATCTTTGAAAAAAAAATAAAGTTCAACGGCTCCATTAAATAACATGTGTTGTCTCCTTCACCTTGTTCAGCAACTTGGAAGTAAGTGACAAATTCCCATTTTACAGATGAGGAAACTGAGGGCTCTAAGAAGTTAATGACTTGCCCATGTCACCAGGCTAGCAGGTGGCGGGGTTGGGCCTGGAACTCAAGTCTGCCTGATTCTCAAGCTGGGGCTCTTTCCATGATGTCACACCATCTCCCCAAATGGACAGTCCCAGCGTTGACAGCTGTCCAGATCTGGAAGGGTGACTTCCAGCTGAAATGAGGGTGGACAGTGTACAATCTTGGGAAAAGTTGATGGGAAACAAATCTGAATCAGCCTTATAGAGCAAGGGCTGACTGTGTTATATGGAAATAGGTCTCAAGAATGGACACTTTGCCCCTAAAAAAATTTTTTTGGGGCCTGTCGTGTCCCTGCATACTTGAGAATTCTGGCATAAAAACATTTCTTTTGTTTACATCACTGGACCATACATGTAGCCCTGTTTATCTCTTAACATGTTTGTGTTAATTAGTATTCAAACTTGTTTGCCATAGGATAATTCACCGAGATGGGACAGAAAGAAATGAGATGCAAAGAAAGTAAATTTGGATAATTTGGAAGGTGAAAAGAAAGTTTTGGAGAAGGGCACCTGGGTGGCTCAGTTGGTTAAGCGACTGCCTTCGGCTCAGGTCATGATCCTGGAGTCCCGGGATCGAGTCCCGCATCGGGCTCCCTGCTCAGCGGGGAGCCTGCTTCTCCCTCTGACCCTCCCCCCTCTCATGTATTCTCTCTCATTCTCGCTCTCTCAAATAAATAAATAAATCTTTAAAAAAAAAAGAAAGTTTTGGAGAAGAAACTACACAAAAATGGCAGGACAAGGTGGGGGTTCACAATGAGGGGCCTTTGCTACTCCAGGAGTCAGTGTGAGGACTCGGGGAATGGAGGGGTGAGGTCAGGGAGAGGGGCCACCAAAGGTTTATGGATCCTTTGTTTTATAATTTTTAGCTAAGGGTGGCTCTGAATTAGGGTTTGGGGCACATGTGATGGGAAAATCAGATTGTGAGCAGAGCAGGAATTAATCTTAGTAACTGTCCAGCTTAACTAGGAAAAGCGTTGAAGGCCTGGGGGCTATTGCTGTCCCTGAAAGTGGACCCCAGGAGCCCCTGGCCTCAAGGCTGATAACAGAAAATCCAGGCAGGCAGGAAGATCGCAAGGCCTTCCCGGGGGCTTGTCGCACAGGTGGGGGCCGGCTCCTGGGGGGAGATGGCAAGTCAGTGAGACAGCGGGACAAGACCACCCCGAAGAGAAGAGGATGTGCCGAGAAGGTAGACTCGGAAACTGAGTTTCATGCTTGCATTCAAAAGGGAAAATAACCCTGCTGCTATGTCATGAGGAAGGATGTTTCTGTTAACGCGGAGAGCCGGGAAGAGCCACAGAGGCTGTGGGAGGCCTTCTGGCGTGTTCCGCTTGACCTCCCACTTGACTCGTGGCACCTCGCCTGTGATGGACACCAGGAGCCACTCCCAGGCCTCCACTTGTGAGTGTTGAAGTGTTAGTCCCATAATCCAGCCTGCAAGTGGCCGGTAAGATGGAGTGCATGGGGCTCAGTGCAAATTCCAGCCCCTTCGATAAGTTGTCCGTGGTCTGGGGCTTGCCTGATCAAAAGGTGCAGACTGGAATTAAGATTCCAGATAAGCAGAATGAGTGTCTGGGGAGAGGCCCATTCAATGCTCTGAGGCCAAATGCTGTAACTTGTGATCTTTATTTAACCCACACAGAGGCAGGGATTCTTGGCTATTTCGGCGAGGTTAGTGGACAGCCTGCATCTCTCAGGGCCCGAGATATAAACACAGTGCAGCCAGAGTGAGGTATTTCCCCAGGCGATGCCGAAGGCTCCTTGTTGAATCGCCTCTGGGAGGGCAAACTCTAAATACCATAAGTGTTTAGTTAAAAAATACTGGACCATGTTATCTGCTCCTCATGTGGACCACATGACGTAATTGATTAACTGCCTCTAGGCTGGGGTCCCAGCTTACTTTCGCCTATGTGGTCTGTTTACCGGCTGGAGAAATTTTTAGAATTTCTCACTGGACACTTTGAAATGAGAAAATTATCTCAATGGTTTATTATGTAGTGGCTTCTTTGCATATGTGTACATAAAGGTAATTTGGGTAAAATAGATAAAAGGGGAACAAACTGTTCTAGAAAGGAGACGTTGCCATATCCGACTGGCAAATCCTTGATGGAAAAATCTTGATTCACAAGACTCTATTGTCAACAGTACAGAGAAGGAACGCTGACAGGAGTCTGAGATGCGGTCCCAGAAAATACAGATTTACACGAATCAAGGATCCTCTCTGGAAGTAAAATGGCCCTTCCTCTTTCACATGCTGAGCGGGATTTCTCTTTTCCTAAAAGGACCTCCACCCATTGAAGCGAATGCTGGGACCTTCCCAGCCAAGCTTGTCTATATTTGCTTGTTTCAGAGCCAGCAATGGAAAAACCCATTTCTCAGATTTATTTAGCAACACTGTCATTTCTCAGATTTTCCCTATAAATCTTATTCTAGGGAATAAGTTAACTCTGAGTTAATAATAGCAAGTCGTTTGCATGCAGTTACGTGATTTGTACTTCTTTCATCAGACATCTGAAAAATGACGTACCAGCTCAGATTTCTGGATTTCCAACAGTTTCAAGGAGTCTGACCTCTGCAAGAAGACAGCCTCAGAGTGGCATGCTACTAGAGTGTTCCTTGATTCGAGAAACTAAATGCAGAAATAATACCAGTTAACTTACTATACAGAAAAAAGACTTTTATTTTTGATTCTCATTGTTCCTTTTCCCTTTTTCTTTCTTTCTTTTTTTGGCAAATTGTTATTATAGATTAGTTGAAACACGCAAAAGGAGACAGGATGCTGTAATGAACCCTCCTTTACCCCCTCACCCGAAGACATTTTCAATTCCTCACCAGTCTACCTTCATAAAAACTCCACTAACCACCTCTCTTCTTATTTTGAAGTTCAACTCAAAAAAAAATGCATTTCATCCTTAAATATTTCAGTATGCTCTAAAGTTTATTTTAAATTCAATACAGAGCAATGATTTAATTCCAACAATAAAAGAATCTTTGAAAAAAATACCCTCTTTTGAAAAAGAAATCTTCTGTCCAATTTTTTTTCAAAAGAATGTCCTGCTATTTTTAAGAGAATGTCTCCTCTGTAAGTACTTTTATTATTACTAAGTACTATTATTAACCTGATTTTTTTTTGGGAGAGGGGTCCCTGAAAAGGATTTTCCAATTTAAATGTGCTCCTGGTCCTAAGTACTAGGGTCCATTATTTTTTGAAATTGTAAATGAAGACGGGTCAATACTTTTTTTTTTTTTAAGATTTTATTTATTTATTTCACAGACAGATAGTGAGAGCAGGAACAGAAGCAGGGGGACTGGGAGAGAGAGAAGGAGGCTTCCTGCAAAGCAGGGAGCCCGATGGGGAAATCGATCCCAGGACCCTGGGATCATGACCTGAGCCGAAGGCAGACGCTTAACGACTGAGACACCCAGGCACCCCATGAGGTGGGTCAATATTTAAATCGTATCCCAAGATCAGCAGCTTTGCAGCATGAGAGTGGTATAGGGCATGCTTAAATCCTTTAATGAAAAACACAAATTTCATTTGATATAAGGGAATTTGATATGTTTCTATTACCTTTGTGCTTTATAACTTTCTATTGTTCTAATAGAAAACTGGAGGTTTACATGTTTCTGGCAACAATGTTGTCCTTTAAAACTTGAAATAAACATGGACACCTGGGTGGCTCAGTCAGTTAAGCCTCTGCCTTTGGCTCAGGTCATGATCCCAGGGTCCTGGGATCGATTTCCCCATCAGGCTCCCTGCTCTTTGGGGAGCCTGCTTCTCCCTCCCCCACCCCCACCCTGCTTGTGCTCTCTCTCACTCGCTCTCTCTCTCTCCCAAATAAATAAATAAAATCTTTAAAAAAAACCTGAAATAAACAAAATCTCTTTGATGAGTGACTCTGAGTGTCATAACTGATGAGAAAAATGTGATGAAAGATGCTGGCAAAAACCATGAAAGCTTTATGAAACAAAGACTACCAAACTAGAACCACAAACTTGTGCTAAGTGATAGTCAACAAAATAAGTGTGTTTTTCAATACTTCTCTTAGGAAAATCAAGCTGAAATCCTATATCAAATCTTGCTCAGTTTATTTTGTTGAATTACACTAAAAAAAAAGTGGTTACACAACTAAGCCAGTGTTCCCAAATGAAGCCAACGTGACACTTAGTCATTAATGGGCTATAGACCACAGTGTTCCTCCCATTTATATTTGGAAATCAACACATAAGCAGGCATCGGCATTTCAATGGTAAATAAAAAGGCATCACATTCCTCTTTCCCCAGGCCAGCTACTTTTAAAGTTCTCTCTCCCTGGGCTCAGGAAAACAACCCAGGATCTGAGCTCCTGTGAGAACCTGTCTGATTTAAGCTCTGCCAGGAAAACACCAAGTAGTGTTTACCTTACACTACAATGCGGGCTGCCTGAATAGTGGGCTGATCAAAAGGGATAACAGGTCAGAGCACTGAATAGAACCACAAGGAAATCCATTCCTAAGTGGGTTTCACTGGGCATCCATGTGTCCTGCGCCCGGTTTCAGAACTCTGTTTAGCTCCCCTTGAAGTAAGGCTCCGTTGATTTCTCAATTTAAGAGCAGTAAGAACATATCAAAAAACCAGCAAGCAAGTGGGACCGTCCTAGCTTCCTTTCCCAAAGATGGTTATCGGCTCCATCACACATCTCTGGTCTTCACCCCTGGGAACCAGCCTTCGCCTCCGTTTGGACAGTGTCTGAGGATTCATCAGCAAGAGGCTGTCTACTGATACTGAGTTTCTTCCTTCCCTTGCTGACAAGCAAACACCGCTCCCGCCGGTTTACTGGGATCTTCTGGTGCTTGAGAGTGGTTCCGAAACAGCGCCGGCTGCCCTGCCTTCCTCCGCATTGTCCCGCACCTACGGGCCATTCCCAGAGTGAGAAAGAAAAACAATGGCCCTCAGTGCCACGGTGCAGAATGGCAATGGGAGGAAATGGCAGAGACACAGGAAACAGGGAGAGAGGTTTTCTTACACAAACAAGCCCTGGGAGAAGCAGACTAGGAAAACAAAGGTAAAACCGGAGAAGGCGGCCACTGGGCCCCGGGGAGAGTGCGGTCAGGGCAGGGGCCTCTGCCAGAGCAGTGGAGCCAGGGCCCTTGGCGCCTGTGGCACCTCGGTGACCGAGCCTTCAGGGGCTCCTGAAGTCTGAGGGGAAGAGAGGCCAAGAAGGAAACCTAAGAAAATCTTGACCTTCTGCGCTTAGAGTCTCGGTGAAGGGCTCACCCGGTCCCCGTGCGAGTCCGGAGCTAGCCAGCCACGCCTCACCCCACTGCCTCCCCCTCTGCTCGCCCTCCCACACCAGCCGGCAGGGAATAGACGCACCCAAGGTCACAGCTCCTGCCTTTGGGTAGGGACCCGTCTCCGGAACAGTCTGCTCGCTATCCTCTTCCGCCAAAAGAGGCGAGTCTCGGCCTCTGTCTCACTGATGCTGCGCCCTTGCTCAATCCTTCCTGGTTAAGGAACTGGTTTCTCTGGGATGCATCCCTGCCGCCGTTGCTCCTGCATCTCCACTCCCATAATGCCTGGTAGGCATCCTTAGTACAGAGCCCGAGTGCTCCCTTCTCATTACTTGTTGCTTGTACATCGCCTGCACTCAGTAGGTGCTCAGGAAAGGCATGGGATATGAAGTTAATCGAACTCCCTACCTGTACTTTGCTCTCAGGTAGAATCTTCCTGTCCTTGGGCTTCTGATGCTGGCTCCTCCCTAGTGACCCTTCTTGGCCACTTGCAGTATCCACCTGCTCTTTCTTCTAGGACTTTCTTCCAGAAAGGGGCCAGGGAATGTTCTGACAGGGCACTAGGAAACCCCTTCTGCCTACTCCCTAACTATGTTGAGGGTAGCATGTTAGGAGTAGGACCACTGTCTGGAGAATGCTGCCATTTCTAATATTCCTCTGTGGAATTAGTTTTGGAAGGCGTCCCCACCCCACCTCCTGACCCCCAGTGGAAATGATTCAGCCAGGGGCAGCTCCAAGGTTGGCTTGGGGGATGGTGATGGCTAGAGCTGCCCTATAATCTCCACTGCCCTCTGTCCTAAGCCACCATGAATAAGACAACACAGTTTTATATGCACTATTTTGTGTGTGACTATTGCTAGTTTTCTAAATGTGGTATTAATAAAATAATAAAAGAAATCTATGCCAGTTTGAGCTGGAGTTTCCTGAAAGGTACATGGAGACATGAAGAGGTCCCCTCAGAGTGAAAGAAAGGGTGAGCTCAGCCCAGGAGGATGTGGTTCAGAACACATTTATTCCCTTAGAGAGGGCTTCACTCTGGGGCTCATGTCCCCTTGAGCTATGAAGTCATATTTAGCATTTAGTTTGACACCCAAGTATTCAGTGGCATCTACGTACCCACATGTCTTTGTGTGGTGAGGCTATGGAGAAAGGAAGAGATGGGACAGCAAATGGAGGTGAGGCCTGCCTCACGCTCTTCCACCCTCCTCATGGGCCTCAGGGGGAAGCAGCATTTTACAGGGTCCTCAGTAAATAGCAGCCACATAAGTCATGGCCTATGGCCCATGGTGGAGCCCTCAGGTCAAGGAGCAGTGGTCAACTGGATGACTTGAAGGCTGGTACAAGACACAGGGGAGTGATCCTAGGATGGAGGGGAGAGCCACCGCCGGAGTTACTCGTGTGACTAGTTGTGTAATGTATGTCCCTCTCACTAAATTACAAATGCCTCGTGGGCAGGGACTATGTCCAGAGTTCTATTCAAGAACTATTTGTTGGGGCACCTGGGTGGCTCAGTCGGTTGTCTACCTTCGACTGGGGTCATGATCCCAGGGTCCTGGGATCAAGCCCCGCATCAGGCTCCCTGCTCAGTGAGGAGTCTCCTTCTCCCTCTCCCCCTGCTCCTCCCCATCTACCCCTCACCACCCCCACTCATGTTTTCTCTCTCTCTCTCTCTCTCAAAATGGATGAATAAAATCTTTTAAAAAAGAACTATTTGTTGAGCAGGTGAATAGATACATTTATCACACTATTGATTTTCTAAGTTTCTGATTTCCTCATTCAGTCATTAAAAAAAAAACCCACAAAATATATTGACTCTTGTCTCTGAGCTGAGCACTGGCCAGACACCAAGAATAATGCAAAGCAAGCAAATAGATGAAGCTTCCCATTAGGATATGCTTCTCTGACAGAGTTCCCCAAACTTATAGAGCTTGCCCACAGAATTCAGCCCTGCAAAAAGTTAATTCCTTCATCACGCGGAAAACCAGCCCTTGGATACGCTGTTCCTATTTACAGGACGTACTGATGACGTCTGTTTCTCCCTGTTAGAATGATCTCTTTTTTGCATCTTCCCCAAAGATACTTAGGATTCTTAGGAACGTTAGTTCATTTATCTCTCAGACTCCAAGCGCATGTACAACAATGCAAGTTTGTTTGAAATAAGGCGAAATTCTAAAGTTTGGACCCATCTCCAGATCTGTGAAGGTCGGCATGGGTCTAGATTTGACAACAAGCTGATGGACACAGCACTGTTTTCTAAATGCTCTGAAAGTTAATAAAGCTGATTACCTCTCAGGCTTGGGCAAGGACTTACGGGGTAGGGATTTTGAAACTAGAAAGAAATTTGCAAGTAACCTTCAAGTTTTTCTCATTTTATGAATAACGGTAGAAAACAGAGTAAGAGCTTCTATTTCTAGCTCTTCTACTGTCCATATTTGGTTGTCCTTAGGCAATTCCAGCCAACGTCTTTTGAGTATTATCAGTATCTGCCCTATCTACCACATAGGATTTTAAAGAGATTATAGATATGAAAGTACTCTGAGAAGGTTGAAGTGCCCTGTAAATGAGATGCCTCTGGAAAGTCTAGGTGGATGCTGATTCAATTTTCTAGTACCTGGGAAGTGGTTTCAGATAAAGCAAATCAGGACTGTTTCTTTAAATGAGATAATATATGTAAAGCTCCCACTATAGTCTCAGGCTCCTAGTGAGTGCTCAATAAATGTTTGCTGTTATATGATTATTTCTTTCCTCAGAAATATATGATCTCAGAAAATACAATCATTTCAGAGCACTACATGGACCAATCACACTTAAAAATAAACCTGTCTTGGTTTATACTGAAAATGGTATGTGCATGGGATATCTTTATCTTGATGAATACAAGCCAAAAAGCAAGATTTTCAGGTTGAAGGAGTAAAATCCATGCATTAAAATTTGGAATTGATCCCAGAGAGCAAATTGTATCCCTCAGTAAGTCCTTAACCTTTCTTCATCTACATTATTTACCTACAGTATCTTGGTTAAAACTTTGTTTTCAAGGATCAGATCTAAAAGGATACTTAGTGTCTTTTGTATAATCACTACACATATTTATATCAGTTTTCCCACAAGTCCAAATTTGGGGGGGAGCCCAGATCATTATGATACTCCCAACTTATCCACAGCATTTAAATAACTAGAACACAAAGATGAGATCATTTTTTAAAAAAGATTTTACTTATTTATTAGAGAGAGAGCACAGCAGGGGGAGCAGCAGGCAGAGGGAGAAGCAGGCCCCCACTGAGCAGGGAGCCTGACGCGGGACTCGATCCCAGGACCCTGGGATCATGACCTGAGCCGAAGGCAGACGCTTAACCAACTGAGCCACCCAGGCACCCCAGATGTGATCATTTTTAGCAAATAGTTGGAGCTTCAAAGAACAAATTCCTTATTAAAAAAACAAAACAAAACAAAACTCACTTTAGCAAGAGGTTTGCATTAATTTCTTTTTAATTTCAAAATATTTTATCTCCATCAATTTGTTATCTAATAGTAGAAGCTACTGAATGGGAATACTCATTCTCTGGATGGGGACGTGCAAAGACCATGTGAATGTACAACCTAGAAGTGATTCTAAGAGAAAATTAAAAATAAATATCTCAGACCACTGTTATCCATTCTACAAACTTCCTCCCCAATTTGCGTTTTTCCTCATCTTGTCTGTGGGCTGATGTTTACTTCTGGGCTGGGCTGTTACTCACAGGGCTTCTAACTGGGCATTTGACTTCAACTGGATTTTAATTAAAATAGGTCCAAACTGGAATGGGGCGCCTTGCAAGAGTGCGACCCCCATCACCGGATGTTCAGTGAGAGTCCTGATGGCTGTATATATACTGAGGATGCTGAAGAGAGCATCCTTTGGGAGTTGGCCTCTCTGGCTAATAAAATCGTTTCCAATTCCTGAGATTTTATTCTGAAGATCTAAGTTACCATAATCATATTTCTTTTTTGCTTTTATTGTCTAACTACTCCATTCGTATGAGATATTTGGCATTTTACTTAATTCGATGCTGCTCGCTCCTTTGGTATTCATGCAGCTGCGTACTTGATTTTAAAACCACTTGAGAATTGCTGGTCCTGCCTTAGGCAGTTGTCACCAAGACCCCCCAACCCCTCAGCCCCCAAAACAACTCACTGGTAGAAGAGCCTCCCTAGGGGGAAGAGGGGCAAGTCTGGAGTGAAAACAGGACTATGGATCCTAGAAACTCAGTTTAGGGAGTTTGATGCAAGGAGGCAGAAGGGAACAGAGAGACCATAAGGATGATTTATATTGCTATTTAGGAAGCAGATAGTGAGATGTGCAAAAATAATCAAAGGTTTTCTCAAGGAAAGTGAAGGGGGCACATCGCAGCCAGTGACTAGTGGAGTTGGGTTCGTTCGGTGCAGCCTTGTTCATGATGACAATGGATTAAGAGTCTAAATTGCCTAGTGGGGTTGTTCCACCGTTGTATCCTCCCATCCCTGCCCCCAGGCCCGCCCCGCTGCTATTTCAATGGAGTTCTTTATTTCTCTTGGGTAAGTTCAGTTCATCAGTATGGACCTGCTTTAATTCTCCCAGAGCCCTCCAAACATACATGCCTTGTGAAATTTGGTCCCTGGGTGATTGAGCCATGCCCAGCCACCTGCTCTTATGCTGCGGAGTGGGAAAAGTAGCCGTGGCCAGTTGCTGAATTTCTTCCTCCAGCAATTTCAGAAAGATGTGGGGGCTTATGAGGAGTGGTGATTCAAGTCCTTAGGTAAAGGAGAGAAGGATGAACAGAGATGGATGTTAACTAGACTGACTGTGATTATTTTGTAACATATACAAATATTGAATCATTATGTGGTACACTTGAACCTAATACATTGTATGTCAATTACAGCTAAATTTTAAAAGAGAAACTTGGACCCTAAACTATGGAACTGTAACATTTTAGAAGCAGCAGATACCTTAGAGATTATCTTGTTCACTGATCCTCCACCCTGACTGCCCATTAGAACCCCCTTGGTTGCTTTTCAAAACAATGCCAATATTGACGCTCTACCTTAGACCGATTAATGTCCTTGAATTGGCCTCATGGAAACTACCTTATTTTTCTGACAAACAAAACGAGAAGTGCAGTTTCCGTTCATTACACCAGGTCCCAGAGCCAGTGGGGGCAGAGAGGCTGGCAGCCTCAGGGCAGCGAGCTCCCACCAGGAAACATTTTGGTAAAGGCTCATTTCTCTCCTTCATTTCATTTTTTTTTTTTTTTTTCAGTTCCAGATGGAAATGGTAATCCTCTATTTCTTTATGGCATTTCTTTGCTTCTACACTCACCAAACACCAACTACATCTTTGAAGGATTTCTCTTGCAAAAGAACTTGGAAACTCCAGGCTGTTTTGTTTATTTAAACAGTCCATGACCAGAGACACTTGGGATCAACCAAGATCATGTGGAGTTGATGAAGCCCCCCCGCATAAACACACACACACACACACATCTTGAGATGCAATTGACCAAGTTGGTGGGTTCAAAAGGGTAAGAAATTCGATTGGAATGGGTTAAACGTACAGGAAGGCATTCTCGTCTTCTCCCCCCACCCTTCATTCCAACCCCTAAGCTACGCTGTGGTTAAGTGGGTCACATGAGAGCCTCCCAGGTGGCCAGCCACCCTCAGGAGGAGACACTTGGGGCCCTCTGACCTGAGGGCAGCATTTTCCATTACAGAAGTGAAATGAGGCTGTAAGGCTGGAAAGGGGACATTGTCATTGAATGGTGGCTGACTTTTACAACCCAGAGCAAAAACTCAAAGCTTTCAGTCTTCCCTCACTCCCTCCCCGCCACATTTCTTTTCACAAAGCAACAAATTCTGGCTGGTTATCACTTATGCTCCACCCCATTCTTCTAAGTTAGCTTTTGTGCAGGAAAATAGAGAACTGTTTTCATTGCCTTATCAGCGTCCCAGGAAAGGGGAAAGGAGCGTCTGGCCTGCTATCTGCGCCTTGCATGGGGACAATGAAACGCTGAAAACAGGCTCCATGGGCAAGGGGCTGCCACTCCAGACCCGCAGAGCGAGGCTCTGTAAGGACCAGGGAAGGAGGGGCTCTGCTTAGCCTTCTGAAAACATAATAGCCCCTGGGGTGGGCTGCCGCAAACAGGAAGGGTGTGGGCAGGATCTGAGTGCAGGGACCATTCTGCTCCTGCCGCCCATTCCCACAGCCTTTGATCAGTAGGCAAATGGCATTTTGTGCCCAGAGATAAATGCTTGGTCAGAGGGCGTGTGTGGCTGTGGAGGGGGATAAGGATTAAAGATGGAGATGTTTTATAACCTGCCTTAAGGATCTGTGTTTTAAACCTGGGATCAGGGAGGTGCTAACAACAAGGGAACAGAAAGATTTTCTATGGGGGCATTCATTCATTCATTCATCAGACATTTTTTTATGCATGCACCCTGTAAGTTCAAGGCACCGTGCTAGACAATGGAGGAGATGCAATGGTGAATAATACACAAGCTCTTTCTCGTCTAATATGGCAAATCTCAAGTGTGGCGAGGTTGTTTGAGATGGGAGAAATTGTGGAGCCAGGTAGCAAGAGGTGGGGTACTCTTTTAGCCTATATACATCCTTCCCCGTCATAGACTCAGATATACACTGCCCTCACCTCCACTCTTCCCACCACGGGCCTTGTGCTCTGCAGTTGAGAATCACTGTGAACTAGGAATGTTTTGGGCCTGTGAACTGAGTGGAGGCAGAATAATAAAAACAAGGGAAACTCCTTCTTGGTCTAATTTGCAAAGCTAAGACTCATACAAAAACAAACAAATAAGCAAACAGCAATAAAAACAAATAACCAAAGCCTCTAAATACACAGTAAAGAGTGTCATTGCAATCAGGGAGATGGAGACCTAAATGAGAGCAGAGAGGAGTGGCTCTTTTCAGTGGGGACAATGGTGAGAATGGTGATGGTGGGCATGTGAAGAAGAGCCCCAGGGAAGGCATGGTTCCTAGAGGAGGCCTTGAGGCTGGATGAGATGAAGTTGAGAATGTGTGGTGATGGCAAGAGGTGCTGGGGAGGCTGGGAAGGGTAAAAAGAACATTTTGGGGGCAAATAAAACATTATAAATAGAACACAATGATGGGGTGAACATGCCTGATAGAAAATAGCTCACTTTGGCTGAGAATGTATATGTTTACTCTGGAAAATATTGGAAGGCTATTCTCCAGAGAGCTTTGAATGCAGACTAAGACCTTAACCTGTGATCAAGCCACAGTCTGTGGGGGGTTGTCCTGTCACCCATCACTTACCAACCCTAGACTTTTCCATAGCCTAAAGGAAGGTCCCCGGGTCCTGTGGTAATTCCCTGCCTCTGGGCCACACACACGATTTGAGGGCAACACACCATGAAAGGTCAATAAATGGCTGGAACCCTTTCTGAAACTCAGGCAAAGGTGTCTTACCATTCATTGATCGATTTATAAAACAAATATCTCATGGAGGTGTCCTCTTTAATTTACAATTAAATTATAATTTATAATATGTAATTAATTTATATTTAAAATAATTTTTTATTTACAATTTAACAATGTCCTGGCATTATTCCAGCCCTTGGGAGTACAGCACCAAACAAAAACTGCAGAGTCTTATACCCAAAGAGCTGATACTCTAATTGGGGAAAAGCCGCCAACGAATAAATGTAGTGAGTTAGGGTTATGAGGCAGACTAATGCTGGGTAAGATGTTGAGAGAGATGGTGTTGATGGGTTAGTTTACAGAGGGTGGTCAGAGAAGGCCTTTTGATAATTGAGTGCCATTTGGGCAGCAACATGACTGAAGTGAGGGAAAAGCATTTCAGGCAGAGGGAGTTTGGGGGAATTTGGTCACTTCTATAGTCAATGGAAGGAAGAGGGACATTGCAAAAATCCACTTATGATGGATACGTACACCTCCTCTCCGAGGTGAGGAGACAAGTAAGAGAAAGCCAGTGTTGTATGCTTGATCTGGAAACAATGCCATGCCGCTGTTGGAAGCTCTGCTCCTTGGGCAATTCTGGGTGTTGTTTCATGTAGCCTTCTTAGGATGGAGGCAAACAAAGTTTACCAAAAATATCTCCATAAACCCTGACTTTGATGAGCAATCCTGGATTAGGAAAACATTGTGGTCTAGAATTCTTCTATGACACTGAAGGTGGTTTTTGCAAGGAGAGTATGAAGTTTTTAAAGGGTGGTGGGTTGTTAGGGATGGAGAAGTCCTTCTTATAAGTCAGTTGTTTATTAATTCAAAAAAGGCTTCTCCTTTGAGGTGAAAGGGAGGATACAACTTTCTTGCCCACTTGAGCCACAGCTCACCAGTGAACAGTGTCAGCGTTTTCTTTGGCAGATGAAATCCCTGTTAAAACACTACAAAATTTGGTATATTTCCCCATGCCCTACAACTGCCTGCTACTTCCCCAAACCTTATGTAAATATAGTTGGGAAGCTTAAAAAAAAAAGCATGTGTAATAAAAAAAGAATGTGTGTGGAAAAACTGGTAAGCAGAATGAGTCTCATATTTTGGTATACAGTGTGTTCCTGAAAACGAGAGAGTTGAACTGTAGATGTACTCACTTCCTGAGGGCTAAATACAAAAAAAAAAGAAAAAAGAAAAAGAAAAGAAAAAAGAAAAGAGTGCTAATTTTTAAAGAAACATTTAGGCGTAATTCAAGGGGCCTTGTCAATATTAATTAAGGTTGGGGGTGCTTCCTCTTATAACTAGTATCATACTTTTAAAATATTTTCATTTTATTTTCATAAGATAAGGGAAAATGTAATCTAAAAGGAATATAAACACTTTTCTCTCTTCTTTTCTTCTTTTTTTGTAATGACATTTCTTTAAGCGTGATCTTACCTGGAAGACCTCTTGTTAAGGAAATGAGATGTGTTTGAATGCGCTTTCCTGGGCTGCTGGGGCGCTTTTCTGTTTTGGCCCCTGAGGGATCTTAACCATGTATATGTCAAGACCTCTCAGATAGCAGCACATGTGGCAAGTATAAGTGGATTATTCAGCTCCATGCTCATCAAACAGGGAGTTTTAAACTAGAAAAGGAAACTTATCAGAAGAGACTTTAGTTTGCTCTGTATTGGACCCTGGAATTAAGCATGCATACATATGTACATATATATTTGCATACATACATCAATCTCTAGAAAATACAGATTCCATTTTTCCTCTACTTGTGACCACTAACCTTTTTCTTTTTTCTCCAAATCTCTTGAAAAATGGTGCAGGGCTGCTTTAATGGTTTCTTTGTTCCTTTACAGAGCAACAGACTCTTGGCCTTGAAACTCTAGCCTGTATGCAGATCTTGGTTCTGCCTCACGCTTGAGGAGCCATCTGCCCGAAGCTTAGAACTCTGGAGTGACTCTGTGGCCCTTTGGTATCCTGGTCCGAGCCCAGCTGCAGGTGGGTGGGATGAATGAGAGCCAGGGGGAAAGAGGGTCTCTTCCCATCTGCTCTAAGGTGATGTGCTTTGGAGATAACTATTTATTTGTTTATTTATTTATTTATTTAGTTGACAGAGCACAGGAGAGATAGTGAGAGAAAGCACAAGCAGGGGGAGCAGCAGAGGGAGAGGGAGAAGCAGACTCCGCACTGAGCTGGGAGCCCGATGTGGGACTTGATCCCAGGACCCCAGGATCGTGACCTGAGCCAAAGGCAGATGCTTAACAGACTGAGCCACCCAGGCGCCCCTGGAAATAACTACTTTTGAATAGCCTGTCTGACCTAATTGGAAAACCCAGGATATGGGGTATAGAATCAATTGCCCTGTCTTGGGAATTTTCTTAATTTCTAGGGCAGGTCCAGGATAAATCAAATATTTGAGGCATGAATAAAATCCATTTGATCCCAATTTGCAACAATGGACAGAAGACTCGTTGGGTATAGTTCATCTTTCTTTGACCACTTTGTAGCTCTGAGAAATTGAGTATGCAGCCCCACCTCCTTGAGTTTCTACTACCTTGACTCCATAATGGGTAGCAATTTCTTCCAGTGGGATTGTGACGCTTACATGAGACACTGTTTGAAGAGGACATCATCATTCCTGGCACTTAGTGTCTGATGTATGTTCATTCCCTTTCCTGTGACTATGAACAAGATGTGAGCATTGGCTCAGGAGCTCAGGTTTTAGCGGCAGTACCATATTCTCAGACCCATCTGACATGAACACGTGGTATTAACTATTTCAGATTTACTGGTGAAATCATATGAAATTCCACTTTCTTAAAATCAGCATTAATTCATGCAACATGGATATCTGCTAGACTCCCTGCTAAGCTCTGGAGATATCAATGAAGTACAGTCCTCATCTTAGAGCAGTTCTGAGTTTAGGGGAAGGCCCAGCACATAACAGACAAGGATTACTTCTTGTCAATCAAGCAAGGAGGATGGAGGATGAAAAGGTATTGGGGTGGGGGAGGCATTTTTAATAAGGACACTGAATGAATCAGATGGAGGTGGCTCAAGGAACCTACTTAAAAAAACACAGCTCTTAAATACATACATTCTAGAAGTTTAATTTTTATGAGTAATTTTTTTGTCCCTCTTACAGTTAACTATAAAAATTAAGCCCACTTTATCACCTTTTCTTATTATGTGCTCTTATGTTGGTTTTTTTTTTTTTTTGTAACCTCAAATCCTATTTACCAAGAAAACCACTCTTTCTCCCACATCTTCTCCAATCATCACATCAAAAGTAGCAGGCGCTCAAATAATTAAATTCACTGAGCTCTCTCAAAAATGTAGATCTCCAGGGCCTGGATGGCTCAGTCAGTTAAGCGTCTGACTGGTGATTTCAGCTCAGGTCATGAGCTCACGGGCTGTGGGACTGAGCCCAGCCTGGGGCTCCACACTCAGCGGGGGGTCTGCTTGGGATTGTCTCTCTCCTTTTGCCCACTTGTGCGCACTCTCTCTCTCTTAAATAAATAAATAAATCTTTAAAAAAAAAAAAAATGTGGATCTCTATGGGTGTGTTGTCCAAGCCACCAAGATTGTGCTGAGGTCTCTGAGCACCACAGATACATATGTGCAAGTTCACTGCTTTCGAGGCACACGGATACATGCTTGGTCTCAGCTGCATATCAGTGTCAGGGTTCATTCGGGCGTATTGAGCCTGAATAAGGAACGAGCATTATGTGGTCCCCTGGTCATTGTGTAACACTGGAGCATGCTTTTGTTTGAGTTTACTGTTATAATGACTTGTGGGTTCAAGTTGTATTTATATGGCACGCTCACAAACAAGGGGAAAAGGAAAAAGGTTCAACTAGCAAGCTGATCGCGTGCCCTTCGTGGGATACTGACGATTTTATTATTTTCTAACTTGGCCAAATGAGTGAAGTATCTTAGGAGGTAACAGGTACAGATTTGGACAAGTGTTCCATCTGGTGTAGGTTATTTTTCTTCCAGCTTAACTTCTTGAAGATCTATTTTATACGGAACCAGCGTGTATACTTGCATGGGGCTTCGCATTTACGTTTATGGAAAGGTGAAACCCCACGTGCAGACTGAGGCGCCTGGCTCTGTAGTGTCCAGGCTCATTTACAGCATAACTGCCCCTTCTACCACCCGGGGCACTGCCGATGTAGCAGTAAAGCTGCTCACTGCTTTGATTTGCCAGAGTGTCGGGGAGAAGAGTAAGTACTACATTCCTATAAGGTAGAGCCGATTGCAGGCTTCTCTTCTCACCATAATTTTTTTTTTCCCATTTGAAGTAGCCTGTGTGAGATGCAGATGGCTCAGTGATCCCATTATGCATGGCATCTCACACATCTTAACCAATTAGAAAAGGCTGTAGAGAATTACATGGAATTAACCCCATCCAGAAGATGTAGGGACAGCCTCAACTACTCAAACTCTAGTTCCTTGGTTTACAATGTCACAAGAGCCCCTTGATGGGATTAAAGCCGTGTATCTCCAGGCAGTTTGTCTATTATTTCTTGTGAACTCGTGTGTGTGTGTGTGTGTGTGTGTGTGTGTGTGTGTGTGTGTCTACAACTGTGTCAGCATTTGTCGGGGGTTAACAGTAAGCTCTCACATTCATTTTATTCAATCTGCCAAGCCATGAAGCCCTTTGAAAATGGCCACTTCTTTTATACTTATAAAAAACATGCCATTTAGTTGACTTCTCTTGACTTTTTCAAGTGTTTGTTTTGAAGTTTCATTTATACAGGAACTAGGCATAATCACCAATAAATTTAACTTTAATAACTCAGACCCTGGGAGCCTTTCCTGGTTGGCAAAAACTTCCCTACATGCTGCAAATCCTCCTTATGGGATATCCTATTTCTTATCTGGAGTTGAAAGTCAGGATTAATCCAGATGATTAAGAAAATCTTTCTAAAAGATACCCTGCATCCTCTTTAAAATTAAACTCTCCGTGGAAGTTTCCTTTCTTTTCTTACTAAAATCATAATGTCAATGATAAAAGTAAAAGTAGATCACAGGAGTTTGGGTGTTTTCCCTAGGTATTTTTAAAATTCAAAGACAGTGCGATCCTCCCTGTTTCTTAGACCACAAAAATGACACTAGAATATAATTTTCAATCTAATTACTAATACTCAATATTCCTTTTACAATGTATTCAATATACTAAAGAAGTTACAGGAGTATATAAAGGAAAAGTTTTTGATTCTTTCAATGAAGTTATCCATTTGAAAAGCTCCGACATCATACGTACCACATATATGTGCTTCAGGAAGTACACATACATGTACACACACACACACACACACACACAGAATTCACCTGCTCTGTAAATTCTGAAAGCCAGAAACTCTTCTGCAGATAGCATTACTGAAGATTTCCCTCTGTTCCTTTTTGCTTTCTAAGGCCTGGAACTCCAAGGCTCCTTCCCAGACAGTCAGATATGCTATAAAAAGTAACATCAGCCATGGGAAATGTAGAGGGACAAGGGATATGCCATAAACAGGGATAAACATCTTCCTCTCTGCAACCCTGCCAGATCCCTTTAAGCAGAGAACTGCTCCTTGTCTCCACTGTGGCCCCTCTTTCCTGTCCAGGGACCAATGAATTGGGGCTTTCCCTCCTAAGTGACCTACCGTGAGAGGCTTAGATAAGGCACAAAGTTGCCCTCAATAGACTTCAAACCCCCACCTCTGGAACAAAGTGGAAAAGTTATACTTTTGTTAGCACTCTATCAAGGAGAAAAAAACCCAAGGAAAACATCCACTGGACAAAGCCTACTTTGTGTGCCGAGAAACCCTGATCCTGGACTATTGTCTCTGGTCTTATTTATGCAAGAAATGATTTTTCAGAGTTTTAGCAAAATTATCAGCAGGGCAATTATAATACTCTGTGTTTATTTGGTTAGTACACTATTATCTAGGGGAAGAAAACATTCAAAAAATTTTCTTTAAACAAAAAGTTACAAAGGAAAGAATAAAATGTTCATTTCTGAATAGGAAAGCTCTCACTTGTGAAATGCCCTGATATGATAAGAAATGTACTTTATGCCAAACCTTATGAAACTTATTCTATACATGTGCTGTGTAGACATATCATATGCTTATGCTTTTTTATTATATAGTATATATATATACATAATATACATTATGATTCCAATCCTTTATGTGTAAACAAGTGCATCTATGAGACCCAATGGCTTTTCTTGACTAACCCCAAATCCAAGTAGGCTTTAAACTATATGCAGTGCTTTCAGTTTGTGGGAGAGGCAGGAAACGGAGGGAGAGGTAAAGAGCACCAGAACAGAGAGAAGGAGTAGGGGATGCATGGGTTTAGGGGCTCCGTGGCCCAGGTTCTGAGTCTCAATTCCACACTTTACTCATTAATAGACCCTAATAAATGTTGTTTTATTTTGATTTTTGAGCTGTAATATTAGGATAATATTAATATCTCCCTTACAGACCTGCAGTCACACATGTAAAAACCTCCATTGCAAAGTAGGCATGAGAAATAAGCTTTAAAGATGGTTAAGTGCCAAAGGTAGGTAACTGCAGAGTGACTCAGTGTTCTTTCTGCCTCCCCTGGAGAGGACGAGGGGATCTTGAGAAACCTTTGCTATATTATGCCAGTGAATTTTTAAGCTAAAATCTGTCATCCACTCAACAAACATCTCTTAGTGATTCTGGGCCAGGCTCTGTGTCAGATACTAGAAGAATTCTGGAAAGTGATTCAGGGAGCTGCAAACATTTGATTTGAATTTTATTTGAGAAAAGAATAGAAATGGCAGGTGTGTTTGATGTGCTGTTTATTAACTCTTTTTTTTTTTTTTAAGATTTTATTTATTTATTTGAGGGAGAGCAGGAGCAGGGGGAAATGGCAGAGAGAGAAGGAGGAGCAGACTCCCCACTGAGCAGGGAGCCTGACATGGGGCTTGATTCCAGGACCCTGGGATCATGACCGGAGCTGAAAGCAGATGCTTAACTGACTGAGCCACCCAGGCGCCCCTAAATTAACTCTTTTGACACCACTAATGTCTTAACTTGTACACTCAGGTTAACTCATTTTTGTGTAGACTCAGAATATAACTTCGCCTGCCTTCTCTGAAAATATTTTTATTTCTAAATGTGCCATTGACTAGAAACGTAATGATGCTTAAACGTTCCTTTAAAAATTCAGGCCCACTCATGTGTGCTCATGTATAAGCACACAACTGTGTTATATGAACGCTGGGCTCGGTTAAATGCTGTGTCAGGCCTGGGGATCTGCCCAGAACATGCTCTGTTCCCTATGTAACTACACATTTGTGCAAAAACAAATGACAAGCTACCTTATTCGACAGTTTACGACACTGTAAACTTGGGTGCTTCTCTTCTGGCTTTTATATTTATGAAAAGGAATGAACAGTTATTACATATTGCTGATGATACAGTCTTTGAAATGAAATATTCCTACCCACTTTTTCGGAGAGTATGTGGAGATTGCAAGGGGAGCTCTGCAAAAGTGTTACCCTTTGTAAAGACTTCTGGGGTTGAATTAGGATTTTATTCTTAGTACTGTGCAACCAAGACGAAATACAAATGACAAAAATGAAATACTGAGACTGATTTCAAATTACTTTCCAAATAAAAATACTGGTTGTGCTCAATGGTTGATTTAGTAATAAGTTGATGTTATAAATTAATTATATGAAGAAATACACTAGTAAAATAATGTTTTGTCTGTTTCTATGCCCGGGCGTCAAGTGCTATTGAACAAGTATGGAAACCATGGCTCAAGGTATGACTTTTTCCAAAAGGAAGGTCATGGGAAGAGAGCAGCAGAAGTGCTGCAAAAGTTCTGCTTAACACAGTGCTATTTTCATTGTTTCTGGAAAAAATGGAAATGTAAGCCCCAGACATGTAGTTTGCATGGTAACACGGACAGAAGTGTTCTATATGACATAAGCAAACGTTGAATAGAATTTGGGTGAGATGGTCTCAAATCATGTTTTGCTCATTTTATGCATAAGATCCCTTTCATAAAAACATTTTCAAATTGCATCTGTCCCTTCCCACAGACTCAGAACCATGCATATATCTGGACAAGGCTCATGTGGATTTTTCTGGTTCTGTGGGGCTTATTTCTCCTTTAACTAAAATGTCAATTCATCCTTGATTTTTTAGAAATTGTGAGAAACATCACTTGGATGTTCAAAAACGAAAGCACAAGCTTTATAAATATTCCTGTGGGAATGTTTCCCTGCTGTGGTCAACATTCAGAGTGGAGTACATTCACAGTGTCCATCATTGTTCTATTAAGACCAAGGAGTAAATATCACTTCCTGTTTCTGGATCCTACAAACTGAAAGGAAGGAAAGAAGAAATAGGGAGTGACCTGCCAGCTGCTAAAGCTGATGCTTCCCCTTTGATGAGGATTGGACAGAGGCTATATGTTGCCTCCAAAGCTTTTGTGCATTTTCGGAAGGGGTGGAGGTATTAGAAAAGCCTGTATTGGGGCACCTGGGTGGTTCAGATGGTTAAGCGTCTGCCTTTGGCTCAGGTCATGAACCCTGGGTCCTGGGATTGAGTCCCGCATTGGGCTCCCTGCTCACTGGGGAGCCTGTTTCTCCCTCTACCTCTGCCTCTCTCTCTTTCTCTGTCTCTCATGAATAAAGAAATAAAAATCTTAAAAAAAAAAAAAAAAAAAAAGAGAAGCCTGTATTGATGCAGTGCCCTGCATGGGTAATGGTGTTCAATTATTATTCCATTTATAGTCTTGATAGTTAAATGTTGGCCTTTAGATTAGTGATCATTTACAGTTACTTTTTGATCTGTTGCACCTGTACTAGACAATTAAATAGATGCAAATTCCCATCTAGAAACTAGGGATATATTTTATTGTATCTTATTCTCTAGGGCATTCGTGATAGAACTGTCTTCCTAGTTGCCCATTTCCTCATCACCCGGCTGCCTATTTCTTTTGATCCCCCTGGTCGAGTGAGGTCACGTGCCTCTCCTAAAATCTGTTTGCAGGTTAGCATTGGTGGTATCAGCCTTGCTGATGCTACTTCATTTCTCTAGTGCTCCTTCTTCCAGGGGACTTGTCCTACATTTTTGTTCATTTTCTGTTTCTAAGACTAATCCCTTCTGTACTTCTATGTCCATCTTCATAGGTTTTCAACAGGACTCTCCTGCATAGAACCCAAATGACCTAATATAAATTCTGTCATTTTTCATTTTGGAACTCTTCTCTCCACCCCTCCCCAAGATTAGGTTAACGTGACCAATGTATTACCTTTTCCAGAATTGGAATAGCCTCTATCGGTCACCACCCAACTAAACTGAACATAAATTAGTGGAAAGATCCTTGATCATCCAATCTCTCTCATCCCCTACACGAGTCACTTAAAACAAAAGACACTCAGAGTTAATCATCTGAAAATCCTGCCAATGTAAAAAATAAGCAAAACTTCAAAAACGTGTTAAAACAGGTGGAAAGGGATGTATTCTTATGCTTAACTGAATATACATTTGAAATCATTGTTTTCCTTTTACAAAATAATTATGTGGGGGCAAGAGTAGGCTAGAGGTTAGATTTGGTCTGAGTTCTTGAGATACAAGCATGATGGGGACTAAGTCTGTGTTCTCAAGCAATTCACTCCTTGCATTCATTTCCCTAACTATAAAATGGAAATAATTCCTCCATCCTGAGGGGCCTGGGTCTTACTGTCAGAGAAGGGTGTTGGAATCCACTGCTGAAAAGCATTCAGCAAGTTCAAAGCACTAATATTGAGAAAGGTTTATCATATTTATAATCCTTCCCATGGGTATAAAATGATTCTTCCTAGTTTTATTCCCTACATAGACTAAAAGAAGAGCTTCAGATTCTTCAATACTATCAACGTAATGCAGTACTCCAGCTATGTACACGGACAAAACTCTTCCCATCCTCTTTTGATTTGCCCCATGCGCTGAGCCCAAGCCAAAAGAACGCACTACTCACAAGTGGGACTCATGTGAAAATTGAAACTTCATGCTCCATTTTATTAAGGGCCTTGCTTTCTTTCAGTGGGTTAGAATAATTGGAAATAAAGATAAACACTGTAAAAAGACATGAACACTGAATTAGTCCAATAAAGTAAATGTGAATCAACTGCTCACCAGCAAACCCAGTGGACAAATGGGGGAACTGCAAGAGTCAAAAAGCTATTGAATCCATTATTTCCCCAGGCACTTTATTTAAATACATTATTTGGATCGATAGAAACAGTACCTAATTATAAAACACATGATAATTGTCACAATTAGGGTTTTCTTCAAGAGAATAGTGAGCCCAGAAGAGAAGAGAGCACCTGGGGGGCAGCATGGATGGATAGGGGAAAGGGTGAAGGCCCAACAGAACTGATGGTATCACAAAGTTATAAAGGGAGAAAAGAAGAAAGATGACATTCGATGTGTGCCAGGTTTGTGCCAGGCAGTACGCTAAGCACCTCACATGCACTCTCTCATGGAATCCTAATAAGGAATTTGCAAGATAGGCATCATGATTTTTTCCACATTATTGAAGCTGAGACCTTGGGTCATTTTTCCAGGTACTAAATAATAGAACAAGAAATCTCTCTGGTTTCATATGAGTCCCATTAGAACTGTTTCTACCACATTCTGACACCATTTTGGGAAAAAGTCTGTTGAATCTGAAAATTGTTGTTAGGTTTTTTTATTATGATTTGTTAATAAGCACACCAAAATAATACTGTTAGTTTTCCTCTTGGCTTAGTGTATCTCTTTCACTTCTGTGTGGCCATATTCCCTTTTCTCCAATCATAGTTGGATTGAAAACCTGTTTTTTTAATAATTAGATTGAAATCTGTTTTAAATATGATATTGGTGGTGAAAATATACACATAGCAGGTATAGTGCTTGGTATCTCCCTTATATAGTGATGATAAAGGTGAAGAGGCATCGAGATGAAATTTGAGAATCTTAGAGAAATTTTGGCAAAAGGTATAAGAAGAGAACAATTTTTTGAACACTTCTTTCGGGAAATTTGTTCTGAGCTGTGTACTAGGAAAGGAAAACCCTAGTTCTTGGAAATTCTATGAGGAGAAACCAATGTGTGGATTGTTCTGAAGAAAGCAACTTTTGTCCCGACCATTTCTATCCCTCAGTGTCCGCCTCCAGAGAGTCTCTAGAAAGGACTTTCCCCTTGTAAGATTAACTCTGAACTGTCCCCTGCCTCCTAGTGCCTCAGGGCTCCCTCTCTCCATTGCTCTCTAGGTTACCTTTCTTTACTTCTCAGATCTCTAGTTTCACTCCCCTGACAGTTCCTCTCTCTTCTCTGAGACCCTGGGGTTAGGAACTGCCTTTGTTTCTGCACTAGATGTCCACACTTCCAGCTGCTTTCAAAACAGCATCTGGGTTCTCTCTTTTGTCTGTCAAACTGAAGGATGAACAAGGGCAGAGATCCACAATGTTTCTTCTTCACTGACCAGAAGAGCACTGAGTTTCATCTCATCAAGGCCTGGGTAGGAGCGAGTATCCATAACTGGAAGTCCCTGTGGGGGCTTGATACTCGTAAACTTGGACAAGTCTAAAACTGGCAAGGAGCTAGCCTTGCCACACCCAAGTGTGTATTTTTTTGGTGCACAGTATTTTGAAGTAGCATTTGAATTTCACATTGTTTTAAAGTGGCTTTTGCTCTCTAAGATTCTGATGGTAAATATCTCTTTTACTACAGAGAATGAGGTTAAAGGAATGGCAATTGAAGCTCAAACCTACTGCTTTTGAAACACAGCCCTGAGAAGACATCCTGGTCTCTGGCACATGAAACTATCTAAGTATGGGGACTAGGAGAGCCTGTGTTTAGGAGCTTGCTCTGCTTTTTTTTTTTTAATTAAGATTTGCTCCATTTGGGTATTTACAATGTCTCTCTCCTATCTTTTCTTGTTACCACTTTTTTTTTTTAAATCTTCAAGTTTTAAAATTCTTTTTTTCTCACTCTCCCTATTTTTTTTTTCCTTTTGGTATTTTTTTTTTATTATGTTGTGTTAATGACCATACATTACATCATTAGTTTTTGATGTAGTGTTCCATGATTCATTGTTTGCGAGTAACACCCAGTGCTTCATTCAGTACGTGCCTTCTTTAATACCCATCACCAGGCTAGCCCACCCCCCCACCCCCTCCCCTCCAGAACCCTCAGTTTGTTTCTCAGAGTACATAGTCTCTCATGGTTCATCTCCCTCTCCGATTTCCTCCCCTTCATTTTTCCCTTCCTGCTGTCTTCTTCTTCTTTTTTTTTTTTAACATATAATGTGTTATTTGTTTCAAAGGTACAGGTCTGTGATTCATCAGTCTTACACAATTCACAGTACTCACCATAGCACATACCCTCCCCAATGTCTATCACTCTCCCTATTTTTGACTTTTGTTTTTATAAGTTATCATCTTTAAGAGAAGCAGGAATGATTTAAGCTCACAAAGAGAAAGGTATTCATGTATACCAGCCCTATACAATAGAATTTTCTGAGATGATGGAAATTTTCTCTATGTGCCCTGTCCAATACAGAACTTGCTGGCCATATGTGGCTACCGAGGGCTTAAAATGTGGCTTGGTGGCACTAAGCAATGACAACACACTAGGGACTTGGGGGGAGAATTATGAAGAGAAACAAGGTAGAAAAAAAAGACTCCTTTAATTCTATGATTAAAGTTCTGGATTGCTTGTTCTCCCCCCACCCCCCGCCCCCGAAAGATGGCTCATGTGCATGAAACCTGCCAAAACGAACACAGCAAACACTTATAGAACTGAAATATGGTGTGCAATACCACATTTTCAGATTGGACTCAGAGAAGCACACAGGTGAGGGAGACCAAAATAACACTGCAAAGGTTTTGAAACTAAATTAACATTCAAACCACAGTCCACAAAACTGAGTCCAGACATGTTCAGGGTTGATTGCCTGCTAAAATATATGATTTAAAAAGAAACCTGATTCTTTGAACATAATACTCAAAATGCTCAGGAATCAATCCAAAATCATTCATTATACCAAGAACCAGAAAAGCCATAGCTCAAATGAGGAAAGACAAGAACATATGCCCTGCCAAGATCACACAGAGGTTGGAATGAAATGACAAGGTTTTTAAGTAACCGTCATAAAAATACTCCAACAAGCAATGCATGAAAGGGAAAACTGAAACAAAAAGCAGTGGGAACAAACAGAAAACAATAAAGGAGCCGACCTAAATTCTATCATATCACTAATGACTTTAAAAGTAAATGGCTTAGCCCCCTTTCCTCAGCTGCCACTGAAGTCCTCGATCACACCGAGGAAGCTTCACTTCATCCAGCCACTCGACCGCACCATGGCCTCTGCCTGGGAGCACGTCTGCATGGACTCAGCCCTCATCCTGCATGATGATGATGTGCTGGTCACGGAGGATAGGATCAATGCTCCCTTTAAAGCAGTGGGTGTAAAGGTTGAACCTTTCTGACCCGGCTTGTTTGCAAAGGCCCTGGCCAACGTCAACATCAGGGGGGCCCATCTGCAATGTCGGGGCTGGTGGTTCTGCCCCAGGAGCCGGTGCTGCCCCATCAAGAGGTCCTGCTCCCTCCACTACCAATGCCCCAGCTGTGGAGAAGAAAGTGAAAGCAAAGAAAGAAGAATCAGAGGAGTCTGATGATGACTCCTCATCATCATTTGGTCTTTCTGACTAAACCTCCTCTGCAACCTGTTTAATAAAAAGCTGAACTCTTAACAATAAAATAAATAAATAAATAAATAAATAAATAAATAAATAAATAAATGTAAATGGCTCAAACACACCAATTAAAAGACAGAGACTGGCAAAATGGATTAGAAAATATAATCCAACTATGTGCTGTCTACAAGAAGCTCAGTTCAAATATAGGTATGATATAGGTAACCTAAAGTATAAGAATGCAAAAAGGTATATTGTGTGAACATTAATCAAAGAAAGCTGGAGTGTCTATATTAATATCAGCCAAAGTAGACTTCAGAGCAAAGAGAATTAACAAGGACAAAAAGTGGCATTATAAAATTGTAAAAAAGATCAGTTACCTAAGAACATATAACACTCCTAAATATGTATGTACTAAGCAGCGAACCTGCAAAAATATGAAGCAAAAATTGCAAAACTGGACGGAGAAATAGACACCCCACAATTATAGCTAGCGCTTCTCTTAGTAATTGATAAACCACCAGCCAAAAAAAATCAGCACAAAACCTGAACAAGAATGTTTGTAGCAGCTTTATTTGTAAATCAAAAACTGATAACAACATAAATGCCTTCCAACAGGTGGATGGATAAACAAATTATAGTATATCCATTGATATAGACTGAATGTGGACCCCCACTTTTCAAATTCATATGTTAAATCCTAATGCCTATTGTGATAGTATTTGGAGGTGGAGGCTTTTGGAGGTGATTAGGTCATGAGGGTGGAGTTTTCATGAATAGGATTAATGCCCTTATCAAAGAGAACCCATAGAACTCTGTTACCCCCTTCTAGCATGTGAGGACACGGCAAAAAGATGGTTGTCTGAACTAGAAAATGGGCTCTTGCCAGACACCCAATCTGTACACAGATTGATCTTAGAATTCCCAGCCTCCACAATGATAACAAATATATTTCTGTTTTTTAATAAACCATGCAGTCTATGGCATTTTGTTACTGCAGCCCAAATGGACTAAGACATCCATACAATGGGACACTACTGAAACAAACTGTTGATGTATGCCATAACCTGATGGATTTCCAAGGCATTATGATGCATAATGAAAAACCAATTATGTTAATGTTACAGTCTCAAAATGACAAAATTATATTGATGAATGACAGATCATGTTTGTCAGGAGTTGGGTTGGAGGGACAGTGTGATTGTAAGAGGTGATGAAACAGTGGATGATAACCTTGATGATGATCATGGTTACACAAATCTATATACATGATAAAATGTCATAGAACTATACACCCCCCCCAAAATGTGCATATTAAAACTGGCAAAAATCCAAACCATATAATTATTATAGTAATTAGATAGTTAGATAATAGTATGGTACCACCATCAATTGGTTGGCTTTGATAACTATGCTGTGGTTATATAAGATAGTATTGGGGGTAACTGGGAGAAGGGTCCATGGGAACTCTATTATTTCTGCAACTTCTGTGTGAGCCTTAAATTATTTGAAAACAAAAATATTTTTTTAAATGTGGCTAGATCAATGGATGAACTGAATTTTTCGTTTAGTTTGATTTTTATAAATTTAAATAGCTGCATGTGGCTACTGGCTTTAGTATTAGACCATGCAGGTCATTACTAAGTTTCACCAAATAACCTTTTGATTTCCCTTTGCTCTTATTCCAAGGCTCCTGAAGGAAAGTTTCATGTATGAAAAATTTATCCAACGCATAAAATATAATCCATATTTTTTCAGTCTCTCATCAAGTACAATACTATACCAAATCAGAGCATAATGAAATTCAAGTTTGAAAAGCAATGCATTTGGTCATTTTATCATTTTTTATTCCATTCTGATGACTATTGTGGATCAACTCAGCTAAGTTGTAAAGGTTTTAAGACTCATAACCTTGTTTTATAAGCTCACTGAATAGGAAGAAGTCTATAGTTATTTAGAACCTAAATAAGAGTCTAAATTAGAGTCTAATCATAACGAACTGCCCAAGCTTTCCTGGGGGCACTCAAGGGTGGGGACTCAAGGTTATTTTGGGACAGGTTGCTCTAAAGTTCTCCTTCCAACCACTCCTAAAGTGATAATGGAGGCTTGTTGGGACCCCTCACCTTGGGGAAAGGCTAAGCCTGATTGTCTAGAGATTTCCAAAAAGGAATATTAGCATTCTTTTCAGTGGTATATGGGGGGGTAGGGAGTGAGCATTAATACTACCATTGTTTAGGATTGCCAGCTCATGATAATAATAAAGTGCATACTGATGTTTAGTTGGTCTTTATCACTGCTTAAAATTCTCTACAGATGGTGTACCCACTTTTGCCTGTACTAGGGAAAACTATTCCTATCACCCTCCCTTCAGAAAGCCACTGGTTTTTTCCCTTCTGTGTCCAGAGCATACTCTGCTGTCACCTTTCCAGACAAACTGAGGGAGACTCAGATATGACCCTAAAGCGTTAGTTCTGAAAAAGCAGGAGAGAGTCAATTTCCCTCTTGATATTCTCTAACAGGTAACACAATGCTTGGCTCTAATCAGTGTTTAGGAAGTTATTGTGAAATAAATAGAGAAATGAATTAGTTTATATTTCACAGACAGAAATGACCATTTTTCTTTTCTTTTTTTTCTTTCTTTCAGGCTAAGAGATGACTCCACGAAATAGATTTCAGTTAACTGAAAAATACCTCTCTGGACAGGTAATTCCCATTTGCTCAAGGGCACTTTTCCAGGTAAAGGAGCAGGTATGAGCCATTAGCTGACCCACTCACACTAGCTGTGGGATAAGTGCACTGGCCTGGAAAAAAAGGGATCTTGGCAGGGCACCAACAGCATGTATGATACTCTATCCCCCGTAACACCTGTATCCAGTTGTTTCTCACATGAAATTCCCTCCATCTTGGAAGAGGTTTTCTAAGATCTGGTTATGATGTTTAGAGGTGGTATTTAGCGGCTGACTGACATTAACTGGTTGAGTCATTCTATCTGTAGTTATTTCATGACTAGTAAATTAAATGGAGCTGATGAAGACCATGATCCATTCACCTTTTAAGTCTTTGAGGGTGGTACCAATCTCTGCTTTTCCATCTGGGATGTGATATTGTTTTTGATGCATTACCTTAAACATTTAAGGGGGCTATTCACTTGGTTTTTCCTACTGTAACAACTTTTTCCACTAGTCATTGTGTTAAATACACCTATGCTGATCATAATTTTCTTTTTTTTAATGTTATGTTAATCACCATACATTACATCATTAGTTTTTGATGTAGTGTTCCATGATTCATTGTTTGCATATAACACCCAGTGCTCCATGCAGAACGTGCCCTCTTTAATACCCATCACCAGGCTAACCCATCCTCCCACCCCCCTCCCCTCTTGATTATAATTTTAGTGAGTCAGGAAATAGCTGCCGGGTGGGTTCATGAACCCTGTGGACCCAATTTGAGATGGACCTAGCCTAGAACTCTGGACTCACATATGGCCCTTCTCTAACAGGAGGATCCATGATGGTACTCTTGGTTCTTCAGTATCATAATCAACTCAGATCCCTGATTCAACAACCCACTTTCCCCAGTGTATGTTTATTTGAGTAAATGGCCATTGGCCCTTTTGTAGAAAGACTGGGGGAAACACTGCTTTATACACTTTCCATGGTGTTTCAAGATCCTTCCTCATAGGAACTTGCCATTACTTCAAGCAGTATGTTATGGGTCTAAGAATTAGCTCAAGTCTGTAAACTGACTAAGAGATCATGATTTTCCACTGAGGTGGTAGACCTTAGTCTTCTGCTCATCTATTCATGATCTATTTTGATTGATGATACACATTAAGCAAGACCCTTATTCCTTGCCCATCGATCTCATTCTGGAAACACCATCTTCCACTAGGTAGCTCCAGAAATCTCTTTGAGCAGAGCCTGCTAATCCATCTGCTATGCACTTTGATGATCTTGCCCACCTAGCTTCTGGCCATCTGGCCTCTGTTATTCTGAAATCCTATCATCCCCATTGTTATCAGAGAGCACCGTTCGATAGCAGAATCTCCTATCATTAATCCTAATCTACATGGGACAGCCACTACTGAACTTCTAAACAATGCTGGTGCCCCCCTCACCTAGGAGAGGAAGTTGCAATATTCTCCATGGAAGAAGGCAGCTGTGAGCCTCCAGCAGCCAAAACTCACAGCAGCTGTAAGTTGGATACAACAGGTTGAAGAAGGGAATCTGGACAGGGCAGCAATGGCATCCACTGCAGGGTCTTTCCTTTCTGCGCCAGGTCCCTACTACATGGCTTTGTCTCAGTCCTCGCAACTAATGATGTTATCTGTTCACATGACTGTCCCTCACCATAAAGGCTTTCCTTATGGTGTAACTTAGTTTAATCTCAATACTGAGGTGTTTTCCCAATGAAGTTTATGTGCTCTTTCTGAGCCCTGCATGAATAATGACTTTGACCAACTTAGCTTTGTTTTCCCTGCTATAAAAATTTTGCAAAGATCATCTTTCAATCCATATAACTCATGCCAAATTACTACTGATTTTCTTTCTGATTAAAAAGCATCCATAATTCTTGTAGTAAATTTGAAAAGAAAAACATAAAGGGAAAAATAATCTAATCTTGCTATCTGAATACAACCACTGTTAACAATTGCATTTACTCCCAAATATTCCTCTCTGTGTATGCATACGGATACATATATATCCTATTTTTAACTTAACATGACTTTATGTGAATTTTCTCATGCCATGAAAAATAATATTTGTAAGACTCTTTTTAATGACTACATGATACATTGTCATATGATTGTACTATTATTAATTCAATTAGTTTATTTAAACGGTCTCCTGATTTTGGAGATATAGATTTTTCTTAATGTTTCAATTGTTATTATAAATAACATTGTAGTGAACACATTTTTTTTTAAATAATTGAAGTATAGTTGACATACGTTAAATTAGTTTCAGGTGTACAACATTATGATTTGACGAATCTATGCAGTAGGCAATGATGAACACATTCTTTTTGTCTACCTTTCTAGTCACTTAATTCATACAGTAATCACTTAGCCAACAGATATTGGCTTAGCTGCTATGACAAGCCAGAGGCACTGTGCAGTCAGCTAAGCACACAGCAAAAGACAATTAATTAATTCAATAAACAAATTCCTTAATAATTCTTCATGAAACCCCCCATTATGCAGTGAACATTTAGCTTTCCTTGACAAGTCCATACTCCTGGAAAACTACTTTTTATAAATATTCAGAACAATGTGGCAATGCTGTAGGGCTTTCAGAAGACATGTGGCTGCACCTCTTCACATTGATTCTTTGTCCCAAGGCTGCCATTCACTGTATTTTAGGCAAGGTAGCTCTTATCTCAAGAGTAGGGTTTCAGCTGCTAGAATACTTTCTGACTCTCAATCACTTTCTCTGCCTTAAACGCTTTATAACTGTTCCTTGAAAAACACTCAAGCCAAGAAGGTGGTACAATTAACATTTGCCTCAATACTCTCACAGAAGCTCTCCCCAAGATAATTTTACACTCAGCCACAGACACATTATACGATTTTTTTCAAGGGATTACCAGTTGGAAACGAGAGCTGAAATGTATCTTATACAGTACAATTGTACATACAAAGTATTAACGTCTTAAGAGACACAATGTCACCCTATCTACGGAATCTAGCTGGCAAACGAAATATTCAGCAAATATTTATTACATGGCAGTATCTGATTTGAATGTCAATGTCCCCTGAATTTCTTTACTGGTCTCCAAACTCCTTTTCAGATTTCCTGAGTGCTTTTCTTTCTCTTCTCACCTCTAAGTCCATAAACACAGTGCATTGTCTCGCTTATCATCTCTAAAGAAGCAAGCTCTACTTGAATGACTCCAGCTCCCCGGCTAGTAAACACTAAGTTGTAAACTGTTGGGGTGGAGAACGTAAGAACATACAATTATGTTTTGCTCTTAGTTAGATTTTGATTTAATCAATTCAGACAATGTGAAGCTGTGAGTTAAAAATATTCTTGTGAAGGGTTGGAAGGAATACCTTGGTTTTCTGTATCCAAAGGAGGCACATGTTTATTTAGAAGCCTGAACTACAAATGTTTTAATACAGAGTTTTAAGGAACAGCTGTTTTGTGTGCACTCTTCTTGACTTCCAACATCTACAGTCCCTTCCAGGACCTAAGCTTCATGGGGATAGTAGATTTTGTTTATTTTGCTCATTTCTCTATTTCTAGTGCTGGGAGCAGTATCTAGTGCATGGTATATTCTCTTTAAATATTTATTAAATGTATGAATAAATAAAATACAATCCCCCAAATGTGCTTCATTTCACTTCCCCAGTGTATAATCATGAACAAATATTTGGTGAAGTAAGAAGGATCCTCATAATTAGCACTAATTTCATTCCTACTGTCAAGGTGGGTGTTCATCGGGTGTTCATACCAACTCTTTCTAATTGATGTTTTCAGAACTCCCCTTGCCAAACATTAGTGACTTTTGTCCTGCCATGTTTACATACCTGAAACCAAGCACAGGCACTTTTTGAAGTTAATTAAAGATTCACTTATGTTAAACATTTCCGGATGATAGCAAGAGACCAACTTGGCAGACAATAGAAATAATCTCTAGTACTTCCCTCTGTGATTTTTCTCAGACAGGTCTTGAAGGGTCTGGTCCTAATGGGATTGATAGATGCGAGATGGGGTGATTGGGAGATGCTGTGCTACTTACTGCCTATAGCAAGAGAATGCAGGTGCATTCAGAGACAAAGATCACCAACTTCCCCCTTTGCATATCAGAGAGCATGTTCTCCACGACAAATATAAAATCCCCTAGCTGGCTTGGGCCTGCCACCAGCGCCTTTCTGGTATGCCTTTCATTTATTTGTTCTTGTATGTTTGAAGGCTAACTTTAATACCAGCTTAAAAGATAACCTTATCAGATTGCTTCCCAATTTTATCATGTCAAAGTACCCTTTTATTTACTTTCTTCCATGACCCACTCGGTTTTGAAAGATTTTATCTATGTAGAAACTGTATTTATAAACTAATAATTAATTTTCCACTTCTGTTTTCTTTTAGAAACTCTGCTTCTCAGAGTTTGTCTTTGGAAAGTGACAGGTTGTTACCACAGGTGTTGATTTAGTTCCAGCCAAGAGAAGACTTGGTGTTAAGTTTATCACGGGTAAAATAGATGACTGTCCTGGGGCTCTTTGAAATAGTCAAAGTAGTTCGTGAGGACCTCTGGGGGTCCCAGGCTGAGAATCACATTAAGGCTGTACTTTGGGACCGACTGGGGAGCTTGAAAGTACTGGTGCCCAGGCCCCATTCCAGACCAATTAAATTAAGATTTCTGTGCCCTGGAGTGACTTCATTTTTTTGAAACAATAAATTCATGTGGTTAAAAAAGTCCAACAATACAGAAGAGTGATTTTAATGCATGACTAGGGTTAAAACCACTACACAGTGTAGCATATCTAAAGCAAATGTTAAAAACAAAACAAAAGAAAAAACTGAAAAGAAAGGAATAAGGGGGAAAGCCTGCCTTGGAGGATGCATCAAGAACGTGGGAAAGGCTTTTGGAACTCTGGGTCTGGCCTCTACCGTGCTAAAGCAACTCTCAGGAAAGTGAAGGCAGAGGTGTCCCCCTCTCAGCTGAAGCCCCTCCCTTCCCAGGGCCCAGTCTCAATAACAGAACAGGGCCCTGCCAAATCTGACAGGAAACAGGAGAGTGAGCTCCCACTCAAGATGTCTCAGGATTAAATTCCCTGCATTCAGTTAAATATGTGCGGGCACCATTAATTTCTCAATTGGTGTTCTTCCTGCCAAGCAATCTTGCATTTTCAAACAGCTCTCTCTCTTTCCCACACAGCTTTGGTGTCATCCTTTCTCCCCAGCCCAATGTTTGCGAGATTTTCTACTCTGCTGGTGGTCCCTGAGGCCCCACCTCTGGCCCCCTTGCTCCTGAATGGCGACCATTCAAAAGCTCAAGAGAAGTGACATGTTTATTAAAGATGTCCAATATTACCCTTTAGGCTTTACAGATGAACAGAAGCATTCCAAGGGAGTAGGGATATTTTTGCTGGAAAATTGCCTGTAGGAAAAATTGCCTGCAAAGGACAAAATTGATAAGAAGAAATAAACAATAAAATGAATGCCAAACATCTTAGGAAATGTGAAAATTCTCTGATTCAATATATTTCCAACTGTCTTGTAAAAATAAATAGAGGAGACTTCCATGTGTTCACTTTGATAAATTTAGTATATTTTGTAGTAACTTATTGATCTCAGAAAACAAATACCCATGCTTTTATGACATTCATGTCTTTCTGAAAGCTAGGCATCATAAGGGACCTCAAAAAATCATTGGACTTGGCCCTCTGGCTAAGTTAGGGAATGAAGCATTACGACTACCCTCAGAGGCAGCTTAGCTGGTAGACAGAACAAAGGCTTTGGAGAAGGCTGGACCTGGGGTTAAACCTATGTTCTACTCTTGGGGCACCTGGGTGGCTCAGTCAGTTAAGCGTCTGCCTTTGGCTGAGGTCATGATCCCAGGGTCCTGGGATTGAGCCCTGAGTCAGGCTCCCTGCTCAGTGTGGAGTCTGCTTCTCCCTCTGCCTCCACCCCACTCTCTCTCTCTCTCTCTCTCAAATAAATAAATAAAATCTCAAAAAAAAAAAAAACCAAACAAACCAAAACCTATGTTCTACTCTTGACTAGCTGCATGATTGTAGGCAAATTACTTAACCTTCACAAAGCTCAGATTCTGTACCTGTAAAGTGAGACTGATAATACCTGTTCCACAGAGTTGTTAGACAGCTTAAATGAGCAATGTCTACAAAGCATTTAGTACTGAGTCTGTTGTTTAGGAATAATTTACACATATTGCTATCATTATTATTCAAAAAAACTAAATTACATTGCCTTTTTTCAAAGAGTTTAAAATCTTTGGAGGAAATGATTAATGCAAAAAAAAGTGAAAATAATACAAATTAGAATATAATAAAATCCTCAACTAAGAAGAAAGACAAAGGAACAAGTTCTGGGTTAATGTCAAGACTGTGGGCTAGTTCTGGGATGACCATCTATGACTGTGTGACCTTGGGCAAGTTACTTAACCTTTCTGGGCTTGTTATTTCCTTATCTATAATATGAAATTATTAAGGTAGATGAGTATTTCCAAATTCTAAGAGTCCATGAACAACGAGAATCCTCCAACTATTCTTAATATTTCAAAAAAACTCAATAAAATTAGAGTTCGTGCCACAATAAAACTGCTCAAATTAGTTAAACTATCAAAATGCTTTGCTTTTGTAGGATTAGAAAAAAATCACTTTTGACTGAAAATATTATTTTCCATGCAGATGAGAAATGATGGTCAACCATAATATTGCAGGAATTTGCAGAAGAGATAATGAAATGGATTCTTGGTTATTAAAAGGGTGGAAACTACTGTAGGACTCAAAATTTTCCAGTACTGTTTCCTATTTGATTATTTCATGGATTTGACCATATGTTCCTGAAAATCGGTGAAACAGGTTCTCAATTCAAAATTTTTATTCCTGTCTCCCCCATATTCCCTATAAAAACTTCTGCTCTTACAGCATCAGTTTCTTACTTCCCGTGCTTTGCTTTTGCCTCAACATCTCTTCTCCTCCCGGGGTTACATCTTCCTTACAGCCTAGCCAGCTTGAAACCCAAACTACCCCTCCATGTCATACTCTTCTCAACAGCTATGGAACTTCAGTTCACCACCAGCCTGACACTTCATCAGATAGCTCATGTTCTCTGTCTGTGTCTATTTCTTACTTTCCCAATTAGCCTGCATACTCAAGGGCTGATCATTGTTTTATAGTCATTTCCTAGCCCTTATTTTCCATAAAACCCATGAATTTTAGTTAAAGAAATTGAGTTGTCATTGTTCAGACCTAAAAATCATTGATGGATGCCAAAACTAACTGGTGATAGTTTGATG
This sequence comes from Halichoerus grypus, assembly GCF_964656455.1. Classification (NCBI taxonomy): domain Eukaryota; kingdom Metazoa; phylum Chordata; class Mammalia; order Carnivora; family Phocidae; genus Halichoerus; species Halichoerus grypus. The sequence continues at coordinate 37,570,648 of NC_135720.1, forward strand.
AGGATCAGGATATTTATAGTGCCAAAATGTATCCTATCAAAATACTTGTTAATAACTTATTAATAAATAGTACAAAAAAACCAGCAGACATAATCATAACCAAGTAGCAAAATTTAACAACACCCAGAATGGGACAAAATGACATCATGGACCTCCTCATATGATGCTTCAAGAAGGATATAGCATCACTGTTCTCGTATTCCTGTCATAAAGCATACCTTGAATCTAATCATGAGGAAAAATCAAACAAATTCAGGTTGCGGACTACTACACAAAATAACAGTCCTATACACTTAAAAAATATCAAGTACATAAAACGCAAGGAAAGACTGAAGAATTATTCCAAGTTGAAGGACATGGCAACTAAACACAACAAGTAATCTTAGATTGGATCCTCAATTTATAAAGGATTTTACTGAAACAATTAGTAAAATTTGAATGGAGTCTATAAATTTAATGGTGGTATCAATGTCAATTTTCTGATGCTGGTGGTTGTTCTGTGTTTATGTAATAGAGTGCCTTTTTTTTTTTTTCTCAAGATTTAATTTATTTATTTGAGAGAGAGAGAGCACACAAGCAGGGGGAGGGACAGAGAGAGAGGGAGAAGGAGACTCCCTGCTGAGCAGGGAGCCCAGTGAGGGCTCAATCCCAGGACCCTGAGATCATGACTTGAGCTGAAGGCTTAACCCACTGAGCCACCCAGGTGCCCCTGTAGTAGAGTGTCTTTATTTTTAGGAAATAAACACTGAAATCTTTTTTTTTTTTTTTTAAGATTTTTTATTTATTTATTTGACACAGAGAGAGATAGTGAGAGAAAGAGAGCACAAACAGGGTGAGCAGCAGGCAGAGGGAGAGGGAGAAGCAGGCTCTCCGCTGAGCAGGGAGCCCGATGTGGGGCTCGATCCCAGGACCCTGGGACCATGACCTGAGCTGAAGGCAGACGCTTAACGACTGAGCCACCCAGGCACCCCTAAACACTGAAATCTTGAGGGATAAGTCTACTACTTACTCTTGAATGGTTCAGAAAAAATATGTTGTGATGTTAGATCTATGTGCATATTTTACATAGGTTACACATATAGTATATTTACGTGTATATTATATATGTGTGTGTAAATACAGACAAGAGGTGTGATAAAATGTGAACAATTGGCTAATCTGTGTGTAGGTTGTATGGGAGTTCTTTGTACCATTCTGCAACTTTTTTGTACGTTTGAAATTATTTCAAAATAAAAGGTTAAAAAAGTAATGAATTTCAGTACAATCAACATGGGGAATTAAATTAATAACATAAGACTGAGAATTTAACAGATGTAAAAGATGCTATCCTGAGAGAACGTCCTAAGGTGTGATATAATAGAAATGCCACATATAATAAAAATTCTTTGGCAAAGAATCATAATCTATTATTAGAGAATAGGTTGAAATGAAATCAAAAGATGTCAGAGTTTAGGCATAAAGTAAACCTCCTTTATTGCAACTGCATTGCTGAAATTATATATGGTTATTCTTTGCTTATTCTAAAATGGAATACACTTGACCCTTGAACAAAGCAAGGCTTGGGGTGCCGACCTCTACACATCTGAAAACCCGGTATAACTTCTGACTCCCCAAAAACTTAACCACTAATAGCCAACTGTTGACTAGAAGCCTTATGGATAATATAAATAGTCAAATAACCCAGATTTTATATGTTATGTATATTATACACTGCATTTTTATAATAAAGTAAGAGAAAAGAAAATCATGAAAAAAAATACATTTATAGTACTGTACAGTCTTTATCGAAAAAAATCCATGTATGAGTGGACCCTGCAGTTCAAACCTGTATTTCTCGAGGCTCAACTGTATATTGAGGTATGGACTTACTGGACAAAAACATCACTGGATTTGCTGGAAAATTCAACGTAATTATTTTCTAATTTTTCTGGACAAATGTTAGTAGATTCACATCATCATGCAATGACTTGGCCCAGCCCCATGTATGTATTAGCTGTTACTCCACAGTAATGACTGGGAACAGACACTCATGTTTTCACCTTAAGCAGCATCGAATCCTTAGGCAATTAGAAGAGCATAGTGTGAGGATAGCAATGTGCCCTTCTTGCTGAGATAAAGTCACTGGAGGGACTGGGGTGCTTCTTTGAAGACCCATCCCCTTTTAAGCCCTACCCAACAATGACAGATGGCCTGGTACAGTTAGCTCAAAGGCTGTTCTAGACCAGTAGTTCTCAAAGTCTGCTCCCCAGACCAGCAGCATCCGCACTCCGGAAGTGGAGCTCCGCAATCGGAGTTTATTCAGTTCATCAGGAGACTCTGAAGCACGCTGAAGGTTGCAAACGGTTGATAACTCATCCACTCAGCAAGTTTGAAAGACCGTCGTCTGCTAGGAAATATCAGGCACCTGTCTCTCCTCCGAAAAGGGACTAATTCCCAATTTCCTTACGGTTAAAAGCCTTCAGAAAGAATCACCATAATTTAAATGGCTCGAGCTTTCAGGGAACTGCTTAATATGACCATAAATAAAAATTTAAAAACAATTAGAGAGGCACCAGAAGCTCTTTTCATCCTCTTGTGATCCTCTAAATGCACCAAGGACTTGCCACTTGGCTATTATAATTTTATATCCACCTCTATATTAAGGTTCTTGGTTTGCAGTATTTGCTTTGGGAACCAAATGCCTGTCATTTGATGGCACCATGGAGTGATTAATAAAGGCTTTTACAATGCACTGACTCGCCCTGTGAACACATCCTGCTCATTAAAATGAAATGAGCTCAATAGATACCTGCAGCCCAGGAGAACAAGGGGCTCCTGCGGGGGCAGGCAGAGGAGTCTGTTTTAAGAGAAAGCAGGATTGGGAAGCCCAACAGCCTTCTGGGAGATGTGGCAGGGAGAAGGAGCAGCGGAAGGAAGCATAAGAGGGAAGGGTGCTTCTGAATTTCCACGTGCCTGGAATGTGAGTGGAGGTGAGTCTCCATGGAAGAGCTTTGCCTGCCATCCAGATTCCTGCACCGCTCGGTGCCCTCCATGCAAAGATTCAGAAATGACACAATACTCCAGTCACAGTTGGTTTTGGTGTTTCTAACACAGTGTTTTGTTTTGCCTTTTTTTTTTTTTTTTTAGATTTTATTTATTCATTTGACACAGAGAGAGAGCACAAGCAGGGGGATGGCAGGCAGAGGGAGAGAGAGAAGCAGGCTCCCCACTGAGCAGACAGCCCTACGTGGGGCTCCATCCCAGGACCCCAGGATCATGACCTCAGCCCACGGCAGATGTTTACCTGACTGAGCCACCCAGGCGCCCTGAACACAGGGTTTTAGTCAATTCAGGCTACTGTAACAAAAATACCATAGACTGATTGGCTTAAACAAGAAACGTTTATTTCTCACAGTTCTGGAGACTGGAAAGTCCATGATTAAGGCACCAGCCACTGTATTCTCACGTGAGGAAAGAGGGCCAGGGAGCTCTCTGGGTCTCTTCTACAAGGGCACTAATCCCATTGGTGTGGGCTCCACCCTCATGACCTCATCACCTCCCAAAGGCCCCACTTCCTAAGACCACATTGCCCTGAGAATTAGGTTTCATTGTATGAATTTGGGGGAGACATGACATTCAGTCTATAGCAGATAGCCTTTTCAGAAGTTAAGAATTTTGTTAACTTTAGAGGAGAAGACATTTATTTAAGTAATTTTGGTTGGTCATTCTCTCTTGCCAAAGGACAATCCCCATGGCTGTGAGATCTTTGTGGGTAAAATGTTTGCCTTCTAGGGCAAAGTCTGCCTGAGCTTTGCTGTGACATCTGGGAAAAGTCACTTCTCCTCCATTTGTAAATGACTTATTTCTCTGTATTAGAAGCAGAATCACTTCTTGTTAATAAATGGACACACCTGTGCCACAGGTAATTATGATCAGTTCCATCCAGTAGCCCCTTCATTGGCATTCTAGGACTCAAAGCCCTACTGAACCAAAGGTCTCACTCATGAGGTGGCCCCCAAGCCTGAGAGACAGGAGGCAAGACTGGAACTCTCACCAACTTGGTGGACAGTCCATTCAGGAAGCTTCATCCCCGGGCCAAAAGCCGCGGTTAGTTTTCTGAGCCCTACCACTTCAGATCATTTAAATGGTGCTGCTGAAGGAAGTTCTGTGGGCCAGTGTTCCTGGAACCTTCCAAGCCATAGACCTTCTATCGGTCTACTCCCAGGTATGGGGCCAGTTCTCTATACCCGGCCGTGGCTGTCTATCCCACTGTTCCTACGGCTCCATTTTACCTTTCTCTTACACTTAAATCTTTTTCCTCCACGAAGGCTGCCTACCTTAAATTCACACATGCTTTCTAATGAAGGCTGCCATAAACCCACCATCAAGCCTTTGAAGAGAAAACAAGCTTTAATGAGTATTCCACTGTATTAGTTAGTTGGAGTGATGTGCAATTTCTTGCTGACACCACAGCTAGGAGAAGAGAGTCCACTTCAGTTAAATTACATTCATCCATCCACCAATCTGAACGATCTGCTTTTCCTGGAATGTTCAGGAAAATGCCATGCAATTTTTACCTCTGGGTCCTTGAGCACATCGTTCTATCATCATCAACATCATCATAGCTAAAATGTATGGGATATCTACTTATGCTTTTATAAGAAATTACATCTGTGTGTTCGTTTAAACCTCACCAAACTTTTTGGTTAGTTACTACAGGTAAGTCCATTTTCAGATAAGAACATTGAAACTCAGGGGATTTATAACTTGGACAGGGGCTTATAACTACTTAGTGGTAGAGTAAAAGTCAACTTTGGTTATTGTGACAGGGGTACTTCTCCCCACTCCCTGCCCTGGCAACCCTTACTCATCCTTTAGATCAGGATCAGGACATCTGTTGCAGCGCTCTCTCTATGACCCCAAATTAGGATCCCTCTTCAGCTCCCGCATGGCACCTCCCCCCCATCACATGGCATGGTTTTTCCTACACGTGTTGCTCACCTCTTACTTCTGCCTGTGTTGGAGAGCACTATTCATGTAGGTCAGGGGGATTCATGACACATTATTAATATTCTCTTGCCTTTAGGATATCTGTGTTTTTATACAGCAGTTGTGTAAGAAGTCATGCTTTTAGCTGTTCTGGTGAAATGTGCTGAAACTGCTTGAATTCCATCTGATTGCCTAGAACATGAGGCAGAATAAAGGTAGGAAATGCTTGAAAGAAGGGCAAGGGCAGCTCTACAGGTTTGGGGTGTTTGAGAGTCCAGAGCATGTGGGCAATGCTCCGCTATTTGAAGCTGGGCTGCTTGGCAGGGTATAAACACTGCATTTAGAAGTGGAGAATAGGATCCTGCTCCCACATCTAACTCTCATTGTCTGTGGCACTTTGAGCAAATTATTTAAAATTCTCTGAGCAGCAATTTCCTTTATTAAGAATTTTTTTTTAAAGATTTTATTTATTTATTTGACAGAGAGGGATACAGCGAGATAGGGAACACAAGCGGGGGAGTAGGAGAGGGAGAAGCAAGCTCCCCGCCCAGCAGGGAGCCTGATGCGGGGCTCGATCCCAGGACCCTGGGATCATGACCTGAGCCGAAGGCAGATGCTTAACGACTGAGCCACCCAGGCGCCCCAATTAAGAATTTTTTAGTTCCAAAGCTGTATCATTTGCTTCAAAAATATACCTAATAACACTTTATAAGAATATGAAATAATAATTTTTTTAAAGATTTATTTATTAATTTAGAGAGAGAGAGAGCACAAGAGGGAGAGACAGAGGGAGAGAGAGAGAGAAACTGAAGCAGAATCTGTGCTGAGGGTAGAGCCTGACATGGGGCACCGTCTCATGACCTTGAGATCACCACTGGAACCAAAACCAAGAATTGGAAGCTTAACCGACTGTGCCAACCAGGCACCCCAGAAATGATAATTCTGAAAGAAAAAAAAAAAAAAAGGCAAGGCAAATGAGAATAACTATTCTACTTAGAACTTCAAAGTCTTTCATTCTCACTTAGAAAAAATAATGCAAGGCCTGGAGGGGAAAAGAATATGTTTGCAAATGACTGCTTTTGGTGCCTTTGCATTTGCAGTTTGTGCAAAAAGCAAAAAAGTACCTTTATAGGTCTATTTAGTAATAACCCCAAAGGGCTAAGCATGCATCCTCTAGAGCCCCTTGATTTTATCAGCTAGAGGATCCCAGCGGACAAGAGCCGATTTAGCAAACTTGGTGTTTCTCAGAGGTGTGGGCAGCTCTCTAGGTTCTGGGCTCCCATAAACTAACCAAGTCCTTCCTTTTTAAGTTTGATGTACTGCTTCTCTATTAACATTGAGCCAATATTCTGGGAAAGTCTGTAAAACAAAAAGTCCAGGACGTGACTTGGACAGATTGCTGACTGTCTTTCACAAGCTGGATTTTATGAACTCTTCCATGTATGACAGTGTTTTGTTTTGGTTTTAATGTATTCGATGGTGGAGGGATACTGAACCAAACCATTGTGGTGAGGCTCACAAAGATTTAATAGAGTCCAAGGCGGGCCACAAGAGGGATTCATTATGCGCCAAGAGTGGGATTCCAATCATGTATATTCAAAATAGGCTACTGTCATTAAAAACTGAGTTTATTGGGATGAGAATGCTTGAATTTATTAGCAGGTCATGCAGTCAGATGAAAAGCTATGCAAAATAGACCATTGCTACAACAAAGTATAAGAAGAAGGAAAAATCGTCAGGGATGAATAATTAGATACCAAACATCACCACACCTCTGCAAACTTCACAAGGGACTCAATTTGTGTAAACTTATTAACCCATAGTTTTTAAATCTCTTCCTCTAGAAGCCAACAATCCATCCAGTCAAAAATGTACCAGGGTGTTTGCTGCTATATGAATCATGGATGGAAGGATCCACTTTCTGCTCCAATGTTGGTGGGGCATATAATCCTGGTCAAAGCTGCAATCGTTTTTACTTCTCAACCCCCTACTGTTTGTGGAAGGTGGGGATTTAATATTTTGTTGGGGAATCAGAGGTAACATAAACTTTGAACTTACTTTTAAGAAGCTTGAAATTTATCTGGAGAGAAAGCATACAGAAAAAATAACTCTAGGAGGGAGGAGCAAGATGGCAGAGGAGTAGGAGACCTAAATTTCGTCTGGTCCCACGAATTCGGCTAGATAAGGATCAAACCAATCTGAACACCTACGAACTCAACAGGAGATCAAAGAAAAGAATAGCAGCAACTCTCTGAACAGAAAAGCGACCACTTTCTGGAAGGTAGGATGTGCGGAGAAGTGAATCCAAGGCGATATTCAGGAGGATAGATGGCGGGGGAGGGGGCCTCCATCAGCCGCTACCGGCAAGTGATAGAGCCAGGAAGCACAAAATCGGAACTTTTAGAAGTCTGCTCTGTGAGGGATGTCGCTCCAGTGGCTAAGCGGGGGGTGGAACCCTCTCTGGGACAGTGTAGTCTCAGGACCCTCGGGGTCACAGAAAGACCAGGGGTGCCTGAGTGTGGCAGAGCTCCCAGGTATCAGAGCAGGGAAGCCAGCTGCAGAGACGGAGCCGAGGAGCGGGCTCTCAGCTCGGGGTTGCCATAAACTGTGATCCATGGCACAGTCAGGCCACTGCTCTTCCAGCAGGGATCTAATAAGTGGCAGATCCAGGGAGACTCCCCTTCCTCCCCCGGGAGGAGTGGCTTGGGAGCGCACTGCAGGGATCTGCTGGGTTTGGAGGCTCCATGCCGAGTTGGGTGCCAGAGATAGAAACGCTTGGTCACAGGCCAGGTGAGCATGGAGTGCGGCCAGAGACCAGGGAGACGGGAGTGATTGACTGCTTTTCTCTGGGGGCTCACTGAGGAGTGGGGCCCTGAGTTCTCGGCTCCTCCGGGGCAGAGATTGGGAGGCCACCATTTTCACTCTCATCCTCCAAAGCTGCACGGAAAGTTTGCAGGGAACAAAAGCTCCCGAGAGCAAACCCCAGCGGATTACTTAGCCCAGACCCGGCAAGGGTGGGGCAATTCTGACTCCGGCAAAGACATTTGAGAATCACTGCGACAGGCCCCTCCCCCAGAAGATCAGCAAGAACAGCCAGCCAAGACCAAGTTTACCGATCAATGAGAATGGCAGAACTCCATCACTAGGTGAATACTGCACATAGAATTCATGGCTTTTTCCCCATGATTCTTCAGTCTTTCAAAGTTAATCTTTTTAGTCTTCTTTATTTTTTCCTTTTTCTTTTTTTTTTTTGAATTTTTCTTCTTTCCTTTTTCAACCAACATCAATTCCTTTTTAAAAATCTTTTTTAATTTTCATTTTTACAGTCATATTCTATCCCTTCATTGTATTTAACCTTATTTTTGTAGATATATATAAGTTTTTCTTTCTTTAAAATTTTGGGATACAGTTTCTTCTAACAGACAAAACTATACCCTAAATCTAGTGTTTGGCTTTGTTCTAGTCTCCTGCCTAATCACATTCTCTCCTTTTTTTTTTTTTCTTCTTTCTTATTTCAACCAACTTCTTATCTTATTAATTCCTTCTTTAAAATCTTTATTAATTTTCATCTTTACAGTTATATTCCATCCCTTCATCGTATTTACCCTCATTTTTGTATATATATAAGTTTTTCTTTCTTTAAAATTTTGGGAGGCGGTTTCTTCTAACAAACCAAAAAACACCCAAAATCTAGTGTGTGGCTCTGTTCTATTCACCAGCCTGATCATATTCTTTTTTTTTTTTTTCCCTTTCTTTCCACCACCCTGGTTTTGGGTCTTTTCTGATTTGCTTAGTGTATATTTTTCTGGGGTCGTTGTTACCCTTTTAGCATTTTCTTCTCTCATTCATCTATTCTCTGGGCAAAATAACAAAATGGAAAAACACACCTCAAAAAAAAAAAAAAGAGGCAGTACCAACTGCCAGGAACCTAATCAATATGGACATTAGTAAGATGTTGGAACTAGAGTTCAGAATGACAATTATAAAGATACTAGCTGGGCTTGAAAAAAGCATAGAAGATCCTAGAGAATCCCTTTCTGGAGAAATAAAAGAACGAAAATCTAACCAAGTCGAAATCAAAAAGGCTATTAATGAGGTGCAATCAAAAATGGAGGCTTTAACTGCTAGGATAAATGAGGCAGAAGAGGGAATTAGTGATATAAAAGACCAAATGATGGAGAATAAAGAAGCTGAGAAAAAGAGAGATAAACAACTACTGGATCATGAGGAGAGAATTCAAGAGATAAGTGATACCATAAGATGAAACAATATTAGAATAATTGGGATCCCAGAAGAAGAAGAAAGAGAGAGGGGGGCAGAAGGTATATTGGAACAAATTACAGTGGAGAACTTCCCTAATTTGAGGAAGGAAACAGGCATCAAAACCCAGGAGGCCCCCTCAAAATAGAGAAGCCCCCTCAAAATCAATAAAAATAGGTCAACACTCTGACATCTAATAGTAAAACTCACAAGTCTTAGAGACAAAGAGAAAATCCTGAAAACAGCTCGGGACAAGATGTCTGTAACCTACAATGGTAGAAACATTAGTTTGGCAGCAGACCTATCCACAGAGACCTAGCAGGCCAGAAAGGACTGGCATGATATACTCAGGGCACTAAACGAGAAAAATACGCAGCCAAGAATACTATATCCAGCTAGGCTGTCATTGAAAATAGAAGGAGAGATAAAAATCTTCCAGGACAAACAAAAACTAAAAGAATTTGCAAACACCAAACCAGCCCTGCAAGAAATATTGAAAGGGGTCCTCTAAGCAAAGAAAGAGCCTAAAAGTAACATAGACAAGAAAGGAACAGAAGCAATATACAGTAACAATCACCCTACAGGCAATACAGTGGCACTAAATTCATATCTTTCAATAGTTACCCTAAATAGGCTAAATGCCCCAATCAAAAGACACAGGGTATCAGATTGGTTAAAAAAAAAACAAGACCCATTGATATGCTGTCTGCAAGAGACTCATTTTAGACCCAAAGACACCCCAAGATTGAAAGTGAGGGGGTGGAAAACCATTTACCATGCTAATGGACATCAAAAGAAAGCTGAGGTGGCAATCCTTATATCAGACAAATTCGATTTTAAACCAAAGACTATAATAAGAAACAAGAAAGGACACTATATCATACTTAAAGGATCTATCCAACAAGAAGATCTAACAATTTTAAATATCTACACGCCTAACATGGGAGCAGCCAATTATATAAGCCAATTAATAAGAAAATCAAAGAAACACATAGACAATAATACAATAATAGTAGGGGACTTTAACACCCCCCCTCACTGAAATGGACAGATCATCTAAGCAAAAGATCAACAAGGAAATAAAGGCTTTAAATGACACACTGGACCAGATGGACTTCACAGATATATTCAGAACATTCCATCCCAAAGCAACACAATACACATTCTTCTCTAGTGCACATGGTACATTCACCAGAATAGATCACACCTTGGGTCACAAATCAGGTCTCAACCACTACGAAAAGATTGGGACCATTCCCTTCATATTTTTGGACCACAATGCTTTGAAACTAGAACTCAATCACAAGAGGAAAGTTGGAAAGAACTCAAATACATGGAGGCTAAAGAGCATCCTACTAAAGAATGGGTCAACCAGGAAATTAAAGAAGAATTAAAAAAATTCATGGAAACAAATGAAAATGAAAACACAACTGTTCCAAGTCTTTGGGATGCAGCAAAGGCGGTCCTAAGAGGAAAGTATATAGCAATACAAACCTTTCTCAAGAAACAAGAAAGGTTTCCAATACACAACCTATCTCTACACCTAAAGGAGCTGGTGAAAGAACAGCAAATAAAGCCTAAACCCAGCAGGAGAAGAGAAATAATAAAGATCAGAGCAGAAATCAATGAAATAGAAACCAAAAGAACAGTAGAACAGATCAACGAAACTAGGAGCTGGTTCTTTGAAAGAATTAATAAGATTGATAAGCCTCTGTCCAGACTTATCAAAAAGAAAAGAGAAAGGACCCAAATAAATAAAATCATGAATGAAAGAGGAGAGATCACAACCAACACCAAGGAAATACAAACAATTATAAGAACATATTATGAGCAACTGTATGCCAGCAAGTTAGATAATTTGGAAGAAATGGATGCATTCCTAGAGACGTATAAACTACCAAAACTGAACCAAGAAGAAATAGAAAACTTGAACAGACCCATAACTAGTAAGGAAATTGAAGCAGTAGTCAAAAATCTCCCAACAAACAAGAGCCCAGGGCCAGATGGCTTCCCAGGGGAATTCTACCAAACATTTAAAGAAGAATTAATACCTATTTTTCTGAAACTGTTCCAAAAAATAGAAATGGAAGGAAAACTTCCAAACTCATTTTATGAGGCCACCATTACCTTGATCCCAAAACCAGATAAAGACCCCATCAAAAAGGAGAACTACAGACCAATATCCCTGATGAACATGGATGCAAAAATTCTCACCAAAATACTAGCCAATAGGATCCTACAGCATATTAAAAGGATTATTCACCACGACCAAGTGGGATTTATCCCTGGGCTGCAAGGTTGGTTCAGCATCCACAAATCAACATCCACAAATTGTATTAATACAATATATTAATAAAAGAAAGAACAAGAACCATATAATCCTCTTAATAGATGCAGAAAAAGCATTTGACAAAGCACTGTATCTTTTCTTGATTAAAACTCTTCACAGTGTAGGGATGGGGGTACCTACCTCAATATCATAAAAGCCATCTATGGGGGCGCCTGGGTGGCTCAGTTGGTTAAGCGACTGCCTTCGGCTCAGGTCATGATCCTGGAGTCCCTGGATCAAGTCCCGCATCGGGCTCCCTGCTCTGCGGGGAGTCTGCTTCTCCCTCTGACTCTCCCCCCTCTCATGTGCTCTCTCTCATTCTCTCTCTCTCAAATAAATAAATAAAATCTTTAAAAAATAAAAAAAAATAAAAAAATAAAAAGCCATCTATGAAAAACCCACAGCAAATATCATTCTCAATGCGGAAAAACTGAGAGCTTTCTCCCTAAGGTCAGGAACACGGCAGGGATGTCCACTACCACCACTGCTATTCAACATAGTACTAGAAGTCCTAGCCTCAGCCATCAGACAACAAAAAGAAATAAAAGGCATCTGAATCAGCAAAGAAGAAGTCAAACTCTCACTCTTTGCAGATGATGATACTCTATGTAGAAAACCCAAAATACTCCACCCCAAAACTGCTAGAACTCATACAGGAATTCAGTCAAGTGGAAGGATATAAAATCAATGCACAGAAATCAGTTGCATTTCTATACACCAACAACAAGACAGAAAGAGAAATTAAGGAGTTGATTCCATTTACAGTTGCACCCAAATCATACGATACGTAGAAATAAATCTAACCAAAGAGGCAAAGAATCTGTACTCAGAAAACTATAGAATACTCATGAAATAAATTGAGGAAGACACAAAGAAATGGAAAAATGTTCCATGCTGATGGATTGGAAAAACAAACATTGTGAAAATGTCTATGCTACCTAAAGCAATCTACACATTTAATGCAATCCCTATCAAAATACCATCCACTTTTTTTAAAGAAATGGAACAAGTAATCCTAAAATTTATATGGAACCAGAAAAGACCCCGAATAGCCAGAGGAATGTTGAAAAAGCAAAGCAAAGCTGATGGCATCACAATTCTGGACTTCAAGCTCTATTACAAAGCTGTCATCATCAAGACAGTATGGTACTGGCACAAAAACAGGCACATAGATCAATGGAACAGAGTAGAGAGCCCAGAAATGGACCCTCAACTCTACGGTCAACTAATCTTCGACAAAGCAGGAAAGAATGTCCAATGGAAAAAAGACAGTCTCTTCAACAAATGATGTTGGGAAAATTGGACAGCCACATGCAGAAGAATGAAACTGGACCATTTCCTTACACCACACACAAAAATTGACTCAAAATGGATGAAAGACCTAAATGTGAGACAGGAATCCATCAAAATCCTTGAGGAGAACATAGGCAGCAACCTCTTCGACCTCAGCCGCAGCAATTTCTTCCTAGAAACATTGCCAAAGGCAAGGGAAGCAAGGGCAAAAATGAACTATTGGGACTTCATCAAGATAAAAAGCTGCACAGCAAAGGAAACAGTCAACAAAACCAAAAGACAGCTGACAGAAGGGGAGAAGATATTTGCAAATGACATGTCAGATAAAGGTCTAGTATCTAAAATCTACAAAGAACTTATCAAACTCAACACCCAAAGAACAAAGAATCCAATCAAGAAATGGGCAGAAGATATAAACAGACATTTCTGCAAAGAAGACATCCAAATGGCCAACAGACACATGAAAAAGTGCTCAACATCACTTGGCATCAGGGAAATCCAAATCAAAACCTCAATGAGATACCACCTCACACCAGTCAGAATGGCTAAAATTAACAAGTCAGGAAATGACAGATGTTGGTGAGGGTGCAGAGAAAGGGGAACCCTCCTACACTGTTGGTGGGAATGCAAGCTGGTGCAGCCACTCTGGAAAACAGTATGGAGGTTCCTCAAAAAATTGAAAATAGAGCTACTGTACGACCCAGCAATTGCACTACTGGGTATTTACCCCAAAGATACAAATGTAATGATCCGAAGGGGCATGTGCACCCCAATGTTTATAGCAGCAATGTCCACAATAGTCAAACTATGGCAAGAGCCTAGATGTCCATCAACAGATGAATGGATAAAGAAGATGTGGTGTATATATATACAATGGAATATTATGCAGCCATCAAAAAAATGAAATCTTGCCATTTACAATGATGTGGATGGAACTAGAGGGTATTATGCTAAGCGAAATAAGTCAATCAGAGAAAGGCAAGTATCATATGATCTCACTGATATGAGGAATTTGAGAAACAAGACAGAGGATCATAGGGAAAGGGAGGGAAAAATGAAACAAGATGAAACCAGAGAGGGAGACAAACCATAAGAGACTCTTAATCTCAGGAAACAAACTGAGGGTTGCTGGAGTGGAGGGGGGTGGGAGGGATGGTGTGGCTGCGTGATGGAAATTGGGGAGGTATGTGCTATGGTGAGTGCTGTGAATTGTGTAAGACTGATGAATCACAGACTTGAACCCCTGAAACAAATAATACATTATATGTTAAGAAAAAAATATTAAATAATAAAATAATAAATAAATAAATAAATTTGGAAAAAATAATTAAAAAAATAAAAATTAAAAAAATAACTCTAATTTTAATATTCTTTGAGCATTTGCCGTTTGCCAGCACGATATTAAATGCTTTACATGCATTGTTTTATTTAATCTGTTAAGCAGTCATGTAGGTAGAGATTATGATTTTCCCCTTTAACAGTTGAGGATGTTGAGACTTAGACGCATGAAGTGCCTTCCCAACGTCCCACAGCAAGTAAGGATCAGAGCTGGAATTTGTGCTGTGTCTGGCTTCCCATCCTTATCTCCTAACTGCTGCAAAGGGCAATAGAGCTCTCTACCAAGTCATATGGAGACAAATGCAACTGTGGTGCAGACTGAGTTCATAAGTTTTTATCAAGACACAGAATAAAGAAACAGAGTTTGTTAATAATGATATTTTGGAGCTGAAGTTTGAGTATTTCCCATTCATCAGAATAGATGTAGAATGTCACCAAGGAACATGGTGAAGAGACTAAAATACTAGTGAGTGTATTTTATGTCAGTTTCTACCACTAAAATTTGTCCCTTTCATAATCTGGCCTTCCTCCCTTCCTGACCACACTGCCTTCCATCTCCGAACTTTTGCCCTTCTCTCTGCCAAGAGTTACTGCCTGAAAACCTGAAAAGGGTGTTATTGTCATTTGAACTCTGTCCTTTTCATCTGAAGAAGTGGTATGGTGTGGATGAAGGGATTTTGTTTCTGAGTAACCAGCTTCCAGACTTGACCACGGCCACACCCTTCTCACTGGCCTACTCTCCTCCACTTCAGATCCTGACAATCCAGGTGATAGAGTGGGGCCGATGCCTTCACCACCCACTGCAGGTTATCTGACCCTCTGAAATTGCTGCAGATTTCAGTTGTGTCCCTCTCTATAGGTCAGGCTACTCAGGCACTATTATGGACTCTTTTTCTGATCCCTGGGTCTGTAACAAATCTCTTCCCTTCCTTCATGTTCTCTTAATTTTGCCCAAACCTATCTCCTCAGTATTTGCTTCATCTTGTTCTACCAACCAGACCCCACTCTCACCGAAGCCATTCCCGGGGTTCATCCAGCAGTCTCTCTACTGGGAAGAATCCTTTCTTGGCTTTCATTTCTTTTAGGTTCTTCCTGATTTGGGTGATAATTCTTGTGTGTGTGTGTGTGTGTGTGTGTGTGTGTACAATGCTCACAACAATGAAACCCTCAAACAGATGTTAAACTTAGTTATCATTTGTGTGCTTGCTTGCATATTTATTATTCCTTGTACTTTCTTCTTGTACGGTTGGGTGTGTGGTTATATTCTTTGCATTGTTAAGTGCTCATTTTGAATTTTAGATTTTAAACTTCTGCAGAACCCCGTCTACTTTATTGCCTGCTAAAATGTTTTGAGCTGCACTGTGTGTATTTGGGCAATTGAATCCTATTTGGCTATTAGAACCAATGGAATACAATTTAAAGAAAAACAAGATAATACTAAGTTTTGGACTGCTTTTATGGAATTCATTTATTTTTCTTTCTGGGTTTTGGATAGCATATGTGAATTTTATGGTAGAGTCATACAAATTCTAAATAATTAAATAGACTAGTGTGGAGTGGTGAAAATTCCAGATTGCATTCATTTTAAAATGAAAACAGTTGTGTCACTTTTAAGAATGTATAATAATATGAATCATGTACAAAGTATTAATAATATTTCTTTTAGGAGACCTACAATATTGGTGTAATGGTCAGGAGGCCATATATTATACTGAGCACAGGAAGAGGTACTTTTGAATCCCAAACTTCCCATGTAAAAACTTTATGTTCCTGGACAAGTCCTTCAACTCCCAGATTGTACATGTGTCCTCCCAAATCAGTACTGAGGATTCAGGGAGAACTGTAAACAAAGCACTTAACATGTATGTGTTGAGCAAATGATAAATATTCAAAATATTTTAGCTGATGTTAATATTTTAACTTGCTTTTGACAAGATACTTCAAAAGCACTTTATTTCTTTGTTCCTGTCATTTTGATTCCATTTGATTCCATTTACTCAGCAAACTTTTTCCTCATGTTCTTTGTCTGAGTAATCCATATATTCTCTCTAAGGGATTTAAATTAATGTAAGTTAGGTGGAATAAGGACAAGAGAACTTTTTCTCTGCTTCCTCAGCCCTGCATAGCTTAGAATCTTCTGTCTTGTGGGAGCAGAGAATCACAGAGACAAGAAGTAGTAGTTTCGGCAACCTCTCCTTGGCCTACGGTGGCACTCAGTAGCAAGACCCTCCTGCTTGGAGGTTCCTCTTTTCTCTTCCATTCCAAGTTGGCTCACAAACTGTATCAGAATTCTGGTAAAAGCAGGAATGATGGCACTATGGGGGCACCTCACTGGATAGAGATAAGAGATGGGGCTTAGAATTTACACTCAGGCCAACAGTGTAGACACACACACTCAAGGAGTTCATCAGAGAAGAAACACTGGTGCGAGGCAGCAGGGTCCTTTGTCAGAGTGTTTTCTGCCTTTTTTTTTTTTTTTTTTTTTTTTTTTAGGAGCTATGAAAAAGGTCTATAAGATGCCTGAAGACTTTATAGGCATGTCCACCTTGGTAAGGAGGGATTGGGATCTTGGTTCAAAGGGTTTAGGATCCAGTAGTAGAGAGAACAAGTTGGATTCAATGCTAGTCAATAAAAGAGAAATAATGCCTGATGAGTGGATTCATTTCTCATTTCTCTGGAATGGCAACTTTCTCACAATTATCTGAATGAATCTCACCACTAGTGGGTGATGGGACCCACTGAGGTCAGAGCCCAGCACCAAGGTGTCTTTGAAGGCAGGGTGCTTCATCTGTGAGAAAACCATCTGGGACTCCAGAAGGCCTCATGCATCTAAACAGCTTCGCTTGTTCATTTATTATTTATTTATTTACATCTACTCTAGACTAATCACTAACAGTTGATTACAATTTTAAGCAATGTTTATGACATATTTAAACTCTTCCAGTGACTTTTAGGATGATGAGTGAAAAAAATCTTCTCATTTCTTTGAAATGTTGTACTACACATTCACCTGGTATTTTCCAAGCCAGTTATTCTAACACAAAGGCTTTTTAATGACTTTTCTACACCCACTATACATGTGGCATTAACTGAAAACTTGAATTTCCCTTTATTTTTGTTTTCTTTAATAACATAAATCTCTTCTAATTATAAATTCCTTGAAATGAATTTAGGCAATGGAGCAAATGAGTTATACTGAATAGCTTGTAGAGCCAAAGAAGCATTCTGATAGACTAGACTTACAAAATATTTTCTTGTCTTTCATATTCATTTTACTTAGGGTACAGAGAAACATGTAAACGTTTTTCCTTCAAGTTTGGCTCCTGTGAAAACAGACAACACTCTAAGTACTCTCAGGCAAATGCAACTCTACAAGTGTCTACATTGGTCAATTTGCTTAGAAGAACTATCTTAATTAGCCCACAGTAAATTTGACTGAAAACCTTTGAAACTGTCTTTACTATAGGATCTGTGGAATCCTTCATGTACATGTTCAGGTATCCTGTGCATTTCCTTGTCCTTCTGCCAGCGCAGTTTTTCTAAAAGGCAAATCTATCACGCCATTTCCCTACCTAGTGGTCCCCCTTTGTAGGATAAATCCAAACTACCTGCAGACCAGACTTCTTTGAGAGCTGGCCCCATCTCTCACCATTTCCCCTATGACCCCCATGCCACATTCCTGTGGACTCATTTGTAGACTTGTGAACGTGCCCACGGCTTCACTCTGTGTTCAAGCCATTCCATCTAAAAAGAATGTGAGCCCCTCATTTCCTCTCCCCTCCACCTGCCTTGGGAATGTCCACTGTCTTTGCAAGTATTCAAGCAACACTTCCTCTCTCAGCCCAGGAAGAACCGTCCTTCTTGCCTCTCCATCACCATCGCCATTTCACATCCTTCCCTGACCACACATGGCATCGTTAGGTTGCACCTCATCTCCCCAGCTGGCCTGTCTTCCTTGAAAGAAAGATCTGGCCACAATATTCACTTTTATATCCCAGTGCTGGCCACACAGTGAGTGCTCTAGACGTGTGTATCGAATGACTGATGGATTAGGTGAGTAAACAAAGAATTGGATGACAAATGATATTCTCTTACAAGAATAGCCAATGATCCCCTGCCAATAACTGTTATCATGACTTGTTCTTATAGACTGTCTCCGTCCCTTTCATTTGTGATACTGCCACAGGTTTCAGGGAATCACAACAGTCTGGAGTTGATGGTCAGAACGTTGTCATTTTCTCCAGGGCTCATTGGGCTTTCTGTGGCTTGACACCCTAGTTGTTTGCCCATTAATAATAAAAAAGAAAAGAAAAGAAAAGAAAAGAAATAAGCAACTAGGAAATGTTGCTGCTGAGTGTTCAAGACATTCCAGCCCACTCCTCACTTGGCCTTGAGGACTTAGACATCTCCATGCTCAAGGACAATGGAACCATTTCAGCTAGACCTCCTGGAATGGATTCACTCAGCAGGGGCATGACTCCTTCAGGAATCGAAGGACTCCCTTCTTGAGTCTGGGTGGTAGAAAATAGCACGTGTGTGCACGTGTATGTGTGTATGGGTGTGCGTGTAAAAGTAAGGGAGTTCCTCTTGTATGTCATTTTTTTTTTCCTCTTGTATGTCAAAGAGCAAGGAAAAAACTGATAGATTTCATGGATATTTAATCTTAATATGTCTCCAGCTGAACTTCCGGGATCTTTCCGTTCCAAAGCTCCTGCTGCTTTCCCTGTCTCCGTTAATAGCAACTCCATTCTTCCAAGCACCCAGGCCCAAATCCTTGCAACAGCGTCTCGGGATTCAGCCCCTCCCCCCCCCCCCCCACAGCTACCCCTTTGGCTCCAGCCACTGCCATATTTCACCGGGATCGGTCCCGTTGCCTCCCACCTGGAGCTTCCGTCACTGCGCAGCTTCAGTATGTTTTTGACACCGTAACCACAGCAACCTGTCAAGACGTAAGTCAGCTCCTGTGGTTCCTCTGCTTAAAACCCTCCAATGGTCTGACGTCTCATTAAAATGAAAAGTTAGAATCCTTCCTGTGGGCCAGAGGCCCACATCCCCTGGCCCCTCGGAGCTCAGCTCCTCCCCACCTCCCTGGCTCACTCTGTTCCAGCCTCGCCAGCCGGCTCCTTGAACCGCTGAGCACACTGTCACCTCATACTCCCTGAGCTTGCTGTTCTCTGGGCATCCAGTGTCCTTTCCTGTTTGGATAGATCCCTCACTTCCTTCAGATCTTTCCTCTCAACCGTCTTCTCAGTGAGGCTTTCCCTATTTAGATTTTGCTCTCCATCCTGCACTCCATTCCCTCCTCCCCTTTCCTCTCCAGTATTTGTTGTCCACCTGTTCTGTTTACTGCCGTATCCCCAGTGCTTAGAACAAACAATGTGTGGATGCTCAATAAATATCTGTTGAACTGATGTTGGATATTTTAAAACCTTGTTTTCAGGAAGACAAAAAGTATGATTTTTCTTTTGGCTGAGATTCAAGACATTGTGCTTAGTAGCAGGAGACTCTGGAAGCTTATTAAGGTCTATGGGTGGGAGAAAAAAGGGAGAAGGGAAAAATTATATTTCTTGGTTACAGGTTTGCCATCTAGGTGGTGTGTGCTTGGTTTTGCTCTCCTAAAAAGTCCTCTAGTCAGATCCCTGGATGGGTCAGAGGCAAAATGAGGAGACTTCAAGGCCACAGTGTCAGCATGAAGAACAAAGTATGCCAATATGCAGATTATCCCGGAAATTTTTTTGGATCTCCTTGAAGTGAACTGTCTACTCTATTTTTAAATCTGTATTTTTAAAAAAGCAAAAAAAAAAAAAAAAAAAAAAAAAAGTGAGCATTTGTGAATGCAATCACAGAATGGTATGAACCCAGAATAAAAACACCAAGGGGGGTGTTTCTGCAGAGGCCCAGAGGACAGGTTGGGAAGGGGGGTGAGAAGACTCCTGGAGCCGGAGTGGTGCTAACACCGAGGGGCACCGGGCTCCCTGCTCTGACCCACGGCCTTGCTACTCCTCAAGCCATCAGCCAAGGCTGTCTGGGGAATCTGAAGCCTAAGCAAGTTTGCTGCTTTGTCTCTGGACAGATCGCCAGGAAGCAAGCAACATCTAGAGCCATGGAGCCAACCTGACTTGACAGGGAGACTGCCTGTGCCCACACACACTCCAGCTTTCCTGTTTAGGGGGTATTCACAACCTCAATCCCATCCCTCCCCACTGATCAGGCCACTGTTATTTATTATATGTGAAAGCAATACATTTGGACTTTAGGTTTTAGGCCACGTGTTTTCTGAGAGGCTTTCAGCAACTGTGCAGCGCTTACAGGTTTGTGGAACTCCTTGGATCTATTCTTGGGCACTCTAAATTGATAATGTTTTGCTAAGAGATGCTGTTTTCTCTTCTTTATATTTTATCTGTGAGGGCCACTTAAAATCTGCTGCAAGAGAAATTATTATAGTGGACATTGGCTGTATGTTACTATTTTAGGCTGAAACAACTCAAGATTTTTGTCCCCTGCAAAAAGACTCCAAATCAGTTTTCAATATTTGATGTGTGTATGTGTGCGTGCGTGTGTGCATGTGCACGTGTGCCATGAAATTAAAGATGTCTGAAAATCCATTGTCAGATTTGGATGAATAAGTTCAGAGAGGATTGAAATATTTATTTATTTTTATTTAAACCTAACTGTTTCTAACCTGATTGTTTCTAAGGGTAAATGAGCAAATACTATAGCATATGTTTAAACTTTTCGCAGGATCTTACCACTTCGTTTTAGCAAATACCACTTTTTCCTTTACACAAATGCCTCAAATTTACTCATAGGCCCTCCACTCTCCCAGAGAAGAGTAATAGATTTCAGTGTCCTGCAGGGAAAAGTTAGGGTAATTTTTATTTGGGAAAGAGTAGATTTTGGAAGCTATGAGATTCCTTCTCAGGTATGTGATGGGCTACATGTGGTTAAGGGATAAATATTCTAAGTTGCTCCAAAGAGAAGAGTTAAGACATCAGGTGGGAATTAGAAATGAGCAAAAAGATTTTAGTACCAATGCTGAATAAGGTTGTTTAAATGTGGAACAGCTTTATTGAAAAGTAGTGAGTTCTCTGTTTCTGGAAGTTTATTGGTTGACAGATTCCGTAGATATTAAAGAGAATATTGCTCAGGTACAAATACAGTCAATTCTAAAATTCCATTGCTGAAATAAGATGAAGTTGGCTGAGGGCTGTTTTTGTTGTTGTTTTTAATGATTATGTAAGTGTCTTTATCCTCAAATTTCGGCAATTGCTATTTTGAACCCAAACGAAGGCCTTTGCCGTTTTTCTCTGTTAAGCTTCATCTGGCTGTCTGGGTGGCTCTCGTAATGAGCTCCCCTACCCTTAGAAAATGTTCTCAGTTCTATGCCCACCTGGCAGGGTTGCTGCAAAAGGACTTCTTAGCCTGGTAGAAGGTCAGAGAGAGAAAGGAAATGAGATGGTATTGTGCTAGGGATTTGATACACATCATTTCATTTAAACCACCCTCTATGTTATGTAATATCATCTTCATTTTACTTAATGAAGAAACTGGAGGTAAGTGGTGATGTTGCATAACTTCCACAAGGCCACATGGTGACTGAGCAGAGATTCAGGTCTGGGGCCACCCTTACATGGCCTCCTCTCTCAGCTTTTCTATTCTGATGAGTGATGTCTGCACACAGAGACTGGGGGGACTATCGCTACCAAACTGTTTAATCAAGGTGATCAAATAATCAGTTCCTTTGATGATTTAACTAATTTGTTCATTCAGTTGACATCTTTGATTTTGTTTGCTAAATTGGACAGTTGTTTGGGACACTTGTAGAAAAATCTAAAGACATCTCTCAGGCTCAATTGGCAATGAGATGAGTTCTTTATGAGCACCGTATCAGGGAGTTTGATGTGGCTTTTAAACAACAATATACAGAACCTGGCATGTGGCTGTGTGTGTTGAGGGGAGGAAAAATGATAACAGATGGGAGGATAGATAGAAAGAGGCTGGTCCAGTGGCACAAAGGCCAACAAAGTGAATTCTTAAAGTCTTAAAATCAGGAATTGTTCAAGTTGGAAAAGATCTTAGAAAACATTTTCATTTTGCCCTGTCCTGTTACTGACGAGTGAGCTATGCCCCAGAGAGTTGAACTGAGCTGCCCACGGGCACACCCTGATTAATGACAATGCCAGATAGGCCCCCTGTCTGATGACTCCTTTTCTAGAATTCTCTGCACATTCAAACAACCTGCTTTAACAAATGAGTGTCTCCTAGGAGAGAAAAATGAAGTCTTGACAGAAAGGCACCAAATTGAAATATGTGCAAAGTCATTTAAGTTAGTGACATCACTGACCTTTCAAGGGTCTTGGAGGTAAGGTTAATTTTTTATTTATCATTTTAGGTCAGGCTGCTTTCAGTGTTTCAAGGTGAAGAGAAACTCTCTCACTCGTGAAGCAGTAAGCATCACCAACACAAATACTATATCTATCTTGGCAAAAAGGTTGCCAAGTAAATATTTGAATGTTTTCATCCTGCTTTTCTCTGGGATTCTGTCCTTGTCACATTCTTAGCTGATAAAGAGCTGATAAAAAGATCATCAGGAGTCACCAATGCTCTTCTTCTCCTATAGATAAGCATACTTATAAGCAGAATATTTTATTTTTCAAAGAGCAACCCTTAATTTGGTTCTCAAGGGAGGGAAAGAACAAAGAAAAGCCAGGATTTGCTTTACCTTCTATACCATGTCAGCCCTCATCCACTCTATACTGCTCTGTAAAAGTTGGAGACAAGAGAGTGACTCTAAGATTACATACATTTCTCTCCAACTAACTAAAAAATCTGGTTCTAGGACTCCCCATCCTCTGCTTCTCTTCAGCTCTAGTCTCAAGCACTACTTTGGGTTTCAAATGGATGTTAGATTAAGTATTTAAAAACACAAAGAGATTGAGAGCTTTGTATGATCATTTTAAGAGCTTCCACATTCTTATCTTTGGGGATCCCTGATTAGTAGAACAACTTACTGGTAAATTTATTTCTTTCCATTAAATGGAAGTTGCTAATCAATTCCTTACATTCTCACTCTATTAAACCCTGGCCCACAGGCCTGGTTATTGCTACCCTGAGAAACTGACTCACATTTCCATTAGGCAAATCCAAGTTGACTTGATGGGTTGCCCTTCAGCTGCCTAATTGCTGCTTTGGGTGGGTGAGGTCCCAGGTTTGGACCACAGTTTCTAAGCTCTCAGGAAAATTTAGCTTAGTTGAAAACTATCTGGTAAAATGTCTCCTCATACTAATTCTAGCTCCTTCAGATGAATCCTAAACCTCACTAACCATAATGAATTGAATTCACACGCTACAAAACCCCAACATGGTTCAAGCCTGATTCTGGGGTATAATCATCTGAAGTTTAGATTCTAATCAGAGTTCTGGCCAGAAAGGAGCCTGCCAGCTTAGCCAAAGTAGTGGTATTTAGGGGCTCAAGGATCTGAGGATGGGAAGCTCCTTTGGATATTCTAAAACATATGCATTCCATTTAGGACCCTTCTCTTGAGAATGGCTTGGACTCCTATGCCAAAGGAGCACGAAACTAACATACTCCTCTCAGCTGTATAAATATCATTCGGCAGAAGATATGAGCTGGAATGCCAATAGTCAGAATACAGCCTTTCATCTTCATCATAACCTCAGCTAGGCTGTGTGCCTGTGTTTGACCTCCTTTTTGGGCTGCTTGCTTCCTTTTACCCAATAGAATGCTACCATGCAGTGTCACTAAAGATACGGAGGGAGCTGACAAGAGGACTCTGGAGAGCTACTATAGTAGCTCTGTGATGCAAAGATTAGCAGCGGGTCCTCTGCCTGCTGTAGGCATTGGAACATTTCCCATGATTTCCGACCAAAATTAAAAAGCCATATTTGAGATATTCCCCAATTTAAGTCAAAATTAAGTCCTATTTTTCAATCCTCCCTGCCTTGACTGGTTCCCGTATGGGCCAGATTGCCCTTCATTCCTGAACTGAGAAGGACTATACTCCCTGAGTCTCATTTAAGCACATTTATTTCTCTTCTGCACCCAGTACAGAAGTTATCAGAATTTCTTGGTTCTTAATTCCCTTAATGTCTCCGTAATTTTTTCTTATGGTATGAAAAAACAGTTCCATTTCCTAAGTAGAAATTTCCAAACAATCTTATAGTCATAGTTTGGTCCATGTTCAACAAACATCACTGTATTAAAATCCCCTGCAGCACCGCTGTGAGTTTGCTGTGGCACGCCGGGGCCCCTCCGAGCACAGCTAGGCACTGTACTGCACACAAGGGAGAGTTTAACATAGTTACTTCCTATCTCATGGAGCTAAGCAATCTAATAGAGAAAATAGTGAAAGTGTGGTAAAGCATGTTATTCAGCAAAGCAAGGTAGTATGTCATAATAAGAAAGGTATTTTATTGGTCAGAATGTTTGATTGCAGAAACCAGAATCCACAGACCTACTTTGAGCAGGGTTATTATAGAGTATTAGGGTGCTTACAGAATTTCTAGAAAGGCCAAGGAAGCAAAGTTGGATGCTACACAGCCAGAAGAATGGTCCAGCATAGCACAAAACTGTTTAGTGAAAATCTCACTCTGGTGATCCTTGCTTTCTTCCACCCAGCACCTAGGACCCTAGGTTTTCTACCTGGCTGCCTCAGAAGAATAACATACCTCCCTGCAGGGAACAATTACCTCACAGTGGCCAGTTCTTCTTTTTAAGTCTCATGTGACTCAGAGGTTTACTTGGGGGAACCTAAAGCATAGGTAGAAACTCTGATGGAAGAGTTTGGGATTAGTGGGGCTTTTTTAGTTCTCCAGCCTCTTTAGTACAAAAAGGCAGTCCAGAAGTGGGTTGGGATGAGTGCCATGTGGTATAGAATCTGCCATATCTGCCCTGGGTCCAAATGCATACGATGGTTGTTAAGAAAGTATAAGGATCAGATTTGGTTGTGAGATAATAGGAATCACTCCATCCATCATGGACATAGAAGTTGAACGGGAGCTCAGGAGACTGGTGGTATCTCAATAAGCTGAAATGTTACAATGGAAAAAATAAGACAATCAAGGTTTCAAAGATAGGGAGGAGTACGGTAAGATTGAGGAAATAGTGATCATCATTTGGAGCATACATTAGCAAGGAAGGATGGAGACATAAGGTCAGGAAATTGGGTTGTGTCAATGTGGTAAAAGTCTTATATTGGATGGAGAAGTCTCTGAGTACATGATTAAGGTTCTATGAAGAATTCTGATTAAAGACTAAGTGGAAATAGAAATGGAAAAAATCTTGGGCGTCTTCTCTTCTCTGTCAATATTTGCTTCCTGGGTGACCTCATCTAACTCCTGGCTTTAAAGGTGTCCAAATGCTAGAGACCCCACATTTCCTATATCCAACCCAGATCCCTCTTCTGAACTCCAAACTTATATATCCAATTACCTACTCTACATGATATAGATATAAATAGGCATCTCAGACTCAACACATCCAAAATGGAACTCTCGATTCTCCTTCCACCTTATAGACCTACTGGACAGTCTTCCCATCTTTGTAAATTGTAGGTTCAAAGTTCTAATTCTCAGTCTAAAATCACGGTGCTATCCTTGACTCCTCTCCTTCTCTCACACTGCATATTGACTGTCCACAAATCCTGTCAATTCTTCAGAAGACATCCAGAGCCTGACACCTTCTCATCACCTCCTCCACTGCCACCCAATTATAAGCCACTATCATCTCTTGCCAAGATTACTGCAATGGCTCCTAACTAACCTTCTAGCTTCCAAACATTCTCTACACAGCAATCAGAGTGTTTTTACAAGTTGAGTCAGATCAGGTTACTCCTCTGCTCAGAACTTTCAGTGGCTTCCCAACTCATTAGAGAAAAAACCAAAGTCCTTATAAAGTTCTATTTGACCCTACATGATTTTGGCCCCAGCTACTTCTCTGACCTCTCCTTTTACTCCTCTCCCCCTTGCTCACTGTGCTCCCACCCTGGCATGCTCACTAGTCCTCAAACATCCTAAGCACACCTCTGCCTCAGACATTTGCAACTGCCATTCCCTCTGCTTTAAACGCTTTTCCACCTGATAGCCCTTAGCTCTCTCACGCACTTTTCTTCAAGAATCTGCTCAAATACAATATTATCAGAATGGCCTTCCATTGTGCTTTGCATGGAACAACACTGGACACCATCTACCTTCCTTATTTGCATTTATCACCATGTATCACATTATATGTATACATATATGTGTGTATTTAAATAAATATAAAATATATTTTAAAAATTAATATATTTAAAATATATGTTTAATTGTTGACCCTTCTTATGAACTAGGACAGTGCCTGGCATATAGTAAGTGCTTCATAAATATTTGTTGAATGAATATAATTAATAAAGGGGAGATTCATAATGAGGACATACTATAAAATAAAGAAACATCCAGCAAAGTGGTAGATTATTTTTTATTTCCACATCTCCAGGACCCCACCCTATTACTCCATGCATGTTTCGTGTATGACAAATCTGTTAAGAAAATCTTGAAAAATATGAATATCCTGTGAAACAACGTGTTCCCCGGCACTAGATATAGAATAGCATGATTTGGAAACCAAACAGGTGGCCAATTACAACTCCGTACACTTCGATAACCCCTGACAGATTATACGGCTCTTCCACATTCATCTTCTAACCATATCCTCACAACAATGCTGAGAGTCAGTTCAATGTGTTGTTCTCATTTTAGAAATGAGGAAAATGAGGTTTAGCAAGATAAAGTTACTTCACTTGGTCACACAGCAAGAAGGTGGCCAGTGGAATTCCAGGTGCATCTGAGAAACTCCTAAGTTCTTGGCCTTTTCCCATCCCACCAGGCACATGGACCCTAATTAAAATGCTCTGTAAAGAATGGAGCCTGTTACCTCCACCCTCTGTCTGTTTTTCTTAGTTGAGCAGCTGTACCAAAGTAGCCAGTGACTTTTAGGTTGGTGCAGCTGCTGAGTTCAAGAGAAACTGATCTGGAATTTTTAATGTGTGTTTGGTGTGGAAGCACCTTGCACATTAGGGCCGGATGTGTGAAATTGCTCAGTGTTTGGATTAACAGTGATTCAGAACACAACTGTGTTCAGACTGATTGAAAGATACATTCTTCTGGTGGGAAGAAATATGGCAGTGAATGAATATGGATGAGGACTCTGAGGAAGTTTATCAACAGGTGCAGCACTGCTGTCCCTGGGTTTAAATGATTTGCATGCATTTCTTGAGAACAAGCACTGTTTGGCAGAAGGGGAGGAGATGGGCTTTCCTTAATGCAGTTGTGATCTAGGTTAATTGAAGGAAGATCTTTCTGATGAGTGTTAAGGACTTCCTGGACAGGTTTCCCAGAGTATGTGTGGCTCTTTAGCCTCTGAGAGAGAGAAGAGAGGAGTGAGTCTCCTCCAGGCCACCCCTGCAGACGCAAGCCTGGATACAGCCAATCTTGCTCTGAGGACTGGAGATGGAGGTCTGAAGGCGGAAAAGTAAGTATTTCTGGGAAAGTTAAGATTGCCCCTGTTTCCAACTGCCTGGCACAGGAAGAAAACAGAGGGACGGATTGTTTCATTTGGAAAATGGGAGACAGACAGATGACAACTGTGTGGAAAGCGTAATTAGGGAGGATTTGATTGTTTCCTTCAACAGACAGTGCCAGGACTAACATATACCCTTTACAAAGTAGAAAACAGGGAGATTTTAACATAACAAAATATTCAGTGGCACAGAGATATCTGTGAAGGCCATTTACACCGGGAGGCTGGAAGTGAGGGGAGCACTGTTTCCTCTGGCTCTTGCGGACGTAAAATGAGGGATTCCGGCCATTATCTGCACGATGGTCGTTGTCTATTTCCCCTCAGTTACTAGAGCTCTCAGTCTCAGGTGGAAGGTTTCTGTACCTAGATCATCACTCTAATCTGATAGTCTCTCTTTGCTTTACACGGTAAATACAACCATAGTGGCAGTGTGTTCGTACTGCCTGCAAAAAACCCTTTGGTCCAAACTCCCCACCTGAATGGCTTTTTTTTTCCCTTCAAGGTGAAGATGCTCACACCTAACTTCTAGGGATTCTGATTTAGTAGATTTCGATGAGGCTGTAGCAATTGAAGTCTGAAACAGCTTGATTTTCAGCTAACTTTGGAAGGCACAAAACCCACAGTGTCCTTTCCCGGGAGGGTGGCATGCGCTGTGTCATAAAACAAACTCCAGTTCTCTTTTGCTTTCTTAATATTTTCCGAGCGCTGCTGAGCAGCAAAAAATTCCAGTTATTTGAAAGGTCCAGTTAATTGGATTTCTGTGTGTTAATACGGTAGTGCACTTTCCACTGGATTTTTTTTGCCCCCGCTCACAGGATGAGAATTTGGCAGGGAGTGGCCTTGTTCGCCTCCAGCCTCTAACGTCTGTAACCTCAGTATGTCAGCCTCCGGGCTAGAAGAAGGACACTGCCTCATTTCTTCCTCTGCCGAGAAAAGAAAACGTTACCTGAAGGTTCACGTTTTTTCCTCTTTCAGTCTGATATTTCTGTTCCTGTCAAAGAATAGAGTGGTCATGTCATCCATGGAAAAGAAAAAAAATAATAATAAGTAAAAGAAAGGGTACATTGATGTGCCTCCTGAGGAAAAAGCAGATCACGAACAAGGGGAAACTTTGAGTGGGATTTCAGCCTTACTCAAAACAACAACTCTCTTTACTCAGCAAAGAGCACAATATTCAACCTTTTCATGGGAGGATTTAGTATTCTTTTCAAAGCTACATATCAAAACCCCCCGCACAATGGAAACATTCTCTCTCACTGGGGCATTAAAGAGGAGAGAACTTGCAACCATCCAGGCTTTCTGAAATGTATGCTTTTCATTGCGGCCTCAGATATGTTCTCTGGGGATCGCGGACTTAAAACCCTGAGGAAGGGGGTAAGGAGCCATCATGCCATTTCCATCAAAAGCAGTTGTTGAAGGCCATTTTCCCATTTTCTGTCTCTTCTTCCCTACTTCACAGTAATGCTTGCATTCCTATAAAACAAGGCTTCCTGCAATAGGCCAGCAACACTGTTCCTTCCCCAGTGCCAGTCGCTTTTCAAGTGGGTGGTGGGAAAAGTGAGAACATTTGGTACTGGGGCAGAGTCCCCTCAAAACCCATTAAAACAAAGTATTCTGCCCTTTCGTTTTGTAGGGATTTTTCCCTCTATGTAATTCAATTTAACTTCTTTTGGGAAGAAGGTCTGTCATCAGTTAAAAGTCGCAATCTCTCCATCTACACAACCAGAGTGAAACAGGAATGGAGACTTTTCCATTTAACAGAGCTCTGTTTGATTGGCCTTATCCTCGTACTAGGAAATGCATAGGGAAGTGTAGTGACTTATACATATTTGTATATATTTTGTTGTTGTTCTTTGCTGTGATAGACAGACTTCTAAAATGGCTCCCAATGAGCCCTGCCCTCATATGTGAGCTGGACCTAATGACTTGCTTTTAATGAACAGAACATGGCAAAAGTGATGGGATTTCACTTCCACAATTACCTTACAAAGGACTATGACTTCCGTCTTGTTAGCAAGCTCTCTTGTGGGCATATTCTGTTACCGTACTGCGATTTGCTTTTTGGAGAGGCCTACAGGGGAAAGAATAGAGGGAGGCCTCTGGTAAGTAGCTCAGGAGGAGTGGAGTTCTCCAGAACAACCTGCAAAGAACTGAATCCTGCCATCAACCACAAGAATGTGCTAGGATACAAATCCTGCCTAGCTGAGCCTTGAAATGACTGTAGCCTTGTGAGAGACCCAGGGAGAGCCAGAGGACCCACTAAAGCCATGCCTGGATTCTTGACCCAGAGAAACTGTAGGATCATAAATGTGTCCTAAGCTGTTGTTTTGAGATAATTTGTTACAGAGCATTAAATAACTAACATACATGCACTGTTTTTGTAAATATCTTTGAAAGTACACATACAGAAAAGCACACAAATCATAAGGGCACAGGTCAGTGAATTTTTGTAAAAGGAACATGCACATAAAATCACCATCCAAATAAAAAAAGAGAACATTGCCAGTATCCCAGAAGTCTTTCTCAACCCCTCAAGTCATTAACCCCCTTTCCAAGATAATCATTATTTCTAAAATATAAAAATTATAGGTTAATTTGCCTGTTTGGGGGCTTTATGTATTTGAAATCAGGCATTATATACTTTTTTGTACTGGCCTAATTGTCTCTAAACATTATTTTTTTAAATAGTCTTTCTTATTGCTTCAGGCAGCAGCGTTTCATTTATTTTTATTGCCATATACCATAATTTTTAAAAATCTATTCTACTGTTGATGGACAGTTGTTTTTTATTTTTGTTTTTTCACTATTGGAAGAAATGCTGGTATACACATTCTTTTTTTTTAGATTTTTTACTTAAATTCAATTAGCCAACATATAGTACATCATTAGTTTCAGATGTAGTGTTCAATAATTTATCAGTTGCATATAACACCCAGTGATCATCACATCACATGCCTTCCTTAATACCTGTCACCCAGTTACCCCATCCCCCACCCACCTCCCCTCCAGCAACCCTCAGTTTGTTCGTAGAGTCGCTCATGGTTTGTCTCCCTCTCTGATTTCTTCCCATTCAGTTTTCCCTCCCTTCCCCTGTGACCCTCTGCACTGTTTCTTATGTTCCACATATGAGTGAAACCATATAATAATTGTCTTTCTCTGCTTGACTTATTTCACTTAGCTTAATCTCCTCCAGTTCCATCCATGTTGATGAAAATGTTGGGTATTTGTCCTTTCTGATAGCTGAATAATATTCCATTGTATATATGGACCACATCTTCTTTATCCATTCATCTGTTGAAGGGCATCTTGGCTCCTTCCACAGTTTGACTGTTATGGACATTGCTGCTATGAACATTGGGATGCAGGTGCCCCTTCGGATCACTACATTTGTGCTATACACATTCTTACAAATGTCTTTGATAGATATATTTTGCTTTTCCGTGGATCAATGGATGTGTTTGTTCTGCTTTGGTAGATGTGTCAATTACAATTCTACTAGCCCTGTATGAAAGTTCCAGCTCCCTCTCATCCCCATCTATGTGTGGAATTGTCAGGTTTATTTTGCATTATGGCCAATATGGAGGATATACAGTAGAATCTCATGGCAGTTTAGTTTGTATTCTTCTAAAAATTAATGACATTAAGTACCTTTTCATGTTTATTGATATTTGAATATTTTAAACCACAAAATATCAAGATATACTTTTATTCTTTTCAATAAAATGTTTATCCTTCTTAGTGTAATATTAAGATACATTAAAAAAATATGGATATTTCCCAGCACCATTTGTTGAAAGATCATTATTCCCATTTCATGGCAGTGGTGTTGTAGGAGTTTCCTAAGGAACTAACAAAATATCATAACTGTGTGGCTTATAACAACAGAAATTTATTTCTCACAGTTCTAGAGACTGGAAGTCCAAAATCAAGTTGTCAGCAGGGCATATTGGCTCTGAAACCTGTAGAGAATCCTTCCTTGCCTCTTTCTAGCTTCTGGTGGTATGCTGGCAATATACTGGACATTTCTTGGCTTACAGCTGTGGCCCTTCACTCTCTGTGTCCTTCGTCACAAGGTTTTCTCCCAGTGTTCTATGTCTGGGCTCAGATGTCCCTCTTCTTATATGGACACCAGTAATACAGGATTAAGGGTCCACCTTACTCCTGTTAAGACCTTCTCTTAACTAATTACATCTGCAACCTCCCCCTTCCCAAATCAGGTCACACTCTGAGGTGCCAGGACTTAGGACTTCAATATATATTTTGGGGGGAGGACACAAGTCAACCAGTGAAGGCATTTTTGTCATAAATGGTTGTTTATGTGTAGTCTGTTTTTGATTTCTATTCCATTCCTGGACTTTCTATTTTTTTTTCCATTGGACTCTTCATTTCATCTTATGTCTATTATTATAAGTTGATTTTCATTGTGTCTCAAATTTCATGTGGGATAATTTTCTTTGTACCTGAAGAATTCCGATGAGTATATTTTTGGTGTGGGTATGCTGGTAACAAATTCTCTGTTTTTGTTTGTCAGAAAACAACTTTACATTCCCTTCAATTTGATGAATTTTTTTTCCAAAAATAGAATTCCAGGTATTCCACGGTTTTACTCTGATGTCCAGGACTTTCTTAGTATTTACTTTTCTTGGAATTCCTGGAGCTTCTTGAAGTGGTTTGATACCTTTCATTGGTTTTGAAAAGTGATGGATATTTAAATGTGCAATATTTGATGAATATTCAAATATTATATCTGCCTTCTCTTCTTTCCCCTCAAATTGGGGAGTCCAAAGACACGTATGTTAGACCTTGTCTGTGCCTCATCTGCTTTAATGCTCTTTTCCGTATATTCCATCCTCTTTTATTGTGCTCCAATCTGAATGTGTTCTAATGACTTATATTCCAGCTCAAAACTTCTCTCTCCTGCTGTATCTAAACTTCATTTAAACCCATCTAGTGAGTTCTTAGTTTTTGTAATTTTATTGTTCAGTTGTAGAATTTCCATTTGGATTTTTTTTTTTTTTTTTTTTTTACCATGGGGCAGGCCCCATGCTATGTGCTTTATGTTCATTGTCTCATTTGAATCCTCACAAATCCCTATAAGGAGGATATACTACCAGTACCTATATTTTCAGAGTGGGAAAATAGAGACTCAGAGAGAGATGAAAATGCCCAAGTCACACAGCAAGGAGTTGATGATACTGGAATGCAAACCCAGGAAGTCTGACTCAGTGAGCTTTTATAGCTACTAAGTCAGTTGCTCTTAGGAAGTGCATGATGGTGATAATAATGGTAGTTCTCTATAGGACTTACTATATGCCTGAGAGAGTTCTGAGCACTTAACATATCTTAACTTACCAAATCCTCACAATGGCCCTGAGGTATGTACCCTTATTATTACCATTACACAAATGAGAACACTAAGGCTCAAAAAAGATAAAGCTTGCCTCAGGTTTCACAGCTGCTGAGTTCAAGTCAGAATTCCAACCGAGGAAGTCTGTCCCAAAAGTCCATGCACTTAACTATTACACCAAACTGCCTCCCAGCAAAATCAGAGCAGAAGGAACACTTGGAATTGAGATACAACACAGGCAAGGGAGAGAATGGCATCCGACTCTGATCACTGAAAACATAAATAGAGTGCTGTGAAACGGAGAGAGAGAGAGAAAGATGCTTCTCAAGGGCAGAGTGGGTAACAAATTATGAGTTTGATAGAAGACAAGGAAGGAAAGACAAAGGAACTACGGAGGACAGGCTACGTTAAATAAATTATGAATAAGAGCGTGTGGCATGCAGCTCGGGAGAGAGCATTCTTTGGAATGTGGTTTGCAGTCCTCGTGCGGGGAGCACAGCTGTGAGAGGCACAGCAGGGAGAACCAGAGGCTGGTTAATGCTGAGTCCTGGCAAGTCTTTAAGGTCAGGAGGTTCTGACCACTCTGGTGGTAGTGAAGGTTGGGTTGATAATTGCTAGGTTTGAAAGATAAGTATCAAGAAGGCAAAGATGTGGTCAGGATGGTCCACAGGGGTCCCAGCAAAGCACTGGGAATCTCAAAACTGGAACTGAATAGGCGGGGGGTAAATTGTGTTAACTCTGGGCTGTAATTACCAAGCCACTTCCCAGACTTTCTCAAAACACAGAGATATATATTTAATAAGCATTTTGGGGAGTTTACAAAAGGCATTTTGTTTGTAATAAGTGACATTAGGCAAACTTTTTCTGTCAGCAAATAGGACTGCCGTTTCTATTCCTGTGTTGCTGCATGTAAATAAATTGCTACTTTTATGTAGCCCTGTTTGAGATTCCTGTAAACACTGGGGATAAAGAGCTTGTTTTTCAGTTTTCTAGAGACAAACCACATGAAGAAGCCAGGCACCATAGTGGCATCTGGGCCCCTCTCCCATCCTGGAAACGCAGAACTGAAAATGACTCGTATAAAAGGATTAATAGAGGATGCGTACCTGCCAATTAGCCCTTCTCAAAGAGGCAGAGAAGAAAGTATTCTACTTCTCTTTGGTAAAAACACTCCAACATTAAGCATCCTTTATAGTTAGAAATGCCGAAATTGAAATCTTTCTGTTAAGATTGCAGGCTTTCCCTCTGTTCTCAGGGGAAACCCAAAACATGAAGCCAGATTGCAAGTCCAAATTAGGTTCCTCCTTTAATCTCACTCATGTTCTCTTTCTTCACAATGCACAGCACAGGGGTTTGCAGCCATATACTTACACATGTATTTATTTGTTACCTGTCTCTCTCTCTTTTCATTTACGGTCTAGTGCCCCCAGGTTGAGAAGCATATCTGTTTTGTTCACCATAACATACCCAGAGCACAGCTCTGTGCTTGCTCCATAGTAGACTGTCAACAGATATTTGTTCAATAAATAAATGGGAGAAGGTAAGTTCTGTAATTTTAGATCTATGCTAGTTCTTTGTTTAACGCCAGTGCATACAGTGGGCATCTATCTAATATCTGCCACTGCCATGTTAGATGCAGTCAGTAAGTCATCCTACTCTTGCATTGGCGCCCTTCATTGCATCTCCAGGGATTGCTCAAAATACTATTCAAATGTCTCTCACCTGGGCTAGTGAGGTCTCTAACTAACCTCCGGTGTTTTTCTTACCAGCCAATCTCACACAGTTGTAACAGTTTAAATGATAAAAACATTCAAAGGTAGAAGGAATTAAATGATACTGGATTAGAACTCATGGTTACGAACTCATGGTTACCTTGATATAGATACCAGTGGATCTATATGGAAATAGGTATAGATATGTGGGTATACATGGTTAATATACATACATGTATTTCTCAGATCTGTCTGCTAAGAGGGGCTAGAAGCAGTTTTATTCCAATATCAATGAGCATAATCCCTATCCAGATCTTGGTTTCTAATACCATTCTGCAATAAAATGAATCAGCGGGGGCACCTGGGTGGCTCAGTTGTTAAGCGTCTGCCTTCAGCTCGGGTCATGATCCCAGGGTCCTGGGATTGAGCCCCGCATCGGGCTCCCTGCTCCTCAGGAAGCCTGCTTCTCCCTCTCCATCTGCCCCTGCTTGTGTTCCCTCTCTCGCTGTGTCTTTCTCTGTCAAATAAATAAATAAAATCTTAAAAAAAAAAAAGAATCAGTGACCTTTGGACAAATGACCAGTCCTAGGGCTTGGTTATAGAATATGCAGGATAACCTGGATCACCTTGTAGTGCCAAAAAATAAGGAAGTGCTCAAACAAAATGACAGGAGTATGTCAAAGGGACACAAGAATCTACTGAAAGAGCATTTGATAGCCAAAGACAGTACAATTTATGAATCAAAATAAAGTAGCATTGTATTATAATGTAAAATATAAAATAAAAATCCACCAGCCACAGTCTTAATATATGATTGAATAAATAAACAAACGCAGGGGGGAGGGGGAAGAAGCAAATCTATACAGAAGAATTCCAAATTATTTGTATAGACATTCTGCCCTCAAGGAGATGGAGCATAACACCCCACTCTTTAAGTAAAAAACATCCCGCTCTTCTAAAAAGTACAGTAAAGAGAAACTTGGTAAATGCTACCTTAGTCGGGGTATTAAGATTAACATTATCAGTATCAGTGATAAGTCACGTGGCTAGCACATGTCCTTAATACAATATGTTAAGAATGGCATCTTACCTCTCTGATCTTTCTCCCTGAAACCTATAATCCCAGTCTAATGATGAGACAAGCACCAAACTGTAGCTGAGGGATATTCCACAAAATACATGACCTGTACTCTTTAAACTGTCAAGGTCATTACAAATGAGGAAAGTCTGAGAAATTGTCAAGTCCAGAGGAACATAAAGAAATATAATGATTAAGTGTAATGTGGTCTCTTGGATGGCATCTTGGAACCAAAAAAGGACATTGGGGAAAAACTGATGAAATACGAATGAAGTATAGAACTTAGTTAATAATAATGGACCAATATTGGTACATTAGTTGCGACAAATGCACCAATAATGTAAGATGTTAATAATAGAAGAAATGAGTATGGTGTATACAGAAGTTCTCTGTACTATCTTTGCAACTTTTCTGTAAATCTAAAACTGTTCTAAAATTCAAAGGTTTTTTGAACATTAGACATCAACAGTACGTTTACCACATCTTACCCCATTTGAAACTATTAGTCAGTCATGGAGGTCAGGGTAAATTCATGTCTGCCCAGAGCCCATGTCCTTGTTTTCTCTATTTCAATATGTATGATTCACATGAAATGAATGAGGCAAAACAAAACAGACACAGAAATGTGGCCTCAACCCCCCGGACACCGCTAGAAATCACATTTGTTCCTGATCCTTGTATTGATTCTTCAACAAATTCAAATCATACAGCAACTCTGTGAGTAAGGCTTTTCTATCCTCATTTTCTGGTTGAGACTCCTCATAAAAATGACATAGCTGAACTAGCAGTAACACAAAAACTGACAGTCTTTCATTTATTCAAAAAGCCTTAACTCAGCACCTGGTTTATTGAAAACCCAGAAGAGTTCAAGGTACTGATGTGAGTTCAAGCAACATAGTAATGAATAAAACAAAATACTCTCGTGCCCTCGTGGAACTTCCATTCCAGTGGGGGAGAGGGGAAAAAAAAAAAAAAAAAGACAACAAGCCACCACTAATTTATCAGGTAGTGATACCTGCCATAAAAATAAATTAGGTGGACTTCTTGTTTCTACTCTGGTACATAAGGAGCTTGGAACAATTCTTCTCAACTCCATCAGAGAAATGAGTTCATAGGGGAAAGTACTACCCCACCCCACCCAAACTGGAGAGCCAGACAGGCTGATAGAGATAATAAAACTTACTGCGGCAGAAACCCACTTTTGCAGAAACCATTAGGACCTGAGGGGAAAACCTGAACTGTAATTAATGAATTGCTGGAGGCTTACCATGGACAAGTCTATGAGTTAAAAACTCCCCAGAGTATGGAAGAAGGGCACACTTTGTGAGTTTTACCTCCTGGAGCTCTACTAGGTTCTCATCATGAAGATCAGAGAAAAATCCCCTTGTGCTTCCTGTAAGAGAAGGGGGAAAAGAACCACTTTGAAATGTACCAGAGTATTCTGTTCTTAACAAGGCCCATCCTCAAGATAAACTATTTTACCAGAGCTTAACCTGCTGGGGTTGGGAAATACCTAAACTCAGCCTCCTCCAGCTATCCTGTCCCATCTAAGGCTGTGAAGTTCACAGCCAAGGGGCACAGGCTCACTAAAAGGCTGAGATCTAATCATAGGAATATAGAATGCTTCCCCTCCTCCCACACTTACCCACCACAACACTAAAGGCCTATTTACTGGAGTTCCTTTCATACAGTATATCATGTCTGGCTTTCAACAAAAATTACAAGGGCATCCTAAAAGGCAAAAAACTCACTTTGAAGACATAGAGCAAGATCAAAACCAGACTCAGATATGGTTAAGGTATTGGAATTATCAGGCCATGACGTTCAAAAACAACTATGATAAATATGCTAAGGGCTCTAATGGATAAAGTAGACAACATACAAGAACAGATGGATAATGCAAACAGAGAAGGAAATTCTAAGAAGAATCAAAAAATGCTAGAGATCAAAAACACTGTAACAGAAATGAAGAATGCCTTTGATGAGCTCATTAGTAGACTTGACACAGATAAGAAAATAATCTCTGAGCTTGAGGACATGTCAATAGAAACTTCTAAATCTGAAAAGCAAAAAGAAAATAAAAAGACTGGGGGAAAAAAAAAAACAGAACAATATGTCCAAGAACTGTGGGACAACTACAAAAGGTATAATGTATATATATAATGGGAATATCAGAAGAATAAAGAGGAAAAGGGACAGAAGAAATATTTGAAGCAATTATGACTGAGAATTTCCCCAAATTAATGTCAGACACCACACCACAGATCCAGGAAGCACAGAGAACACCAGGCAGGACAAATGCAAACAAATAAACAAAAAACTGCCCCTAGGCATAACATCTTCAAGTTAGAGAAAAATCAAGATAAAGGAAAAAAATCTTAAAAGAAGCCTTTTAATGGGGGGGGGGGGACCCTTACCTATAGAGGAACAAAGGTAAGAATTACATCCAACTTTTTCTCAGAAACCATGCAAACAAGAAGAGAGTGGAATGACATACTTAAAGTGCTCAAAGAAAATGACCACCAAGCTAGAATTCTGCATCCTGCAAAATTGCACTTTAAGAATGAAGGAGAAATAAAGACTTTCTCAAACAAACAAACATGAATTTGTTGCCAGTAGACCAGCCCTAATATAAGGCAGAAACTTTACATATAAAGAAAGGAAGAACATTAGAGAAGGAATAAGTGAAAGTAAATAAAAACTCTTATTTTTCTTACTCTTAATTGATCTAACAGTAACAGTTTAGTTAGAATAATAGCAACAATGTATTTGCTTCTCTCGATAGATAGATAAATGAATCATATATATATATATATATATATATATATATGATGAATGACAGCAATGATAGAAGGGATGGGAGGAAGGAATTAGGATATTTTATCATTATAAGGTACTTATAATACCTGTGAAGCAGGATAGTATTAATTTGAAGTGCATTTGGGTTAGTTGTAAACATATATTGTAAATTCTAGGGCAACCACTAAAACAAGTAAAAAATGAAGTATAATTGAGGTGAAAGACTCAAAATATCCAACACAATATTGAAGGAAAAGTAGAAAGTTAGAGGAAAGATACTACTAAACTTGTAAGACTGACTATAAACCTATAGTAATCATGACAGAGTGGTATTGGAAAAAGAATAGACACATAGATCAGTGGAACCTAATAGAGAGCCTGCAAATAGACACGTATATAGTCAACTGATCATTGACAAAAGGGCAAAAACAATACAATGAAGAGAAGATAGACTTTTCAACAAATAGTACTAGAACAACTGGATATCTGCAGGCAAAAATAAATAAATATATAAATAAATAAGAAGAAAGAAATGAATCCAGACACACACCTTAAATTTTTCACAAAAATTAACTCAAAAAGGATCACGGACCTAAATGAAAGCACAAAATGATAACCTCTTAGAAGACAGCAGAAAATCTAGTCGACCTGGGCATGGTGATGACTTTTTGGATACAACACCAAAGTCATGATCCATGAATGAAAGACATGATTAGCTGGACTTCACTGAAATTAAAAATCTCTGCTCTGTGGAAGACGCTGTCAAGAGACTGAGGATAAGCCTCAGACCGAAAGATAATATTTGCAAAGGACATATCGGATAAAGGCTATTAGCCAAAATATGCAAAGAACTCTTAAACCTCAATTAAAAAAAAGGAATAATCCAATTTAAAAATGAGCAAAAGGTCCGAACTGACACCTCACCACAGTAGATATACAGATGGCAAATAAGCATATGAAAAGATGCTCCCCTTCATACGTCATCAGAGAAAAGTAAATTAAAACAAAAAGATGCCATTATAGCCCCGTTAGAATGGCCAAAATCCAGAACACCGACAGCACCAAATGAGGATGTGGAGCAACAGGAACTCTCGTTCATGGCTGGTGGGAATGCAAAATGGTACAGCCAATTTGGAAGACAGCTTGGCAGTTTTTACAAAACTAAACATACTCTTATCATACAACCCAGTAATCATGCTCCTTGGTATTTACCCAAAGGAGTTAAAAAATGATGTTCACACAAAACCTGTACCTGGATGTTTGTAGAAATTTTGTTCATAATTGCCAAAACTTGGAAGCAACTAAGATATCCTTCAGTGGATGAATAGCTATCTCCATTCCACATCTCTTTTGGTATATCCAAACAATAGAATAGTAGTTAACGCTAAAAAATGAAAAGACATAGAGGAAACTTAAATGCATATTACTAAGTGAAAAACACTAATCTGAAAAAGCTACCTGCTGTATGATTCTAACATGATATTCGAGAAAAGGCAAAACTATGCAGTGAAAAGAAGAGTGATTAAGAGGGAGGAAGGGATGAATAGGTAGAAGGGAGAAGATTTTTAGGGCGGTGAAATTACTTCGCATGATACAATATATACATTTTAATGGTAGATACAATTTCATTATATTTATTTGTTAAAATCCATAGAAGGTACACCACCATGGGTGAACACTAATGCAAATTATGGACTTTGGGTGATAATGATGTGTCAGTGTAGGTTCTTTTATAACAAATGTACCACTGTGTGCCAGATGTTCTTTGTGGGGAGGTTGTCTCCATGGGGACAATGGGTACATGAGGACTCTCGTACCTTCTGCTCAATTTTTCTGTGAACCTAAAACTGCTCTTTAAAAAAAAAAGTCTATTTAAAGGGAAAATATTAGGGAACAGAGACAACTACAACTTCTGCTGCATTTACTAGGAAGATACAATGATTGAAAAACTGAGGGTTTCACTTTGAAGAGTGAAACTTGATTCAAAAGACTATACTCTGTTGACCAAGAACAATTAATTTTCCCTGAACAAGATGGTGCCATCCATGCTGCTCCTGACAGTTTGAGAATTAGACGGACAGTACATGGTAGATGGACCAGCACATTTTATAGAAAGCACATTGTTTCCAAGGTAATCTGGGAAAAAATTGCAAAGTCTACACCTTTAGTAAGGATGGCACCTTGTTTGCCTGGGGCAATGGAGAAAAAAAATAAATATTATCAATGTCACTAACAAGGCACATAATGTAAATGCACAGAATTTGGTATTCTATTCTGAGTACCACATCTTAAACGGGGTATAGACAAACTAAACAGTGAAAAGTATGAAAACAATATCTAATAGTTTTCAAACATTTGATACTCACCAAGTATCATGCTGAATATTTTTTTACTACATTCTGTCATTTAACTTCACAGTTACTTATGATCTAGACAATATAATTATCCTCCAGTTCACACGTGAGGAGACAGAGGCTTGGGAAAATTGAGAACCTTCCACAAAGCCACACACTAATAAAAGCTGGAGCCAGGATTTAGATCCAGGCAGATTGACCTCAGGGCTCACTCTCTTATCCACATCCCTATGGAATTTAGGAGGCTATTCTCTGAAGATCAGATGAAGGAAATGGAGTAACAAGGACCAGCTAACTTCAGGGATATGATAGCTGTTCTCAAATACTGGAAGACCAGATATCTCAGATGGAAGAAAGATTAAACTTGGGCCCAAAGAAGAATATATGAAAGCCATAAGGAAGCAAATTTCACCTAAATTAAAAGGATAGGGGCACCTGTCTGGCTCAGTCGGGAAAGCATGCGACTCTTAGTCTCTAGGTCGTGAGTTTGAGCTCCATATTGGGTGTAGAGATTACTAAAAATAAATAAATAAACTTCAAAAAAAGGTAAGATAAAAGGATGATTTTCTAATAATAAGAACTGCTGAATGTAATAAGGACTGCCTTGGTAGACAGTCATATCGTCACTACTCAAGGTGTTCAGTAGAGACCATATGGAGGGAATGGTTTAGAGCTATTTTTTTCAGACCATAGTTATTTCCCAATTATTAGATCATGAAATGAATTTAGTGGAATATTAACATCATTATTTTTAATGAAATAGAAAAAGTAGAAGAGAAATTATTTGAAGTACAACATTCATGAAACTGATTGGTTTTATGTACGTGTAAGTGCTCACTGGGTTGTTAAGATATATTTCTTGTGAGTCATTAAGTAGATGTGAAAGCTGCTCGCTTAAATAATTGGTCTCTAAACCTTGGCTGGTCTTTGAACCAGTGCTAGTCCTTGATAAAGTTATCTCTGGTATTTATATAACCTAACATAGTGTTTTTCATTAAGTTAGATTTATTCAATTCAAATGATTACCCTTTAATCTGAGATGATGTCCTTCTAAATACATCAGTGTTAAAACATCCTGTCTTTTTTTAAATGAGAGGTGTAGATAGTATTTCCAAACATGGTCACAACAATACTGCCCATCCCACACGACCTTTTGCAATGTGACTGTGTCACTGTCCCATCAAAAGGCAGAATCTATTTTTTCTTCCCTTGCATCTAGGCTGGCCCTATGAGCTGTATTCAGTAACAGAATGGAGCAAAACTGATAGTTTTTTTAAAAAAAGATTTTATTTATTTATTTGATAGAGACAGAGAGTGACAGACATAGCGAGAGAGAGCACAAGCAGGGGGAGAGGCAAAGGGAGAGGGAGAAGCAGGCTCCCCATGGAGCAGGGAGCTCTATGGGGGGCTCGATCCCAGGACCCTGGGATCATGACCTGAGCCGAAGGCAGACGCCTAACGGCTGAGTCACCCAGGTGCCCCCAAAACTGACACTTTTTAACTTCAGAGGCTGGGATTTAAGGGATATGTAGCTTCCACTCTCACTTCATAGAATATTTCCCCAGCTACCATCTGGTGAGGAAGCTCAAGCAGCCATATGGAGGAGAAGTAATGTCTTAGGCTGGCAGCCCAAGATCATTGCCAAGCTGACCTGTGGGTGAAGCTCCTTTCGATTTTCCAGCCATCCCATCTGGCACCATGTGAAACATGCATTCTTAGTCAAACTAGAAAACTGAGAGAAGTGATAAACGGCTGTTGCTGTGAGCCATGAAGTTTTGGGGTAGTTTGTCATGTAGCAGTAGATAATGAAAACACATGGTGACAATAGATCTTAGCTGATTATTTGTTTTAGTGTCTGCTCTTGGCAAAATAAAAATGGACAACCTGACATATCTCTCCTGTTGTTTGTTATTTTTTGTTTTTGT
Source organism: Halichoerus grypus (assembly GCF_964656455.1). NCBI lineage: Eukaryota > Metazoa > Chordata > Mammalia > Carnivora > Phocidae > Halichoerus > Halichoerus grypus. The sequence continues at coordinate 37,613,627 of NC_135720.1, forward strand.
TTTTGTTTTTGAACTTTTTGGTTCTATGAGATTAGGTCCATGAGAACCTCTGGATTTGGTGACCTTCCTTTAATTCCTGAGATGCTAGGAGACGTCCTCCCCTTTGTATATCCAAACACTCTTATTGTCCTGGCCAGATGGAATAAATAGTACTCCCTATGGTCTTGTCATAAAATTAGGAGCCTGTAACTATTTTCGTGTTTCTCACACCATTTTAGAGGAATTTTCACTTTTACTTGGTGAACTAATTGAGGACAGGAGCTCTGCCTTATCCATTCTTGTTTCCTCAGCATCTACATTAGTGCTGGGCATGTAGCATGTTCTTAATAACCTAGCGGAACTGAATTTTAGCTTTTTTTAAAAAATCATTTTGTAATGTCTTTCGTTGCTCTCAATTACCAGCATGCCAGAGGAGAGTATCCTGTCACATACATAGGTGCTTAGCTCATGAAAATGTAATGAGAAGAAAGTAAGATTGTTGAAGGCTACAGGAAAAGGGAAGCACCATGCCTGTGGAAGGAGTCACACGTGCTAAATAGGTCCCCCAAATATCAACTTACTGTAGTCCCAGAAACAAATGGGCGTAATTCTATGTCAACACTGAAGAGCTTCCATGAAAAAAATGAAGCAAATTATAATTAGCAAGAGCCAGTTCTTTCAACCTAAAGCTTACTGTTGGCCCAGAAGAATCAACAAAAGGAGATTTGTCTCATGATACTTATATTCCCTAATGATGTGGATATATAGTAATCTCCATTCATGTTCTATTTTTCACATGGGGTCTAACAAAACAGAACAATTTCATCTGATATTCTAGGACACTGAATGTAACTGAACCAATAGTAATTGAACCATCCACTAACTATAAGAGAACCATCTACTGATTATACCAGTTACTTAGATGATTTAATTATTTAATGTAAACACCTATTTTCAAGTCACTGAATAAGTGGTTGAGCAAGACATTTACTATAATTATTCACTGCTGTAAGTTCCTTCTTACTGATGCGTAGTTACTAACATTGACTAGAAGTTAACAGGAGGCAGGGGTGGGGTGGTTGCTGCTGCATGTCATGAAATGCATTTTATGTCCATAGAAATTTCTCCTCAGAAATGGTATCTGTGATAATGATGACAATCACTTGACCAGTGAGTATCCTAGAAACGTTTCATCTTCAGCTGCGTGGATTTACATGGTTTTTGAACAGCTGAATTGCCCAAATTGCTGAATGTGTTTAAAGCTGTGTTCAATCTACTTTTTTTCCTTAATTGAAAATGACTAATTTTTGCCATAGTTTTAAAATAAAGATCTTTTGTAAAAATGAAATCCTGCTAGTAAATTGTAAACTGTTAAGACTCTTTCATCCTTTATTAAATGAATGCAAAAGATTCACTGGTTTGATCTAAAGCTTTAAGATATCAAGAGGAAAATGATTGTGGACTAGAGAACACTTTAATTTTGTGGTTTGGTTCCGTATTATCAAGAGATCTGAGAGCATCTTTGCAATGTTTCTCTCCAAAGAGTTCATTCATAAAGAAACCAAAAGGAGAGGAAGTGGGGAGGTCATTGGGCAATTTTTATTTTTGTAATAAACCCTAGGTTAACTTTGACATTCTTGCATCTGATGATTCCCCATCATAAGAAGAAACATCTTTAACAAATTAGGAGCATTGTGGTGGTTGAGTATAGGAATTCCCTGTTCCATTTGAATGAATTAAACAAAGCATTTTCTTAAAAGGGAAAAGCGAAACATTTTCATTTTAGATGTTTCATTTTTCAATTTTCAGCTACATTTTATTTGATCTTAGGACCACTGATGTGCTGAAACCAAGAATCATTTCTAGTCTGGTCCTATGAATTTGGAGGGGGGTGTTTTTGAAAAGATATTCTATTTGTATATAAATTCTGATCTAGCACCTGGTAATCATTTTGCATTACCAGGTAAATGGACACCACTTCTTATTAATATTCTTTTGGTTGGATGACATTGCATATCTTGTACATTGAAATTAGTATTAAATCAAGGAGAGTGAAAAAATAATTCCAGAAGAAGTAAAAATGAAGCTAAAATGACATCTGTCAGGGAATGGTCACAAAGAAGTTCCATAAAAGGATAATACATAAAAAGCAAACATTGAAATGCAGGTGTTCTAAAAGGCTTGTGTAAAATTCTCCTATAACTTAAAAAAAGTCAGACAGATCACAATTGTGGAAAGAGAAATTCTTGACTGGGAATTAGTAGTAGGGTAACTGAGCAAAGTCTAATCAACCATTGTTTCCATGTGTACTAAGCACTGACTAGACAGTAATTTAAGAACTGAAGACCCTCAAAGTCCTTGGGGTCTTCCTGGCTCTTCCTCATATGTTCTGCAGACTCCTCCCTTTATCTTGCTTCTCTCAGACCTGGTCCTTCCCACTATACTCCCTCAACACACAGAAGCTACACAAATGCTAAATTCATCTAGTACCGCGTGCATAGGGAATTGGAATTTGGTTTTTGTACAAGTGCCACTGGCCTCTGAACTTTTCACCTAGAATGCTGTGTTCTATCAGAGCACCAGGCCTCCCCCTCACAATGCTGGTTCTCTCGTTCCTCAGCACTACTGGTTCTCGTGTTTCATACATCCCACTTAGAGGCCCAGAAATCACAGAATTTAGTCCAGGCTCCTTTTTCTGGGAATGTCCATCACAGTGAAGCTTCCAAGGCTCCAGTTCAGCCCCTCTTCATCCCTAGGAAATGACCCCAGGCTTTGACCCCCACCCTAGAGATCTGCAAAGAGGGACCCCACCCCTCATCCTCAAAGCATCATTTGCATGAACTAAGAACTCCCACTAGAAAGTAATTAAAAGTTCTTGGCTCCCCTAGGATCCACAGTGATTCTGCTTCCCATCCTAACCTACCAGATTTCCACCATTGCAATGTTTGCTCTTCTACCCATACCCAGTAGGCCCCAGTCTGTATCCCTGGTAATGGGGGTGTGAGACATATATAGCTCAGATGAAGAAAAGATGAATTTAGAGACAAAGAGTGGGCCATGACCACCAGTCAGGTCAAGCATGTGAATTTGGAATCTGAGAAAGATGGTAAAGACTAAATGAATAAAGGCAGAGATAACTGACTTTGGTTTTATTTTTTTTTAATTTTTTTATTATGTTATGTTAATCACCATACATTACATCATTAGTTTTCGATGTAGTGTTCCATGATTCATTGTTTGCATATAACACCCAGTGCTCCATTCAGTACATGCCCTCCTTAATACCCATCACCAGGCTAGCGGGGATGCAGAGAAAGGGGAACCCTCCTGACTTTAGTTTTAAATGACTGCAAGGATAGACCAGCACAGAATAGTGCTCCTTTCTGGATTAACTCAAGACATGAACAGTTTCTCTCTTGTCATGAGCAGTGAGAAGAGATTTGGGCCCCAGACAAGGGAAGTGTAGAAGACAGATAAGATATAATTATGATATGATTTTAAAATTGCAGGAAATAGGTCAACCTAAGATAATTTTCCACAGTGTTCCCAAGCCAGGGAGGTGACTCTGTAAGCAGAGATACAGCAACAAAATATCTGTGGCCAGGGGTTATTCTGCTTGGAGCTCAAAGCCCAGAAAATAGCAGAGTCTAAATAATAGGGAAGTGACTCAGAAGCTCGAGCTGTGACTCCTAGTAGCGGGCTGCTCCTAGCAGTGCCAGGCTGGTTGCAGGGGTCTACCTGGGCAACTTTTAAAAAATAGGAATATCTGAACTGTCTCTCCAGAGATTCCTATTTAGGAGGTCTGGGGTGGGAACTAGGAATCTGCATTTTTTAAAAGCTCTTGGCTGATTCATATGTGCATCCAAAATTATGAGCCACCGGGCTAGAAGCCACAAGTTCTGAGCCAAGTGACTAACATCTCCAGCCTAGATCATTAACTCTGTCTCCAGAGAATGAAACAATATGGGGCAAACCTATGAGGTGTAGGGGTGTGAATGTGGGGATGCTTACTGTTTGTTAGATCAAGACAAACTGTCTGAAGAGGATGTAATAAAAGAAGGAATAGGCACCAATAAGCAAGCCTAGGATTAGCTGAAGAGTTGCAGAGAAGGTGTGAAACTTGCATCAGAAGAGAAAGAGCCCCAGAGACAGCAGCTGACACAATTTTGAAGACATTGGTAAAAGATAAAATCGCAATAAAGCTAACACTATTGAGCTAGGTGTGAGTTTCTTCATCACGTGGCCAGTTCCTCAGCCCAGGTGTCTGCAGTTCTGTCTCCCCCACGTCCCCACTTTGCCTCTCCCTTCCTTCTTTACTGACACTGCATTTCTTATTTTCAAAATCCATTCACCATGTTCACTGAAAAATACCATAAGATGTAAAAGAGTGTGTGTTTGGGAGCTAGCCTTCCCTGGATTCGAATCCTGATTCAGTTCCTGTCTCAGCCAGTGCCAGCTACTAAGATAGCATAGACTGGGCGGCTGAACCAATAGAAATTAACTTCTCACAGCTCTGGAGGCTGGCAGGTCTGAGTGGAGGGTGCCAACATGGCTGAGTTCTGTGAAAAGCCCTCTTACTAGTCTCCAGATGGCTGGCATCTTGCCGGGTCCTCACAAGGCAGAGAGCAGAGAAAGAGAGAAAAGGCAAGCTCTCTCAGGGCTCCTCTTATAAAGGCATTAATCTCATCCCGAAGGCTCCACCTTCATGAACTCATTACCTCCCAAAGACCCCACTTCCAAATACCATCGCATCCCAAGGTGATTTCAACATATGAATTTTTAGGGTTTAAGCATATGAATTTTGGGAGGACACAAGCATGCAGGATAGCAGTCCCTTCCTTACTAGTTACCTGCTCTGGGGGAAGTTACTTGAGCCTCGAGTTCCTCCTCTGTTAAGAGGTTTAAAATTGACTGTGCCAGACATTTCATAAGTTGTCATTGCTCTTCTTCTCATTTACTTTACTGCAGTATTAGGTGCTACACTTCTTCCTTGAAACATTCTTTCTTTTTGATCTCCTTAGTGCTCCTCCTCCTCCTCTAGTGTTCTTTCTCAATGTCTTCTCTTTTTATGTCCTTTCGTCAGATTGTGGGTTTTCCCCGAGACCACCAAAATACACATTCTACGTGGAAGGTTTTCCTATTGGCCCCTGTCTTCTCAGCAGAGCTAGGTACGCATCCCGTGAGGTCCTCATTAGGCTCCCTCGCCTGGACCCCACAATGCCCTCTGCACACTAATTACAGGGCAGCATTATCTTCCTCTCTAACCAGATGGTGAGCTTCCTAAGGGAAGAGACTGGTAACCTGGAAGCACAGTTGGTGCTGAGCTAATAGAGTTTGGAAGGAGAGATGAAATACTGAAATTATGAATGAATAAAGGTCCGTGTTTCCAAAGTGCGTGTAGTGCACGTTGCCCATCTCCACCCCCTGCCAGTGATCACTTTGAGGACAGGCAAGCCTGAATCAGTTTGGACCAGTGAGACACCAGGTACGTTTTATTTGAACCTTCCGGGAAGGAGAACCAAGTTTCCCTCTGTCCTGCTGAGTGTGAACAGGGAAGTGTGGGCTCCAGTAGCTACTGATGGTCAACTCATGATCTGGAGGAAAGCCAGCCTCAGTGCTGTGGATACCAGAGTAGAGATGTAGGAGGAACATGGGTCTGACCTGATATTGTTGGGTCACTGAATTAACCACTTCTGAAGCCTGATCTTCCTCTGGACTTTCATGCTACATGTGATAATACTATATATCATCACATATATATCATATAGGTACATACATCACATAGATAGATAGATAGATAGATAGATAGATAGATATAGATATATGTATATATGATACAGAGCATTTTGTTTAATACTAGTTTCCAAGATGCAGAAGCTTGCAAATTATATTTTTTTCTCACAGGACACATTACCATTTAGTATTTCTAAAAGATCCTATGGGGAAGATATCAGTTCACTTTTGTGTTTAACCCCTTGAACACTTAAACTCCTACTTCTTTTGGGGGCGCCTGGGTGGCTCAGTCAGTTAAGTGTCTGCTTTTGGCCCAGGTCATGATCTCAGGGTCCTGGGATCAAGCCCTATGTTGGGCTCCCCGCTCAGTGAGAAGTCTGCTTCACTCTCCCTCTGCTGCCCTACCCGCCTGCTCATGCTCTCTCTCTCTCTCAAATGAATAAATAAATAAAATCTTAAAAAAAACCCAAAAAACTCCTACCTCTTTTTTAATGACATAGTTCCTGATATCACTTTGAGAAATGCTAGAATGTTATTCTCTCCCCTGAAATGTCTTTTATACTTCTTTCCACCTGTTTAAATCCTGATCATTTTCAGCTTCTTGCTCAAGCCTGAATTTCTGGGAATGGGCCACCTCAGTTGTGAGTGATACCTGTCTCTTCAGGACAGCGACTCCAGGTCTAATACATGGCACTCTTTCAGCCTCTGCAGACCTTGTAGCATTGTTTCATCATGTGTCTACGCTTTGGCTCACAACAATAGTGAAATCATGTGAAGATGTAAACTGGGTCTTTGTCTGCCCCTAATCCCCCTCAGGCCCAAAACAATGGTTTGAGGGTCAATAACCCAGCCTGCTGCTCTTATTTCCATCACTTATCCAGGTAAAGATCATGTACATGTCCTAGTATGTCCTCATAACCTACATGCCTGGCACATCCCATGAACTTTCTATTGGCCTTGGCAGGTGCTCTTCTAGTCCTTGAATCCCAGCAGTGAGTAGGAAGGTCATGTCATCCTGCCCAAGCAGTGAGGAGCACTGCAGCAGAGGAGAGAGAATTCTAATGCAGAGGTATTCCAGGTAAGCCTTAACCAGGTCTTGAACCAATTTGGCAATTGTAGGAAGAGAAGAGAAAATGAGTTCAGGAGTCTTCTCAAATGTTTTAGCCAAAGACTTGGTGAAGGGCAGCTAAAAAAAAATCACTCCATGACTGAGGCATAAGAAAGAGCAGGATGATCACAGGTTTTTCTATTTTATTTAGGTCTGAGGTATGATAACAATACAGTTATAAAATCTTACCCATCCTTCAAGGCATAGGTCAAATCCCACCTCCCTCTCAAGCTACCTATGGTTACCTCAGCCATTGGTGATTTCATCCTCCTAGTCCACTTCCTCGAACTTCAGGCTCCTGTTCTATAGCGCAATGCCATGGGGTGTATCTGCCCGTGGACATGCTTTGTCTCCTCCCCTAGAGTATAAGTTCCTGAGGGCTGGTTATGCCTATATTTAATGTTCTGTGGTGGTTAAAACCTGTGTGTGGGGTCAGAGCACCTGGATTTGTATTCCAGACAAATCCCTTAATGGATGTGTGTCCTTGAGAAAGTTGACCAATTGAAGTCTGTTTTTTCCTCTGTAGGTTGAAACAACAATACCTACTTTGTAGGGTGGGATTGTAAGGAATACATGAGAAATGCATGTAAATCCAATACCTAGCACAGTGCACTGAAATAGTGGGCACTCAAGTAAACATTTCTTGAAAAAATTGAAAACATGAATGAATGGATGAATATCACCAAGGCACCTCAGAGAGGCAATGTTATATGGGGACAAGACTCGGGGTCTCAAGGGCAGAGGATGGCATCAGGGATGGCCAGAGGTCACAGCTCTTAAATTCCCAGCCTGAAATTGGCTTCCTACCATGTAATGATTCTGCAGATTTTATTTGGTTTCCTTTGTTTTAGGTTTTACTATATCCTAAAGTCATCTTGAGTCTTTTGGGGACTGCTTTGAGGAAGACCACCCCAGAGTTTTATAACACAAGGCTCTATTTTGAAAAATATTCTGTACTTTTCCACTTCCAGCATTTGAGGGGAGCTCTGCACCAATTTGGCTCTTTATGCATACTGTAGCTCCTGTGGATAGCTAATGGGATATTATGAGGCTAAAGTATACATTTCGTGCTTTATTTGTCAAAGCCATGACCTGAATTTTTCCAAAGGCAATTTCTCATCATTATAAGACATTAACATCCTTTCATTCATAAAACATTTTCATGAACTTTTTATTTGTACTTTTGAAAGAATACTGTTTTCTTCAGCAGATCTTAAGCACCTTGTATGAGTTTTGTTTAAGTAATCTTTGAAGATTCCTTCTCTCTCTTCAGCCTGATCTCCAATTCAGGCTGAACTTGAGACATCTGAGGGAGCTATCTGAGGGAGAAGAAGAGGGAAGTGGAGCCTAGGACAATCTCAGGAGGTTCTTACAATTTATTCAATAGCCTAAAAATCCCTGGTTTCTGTAATGTGTTTTTAGAAAATATCTGGGAACTTGAGGCACAGAAAGCCCAGGGGTATCCTACCCTTCCTTCCCTATTTCTGGATTAAGACAACAAGCCCCTGATTAGGAACTTTGCACAAAACCATGCACATCAAGCACTCACTTCCTTCGGTGGTGTCACGCAACGACTTATGACCCGATGAATCAGCAGAGAGGGAGGGCTGCTCTCCATCCCTGCAGCAACCACCCAAAGTGGAGTTGGCAGGTTCCAGAGCTGTGCAGGGGGGCCCTTGTGCTGAAGCGAGGCTTGATGAGAAGAAACTGGAATCTGAAGAAGGAAGAGGTACGAGCAACTTGGAGACTTCCAGGTGGCCTTTGAGGAGTTGGACGAATTAACCAGTAAGAGTGCAGAGGGAGATAAGTAAATCTGGAACGGAAATATCTCGACAGCTTGAGATAGTCACCGCAGTACAAAAGAAGCGTGCGTCCTCTTTCTCTTCACCTGAGGAAGTTTTCAAATGCGTTTTAAAGGGAAACTAAACATGTCTTTTAATTCTCTTGGCTGAGCATGACATAAGCACATACTCTGATTTTCCCCTCCGATGTTGGACAAAGGAGGGATGCGGTTCCATTATGTCTGTCAGGGCCCTCTGTTTGGCATTGTGGTGATTTACTGGGATCTTTGTCTCTATGTGAGGGATGCCACATACCACCCTGGTTCCCACCAGAGTCAGTGGTCTGTTTCCTCTTTGTCTTCCTTCTGAACTACCACTGCATGACTTCCACCCCCCCAAATGTGCTGTCTTCCATTATTCAACTAAAAAGATGCTTTACCAGCACCAGCGTCCTCAGATGTGGTTCATTCAAATAGCATCCTACCAGCAGCTAAACAGTAACTGGCATCCATCAGCCTCTGAGGAGGGAGCGAGCTGCGAGAGAAAGACTGCTTCAGGCTTGCACAGACAACAATAAAACATGTGCAGATTCCAAAAGAACACACACCAAATCTAATAAAGACTTGGTGCCACAAGAGGCTGTGTTGTGGATGATGCTGGAGTTCTTTTGTTTTCCTCCTGGATCTTCTTGGATAGGTTTGCTTCTGGGAGCCATGGTCCCAAATCTCCACTCCCCACGATAGTGAGTAGATTTTCCTTTAATTGCGCTGCCTTCTTGGTTGCTTAGAGCTGGGTTGCTTGCAGCCACTGACGGGCTTGGGAGAGTATTGATCAAATGGAGTCAAGGTTGTGAGCTCCAGCTCGTGGAGTTCTTAGCCTCAGTGTCCTCCAACCACCCCACAAATGCCTGGGCTTGGCCACAGGGGCTCTGGGTTAAGGATGTTGGCGAAGTTTCCATGCTGCAGTGCTTGGAGAAGAGCCTTAAAATCCATGCTTCACTGGCAGTAGCTAAAAAAGATCACTAAAACCAAGTAGTAGTTGTACTTACAGAGTATAGAATAGTTGTAGTACAGAGTGTAGAGAAGAGGGAGTATTTGAGGACACGCAGAGGCTTCTCTGAGAAGGGGATATTTGAACTAGGTCTGGAGAAAGGCAAGATAACATCCTCGCCTTGTGGAGACAGAAACAAAGCATGAGCCCAAAGACTGAGGCATGAAATACTGAGGCATATTCAGGGTTTTCTAGAAGTATTCACATTTTCTTTTCTTTTTTTTTTTTTCAAGATTTTATTGATTTATTTGAAAGAGAGAGACACAGTGAGAGAGGGAACACAAGCAGGGGGAGTGGGAGAGGAAGAAGCAGGCTTCCCGGGGAGAAGGGAGCCCCATGGGGGGCTCAATCCCAGGACCCTGGGATCATGACCTGAGCCTAAGGCAGACGCTTAACGACTGAGCCACCCAGGCGCCCCACATTTTCTTTTTTAAATATAAAAGTGAAACAGCAAATTTCAAACAGTGCAGTAAAGAAAATATTTGTTTCAGACAACCTTCGGAGGCGAGAGGAGGTTTAGCTATTTGGGAGTAAGGGGGGAGGGGAGGGTTAGCCCTGAAAATCTGGCCCGAAGCTTTTTCTGATTTCATATGTTCTGAACTCTCAGATTGTCTCAAATTCTTTCCTTTTAAATGCATGGCTGTCGTGGCCGAGTGGGGGCAGGCAGGAGAGAGGAGAAAGCACTGGGGTTCCATTGAGCTGTAAGGCACCTCTCCTCTGTTTGGGGGGCCCTTTGATGCTGGGGGAGGGAGGGAGGAGAAGGTGGCTTCTTTTCTGTTCTCTAGGAATGAGCCTGCAGCAACTCTGGGGCTCCTCCCCACAGCCTCCGGAGCGCTGCCCACGCTGGCCCTGGCCCCTGGTTTCCCACGCTGGGCAAGCCGGGCCCGCGGGGCTCTTCCCTTGCATGTGCCCGAGGTCTCCAGAGGGACGACGAGGAGGCAAAGGCACATAAATGGCAGTCACTGGCACGGCGCACGGGCCTGCTACTCGCGACAAAACGTGCCCGAGTTCTTATTCAGCAGGTATATTGCGTTAAAAGGGTGTCGTGTGGGAAAGGGATTCGGGGTGGATTTCATGACCGTTACAGTTCAAGGGAAGGAGGCAAAGAAGAGTGAAGGCTCCATATGGTCGTCAGCAATGTCAGTTTTCCGTCTTGCTTGTGTGTGTAAATCTGGCTTCCTGTCCTTGACCCTAAATTACTTGACCCTGTCGGGAGGCCGCGGGTGCTCCAGTCAAGCCCAGGGCTGCTGAGCAGCCGCCCAGGCTGGGGGGGGGGGGGGAGGGGGGGGGCGGGGCCGGGAGCCGGCCGCCCTGACTCCAATTTAGGCTGGCGTGGGGGAGCGGTGGCAGCAAGAGGTCCTGTGAAAATCGTCTGGGCTGCCTCTGCTGGCCGTCCTCCAATAAGAACTGCTCACAGGCCTGTTCTCAGGCGGCCTCGTTCCAGAGGGTCTAACTGGGAACACAAAATGCCCTGCTTTTCTTCTTCTTTTTTTTCACCAACCTCAAAGAGATCCTTTTATGGACAGACCCGTGCCTGCCTCTTTTTAAAAAATTCCTGTTGAGAAGCTGACCTCCCTTGACCTGGGTGAGGCAACAGGTGACCCCCTCAGAGAGTGGGTGGTTGTCAAAGCAGCTCTGTCTCTGGGGTCTCGGCGGAACTGAAGACAAATGGGGCTTTCAGCCTGAAAGGACACAGGCGGTGCCCCAGGACATGCCCTTGAATCGGGGTGGGGTAGCAGGGCACTGGGACTCTTGGCCTCACAAAGGAGTTGTGGCTGGTCTTAAAGCTTTGGAAACGCACTAGGCTTTACGTGATCACATTGGCAAACAGGAGAGCAGGATGTGTAACAACCCTTTGGGAAAAGTTCCAAATATACTCGATGCATTCAGCTTAAAAACTTACCCTCCATGCCCTTTCTTCTGCAGATCATTGTGGAGAAGAGATTCTGAGTTAGGTCAGGATTCTGAACATCACTGGCCAGATGAGAAATGATGGGCTAGGTTAAAGGGATTTTTCTTAAAAACCCATGTGTGGGATCTTTCAAATCTCTAAGAAAGGATTCACTTGATGTTAATTTACTGAGCCATAATTAAGCATCATAACGTGAACTGAAATGCAGTTCAAAATTGGCTTCAGCTACCACTCAAATGTTAACAACTTAATGTACAGATCTTTTTAGGAAAGGACTAATAGAATAAGATCTATATAACTGAAAGGCAAAGGTTCAGTTATTTTTGGTACAAATGCATTTGGTTCAGGTTTTAATGGCCTTTTTTAGCCATGTATTTAGATCTCTATATTTATTTTATACTTGGAGTGGTAAAAAGAAAGGAAGCTACAAAAATGCTCAGTTCTTTTTCTACTATTAAGAGACTTGGAATAGAGGAATCACTTGTCCCTTTGGCATATTTGTATTCTACTTTGTTTATTTTTTTATTTTATTATAGTCTCATCATATTATTATAAATATATATTATATATTTATATCATATATAAATTTGTAAATATATATAACATTAGCATTTAGCATTCATAGTGCCTTGCACTAAATTGATCATTTCCAGTTTGGTGTTATAAAGGCAGGAGAAGTCACAGTGACTATCACAAGTGATCTACAAGGCCTGGGGAGAAAATAGAAGTGGCACCACACAGAGTTCTCAGAGACTGTAGAATTTAGCATGTATTATTTCACTTGACCAACGACTGACATAGAAAGTATCATGACTTTGGGACTTTGAGCTAATCCAGATCCAGTCAGAAGTGGAGTCAAGCCTCAGTCACTGGACTCCTCCCTCCCCTTGGGTTCTTTTAGCCATTGGTAGGGAGCCTAAGGAAAGCCATTGGCAACTCAAAAAAAAAAAAAATAATAATAATAATAAAATTACTGAGTTCTCACGGTGCTTGCTCGCATCAGAAGAATTGAGCCCTGGTCTGAGTGGCTGGTTGGCTAAAGCTCTTTCACTAATGTATTTCTCAGGATCTGCATTTGTGAAATGGGGATACTTAAGACACAAGTTATCCCACAGCTATGTCTCAGGGATAGCATAATAATGATAGTCATTTACAAAAAGATCATTCTTTACTGTTTACGGAGTTCTTTTACACACAAAAGAACTCTGAAAGAAGACTACAATTGCACGCAATTGCTGAGCTTCTCTTCTTAAAAATTCAGTTATCCCATCAGTTAAAGAGATGGTTCATATTTGCCTCAAATATTTAACAGGAGTTTGGAAAGTCACTCACTGTCACTTGGATGGTCTTTTCTGAGCTAAAGAGATGCTGATTCAGAAAACTTCTATTGAGCGGGGCGCCTGGGTAGCTCAGTCGGTTAAGTGTCTGTCTTTGGCTTAGGTCATGATCCCAGGGTCCTGGGATAGAGCCCCGCGTTGGGCTCCCTGCTCAGTGGAAAGCCTGCTTCTCCTTCTCCCTCTGCCCCTCCCCCTTCCCATTCATGTTCTCTCTATCTCAAATAAATAAATAAAAATTTTTTAAAAATCTATTGAGAATCTCTTATCTGCTGTGTATTGAGTTATGTTTAGAAAAGGTGAGCAAAACTGGATACTTTCCCTCAAAGAACTCATAGTCTAGATGGGGAAACAGACTTTAAAAATAAAATAAGGTCATTTTAACAAGTGCTAGAGAAGAAAATGAGACACAGCCTCAAGCTTAAGGCAGCCAGAGGAAGCTGTTCCAGGTAAGCAATGAAGACGGACGTGCCAGTAGAAATGGAGAGAAAAGATTAGAGATGCAAAAGATCTTTCTGAAGTAGATGAGACTCTCAGTATTTGAAAGTAGGGACTATTTGTTACTTGTTTCTGATCCCTAGCATGAAGCATATACCTGGGACGTAGAAGGTGCTCAGTAACAATGGGAAGTACCAGTTTTACTGTGAGAGAGACAATCTTGCAAATTATAAGCCCTTGAGCAAAAAGTTTCTTTTTTTTATTATGGTTTAAACCCTAAGAATTAACATTTAACTTTGGTAGATGTAAGTGTGTGTGAGTGTGAGAGAAAAGGGAGAGAGAGGAGAGAAAGCCATCCAACCAACATCCACTAAGCAACTAGGAAGTTGAGAGGCATACATATAATCTACACGGACATGGAGATTTGAAAGACGTCTGGACATGACTTGCCCCCATGCTGATCTGTCCTACAGAAGCCCGAAGACATTATTCTAGACTGAGTACATTCAAGCTTGGGGAACCAGGGAGGAAACTTGCTTCCAAAGCAAGGTTAGGGGTTTACCAAAAAGGGATGACGTATTGGAGAAAGTATACTCTATGAGGACTTGGTGAGCCCAAGGCTACGGGAATAAGGCAACTGTTTGGAGCATTCAGCTCCAGGGAGGATACAAGGAAACTTACAAAGGATTTAATTTCTAGTGAGCTTTCCCTTTAAACCATGGATACATACAAATTTAATTTGGTCACTCCCATGCTGAAATTCCCTTTAATAATCTCAGTGTCAGCTGTTCTTCATCCCCTTGTTTGTTTCTTCTAAGGTACTTATTACCAATTGTCATTTTTTAAATGTTTTATTTGTTTTTTAACTATCTTCCCACCTAGACTATAAGCTCTAAGAAAGAATGTTTTTTACCATCATATTTCTAGACTCTAACTTAGGAGGCACTTGATAAATATTTGTTGATAGTGGGGAATGAACTGCTACTCTCCTGTTTTATTCCATTTTCTGTAACTGATATTTTCATTATTCAAACATTTATTGAGGGTGTATCTACCATGTGGATTCAGGTCCTGGATGGGCACAGGAATACAAAGATGAATATACATGTTTCCAGAATTAAATGAGACCTTCAGAAGACAGATGGAAGCAGATAAATAATAGTGTAACACACAGAAGAGGAGGTCTACCTTTTTCAAAATGAGCCAAGGAAGGTTTTACAAAAAAAGGAAATATTGGAACTGGACCTTGAAGGCAACTTAGATATCTGTAAGATGGACAGAGGGGGGATCACACAGGCACAACCCAGTGAGTTGTGTTTGGAATCTGATGGTTAGGACATAAAATGAGCATGGAAGCTTGGTAGGAAGTGAGGCTGGACAAATAGATGTGCAGGAGCTGGGAAATTAAGAATTCGCCTACCATGATAAAGACCTTGGGGTGTAATCCCAATGAATGAAGTATCTTTGAAGCAGTTAAAGCATGTGGGGAGATATTATTAGTTCATCCAGTGATAAACAGGCAAGAAACTGTAAAGGCCTGAACTAAGGCAATGGAGAGGCATGAACCAATTTAACATATACTTAAGAATAAACACCCTTATAGTTTTGTAACTATATCTGGCAGGGTTCAATTGCAGAGAACAAATCCGCTATGGCCAGTTTAAGCAGAAAGATTTTTTTTTTGTTCTATATTTTAAACAGGGTATAAATGGTTTGTAGAATGTTTGAAAGGGCTAAAGGATCAGATTATAGCCTGAACTTCCAGGAATAATTCTCATTGTCACAACAGAACTAGTCTGCCAAGAGAGTTGTTTCTCTTGCTCTGAGTATAAAAAATCATATGATGATTCTGGAAGTTGCTAGAACAACCATGTTATCTGTTTTAGTGTGCACCAGCAAAATGTATGCCTAGTGTCCTGCTTCTCTTCCTTCTAAACTCAATTTTTAATCAAGCCTCACACAACTGCATCTGAATCACTGTCAGATCTAGCTTCAAGGGCTTCTGGGAAATGTCATTGTTTAATTTTCAAGCCTTTTTAGTACAGGAAGAACAGTAAAAGGAGATTGGAATAGATATTGAGCAAGCAAATATCCACAATTATATCCAGCACAGTGGACAATTAAATGCGGGGGTGGGGGGAAGAGTACAGTTTAAAAAATTATTCACTCAATTTAGCGGACTGAGAAACCAATAACTGAGCCAGGAATTAGAGGAAGGAGAAAAGCAGCTTTGGCATTCAGTTTTGGACATGCCGGGCAGTTGGATAGACCAGAAAGTAAAAAATTTGGAAGTCATTTTTTCATAAGCAATAGATAGAATTAGGGATTGAATAAGATCATACAACTAGATCATCATAGTAAAAAGAAAAGGGGGTCAATGACAGTACTTAAATAAAATAAGAGAGATTTAAGCAGGTTTACTAGCTGAGAGGATAGATCCAGCAGACAGGGAAATAGTTAGGATGCAGGAGAACAGACGGGACTCCCTGAAGCAAAATTCTTGAAGAGATAGTGGGGTTGACAGAATAATACCAAGGTGTCTTGTCCTAATCCCTGGAACTTTTGAACATGTTACCTTACATGGAAAAAGGGGCTTTGCAGATGTGATTAAAGATCTTGAGGGTAATGAGATTATCCTGGATTATCTGGATCAGCACAATGTAATCACAAGCGTCCTTATAAGACAGAGGCAGGAGGCTCAAAGTGAATAGTGGAAGACATGACTGTGGAAACAAGAGGTTGAACTGGTGCAAGGAAGGAGCCATGAACCAAGGGGTGCAGGAAGTCTCTAGACATTGAAATAGGCAAGGAAATGGATTCTCCCCCAGAGCCTTCCAAAGGAACCAGCCCTGCCCAAACCTGACTTTAGCCTAGTGAAATTGATTTCAGACCTTTTCCTTCAGAAATTTAAGAGAATAAATTTTGTGTTGTTTTAGGACCCTGGATTTGTGGTAATTTGTTACAGCAGCAATAGAAAATGAATACAGGCAGTAATAGTTGAATCAAAAAGCAAACATAGGGGTGCCTGGGTGGCTCAGTCCTTAAGCATCTGCCCTCAGCTCAGGTCATGATCCCAGGGTCCTGGGATTGAGCCCCGCATCGGGCTCCCTGCTCTGTGGGAAGCTTGCTTCTCCCTCTCCCGCTCCCCCTGCTTGTGTTCCCTTTCTCACTGTGTCTCTCTCTGTCAAATAGATAAATAAAATCTTAAAAAAAAAAAAAGAAACATAGGGATTGGCTTTTTGAGAGAAAACAATAGTATGGCAAGAATTAAGATGAAAATAATGAGGAATAGAAATACCACGGGAAATTAGAAAGAGTCAAGATGGGAAGATTTCCAAACAGCATTTGGATGTGAATGTGAATGTGAATGTGAACACTCTCATCCTCTATAGTGGAGCAATTTTCTTCATCAGTTCTCAGCAGTCGCAGAAAAGCCAAATTGCCAGATAGAGGCAAGATTTAAAATACGTAGGTGGAAAGTACTAAATAGTCTAGAAATTGAGGGTACTGGTGAAATTAGTTGAAGTGATAACAATGAAGTATAGCCTCGTCAGAAATTGATCAGTAGAGGACCAATTGAGAAAAAAATTGGTCATGGGAACTGAAGGTCCAATAAATTAAGGGAGCATCTGGTATACCAGCAGTATGAGAGTGAAATAGGTGACTGTAAAGGAAGTTGTGAAATTTGACAGGAAAGTCCAAAATAAAGAGCAATGAGATATTGTGAAAGATATTGTTGGGGCTTACTTAACAGCCAAGAGATCAAATCACCATCGTCTAAGCCAGTGGCTCTCAAACAAACAAGAATTTAGCATGAAGTTGGGAGGTTTTAATTAAGGCAACATAGGCATTTTATGAAATAGCCAAGGATGCTCATGAATCTCCACTGCCTTTCCCCACCTCTGCTCCTTATCCCTAGTTCCTTCATTTCAATACTTAAAGGGAACTTCAGCTCAATATAGCCGCTGTTCCTGAAGATTCCAAAAGGCCAAATGCTATCATTGAACTTCTGCCCATGCTGCTTCCCCAATCCCGCAGCCTGTTTCTTCTCCTACACATGATATTCAGGGTCAACCAGAAGTTTTTTCTCCTTCATGATTTCCTTGATAGTTCTGACTCGAAGAAGTGTGTTCCATGTATGAACATCTAACACAACTTAGTTGTGTTTTCCTCACAGATTGCCGTTTGCTACTCGTCATTGGTTCTCTATCTGTAAGTCTTGTGTCACAATCGTGGTCTCAAGACATCATTCTCTTCTACCCTATCAACTCCCTATTTTTTTTTTTTTACTCTTTGATTTCAGAGACATAATAAAAGATATCAGTTGGAAAATCCTTCACATTTCTCCCTTGCCCTCACAGTCCTCCTTCATGCCTTCAAATCAGGGAGGAGGAGGTGCCTCTCCAAGTGTCAAAGACACACACCCTCTACTGGTGTCTTATTCTCTTCAGTTATTTCCTGAGCATCTGAATGTTCCAGCACTAACCCAGGCACTAAGTAGAGAGTGATAAACCACACAAAAGTGGTTCCTATCCTCAAGGAGGTGAAACTCTAGCAGAGAGCAGGTGTTTGTAATTACAAACAGGATGAGTAGTAAGTCATACAGGAATCCTCTAGTCCAGCCTTCTTGGTAGCTGCCATTGATTAACCCCTTACTGTCTTCCTTATATCTCCCAGCTTTTGTTTCCTACAACATCCCTACAGTCAGCCTTTATATTTGCTATCTCATCTTAAAAGTAAGATCAAATTTCCTTTATCCCATATTTCCCTCCAAATACAGTCCTACATTGTCCTCTATTCCACAGTAAAACTTCTAGAAAAAGTTGCTTATCATCACTGTATTCTTTTTCTTACTTCCCCCCGCACTTGGCTTCTGAAACACTTGCTTACCTCTACCACCAGCTTCCAGGAGCCTCTCCTGCCGAAAGCAATGGCTTTCACATGGGTGAACCATATGCATACTTTCAGTTTTGTTTCTTCTCTTGGCAGAATTTAATGTTCCATATCAGTCCTTGCTTCTCCAAATCTTCTTTGTTTGCTCCAGACACTCCACAATCTCCTCACTTCCTCACCTCTTCGGCTACTTTATTTCCATCTCCTTTGAGAATTCATCTTCAGCTGTTAGACCTCTAAGGTTCAGTTCTCCCTTCTTTTCACTTAGTATCTTCCACCTTGGCAATTTCATCCATTCTTAAGACCTAAAGTAACATCTCCAGATGAATGAATGCTCAGACCTCTTCTCTGAATTTCAGATTAGTCATACCTAACAGAACTTATGCAATTTCCTCTGGGAATATTTCTCAGAATCTTGGACTGGCTTAGAGTCCTTTACAGTGTGTTCCCATATCATATTGTATTTTTCTCCCAGTTTGTTGTGATTTTATTATCTGTCCTGTCCCAGAATGTACTCTGGGAGGCAGGAACCACAGAACTGTCTGTTCTTACCTGTCTTATTCATCACTTTATCTGTAATGTCCAGGAAAGTCACTGGTTTGTATTGACTAATTATTGAAAGTCTGAATTGATAAATATAATGATTTTAATTTAAGCTATTGTAGCTCTTATTTGTCTTAAACGGCACAACTAAGAGTGTGCCTTTCATTTTTTGCAATGTAATAGTCCTTTAGTGACGGATACTCTGGGAAATACAATAAAAACAAATTACTAGAAAAGTGAAGCCAGCAATAACAAAAAAGACATACAAAATGCAAGCCCTGATTCTTCATTACTAAATTCCACAGACTTGATATGACTCTGTGGGATACTATGTTCACTCTACATTTCTGTAATTTTCCTGGTGCCGAATGGTGACAAATAGCTCACAGACCAGCACTAGACAACGGAACATACTTTGAATAACACTGGACTGGACGACAGTCATACTTCACAGTTTTTTTGCATCTTTCCCTTGTCATTTTATTTGCCGAAGAACATTAGAGAAAAATCCTTTTTGTTTTTGCAAAGCAAGTAAAGAGCCGATTCTCTAATTGTCACACTTGTTAATGAATTGAGCATTTCTCATAGTTCGGCCCTGAGGGTACAGATGTCACAGACGGCACTCTGAGGTGGCATGCGGAGCATCAGTGAGCATGTGGACAAGCAGAGACCCGCCGGGGCCTTTTGCCGTGTGACTATTACACGGTCCTCAGTAGAGTGATCACAGAGTCCGTGTCCATTATTGTGCAGCCTTATCCTGGCGCTATGTGCTTTAAAACCAGTCTTTCTGAAAATACTGCCTCCTTTCATTATCAGTACTGTTTCCAGAATCCCTCAAAGACTACAATTTTTATAACCTTTAGAAAATTTTTGCACTGTTTCTACTATGGTACAAGAACTGCAACTCCTTTCAGAATGCCAACTGTTTTTTTTTTTTTTTTTGGTTGTTGTTTTTTGTTTTCTGTTTTTTAATCCTAGGACCAAATATCCACGGACATTTTAAGTTCAGCATGATGGTATCTACTGTTTTCCCACATATGTTTTAACAGTAAAACTATGGGGAAGTTTCAACCTCTTCTCCTCATCAACTTTGGAGTTTTTCTCTCTTTAACATTGGAAGATCTATAAAAAGCCCAGCTGCACTCTGGAACCTCAGTTTATCTCCGACAGAAGTTGCTGAACAGAAAGCTTGTTAGTGTTGCCAGATTTAACAAATATAAGTACAGGACACCCAGTTAAATTTGAATTTCAGATAAACAACAAAAAACCTTTTAGGATGGATGTGGGATGTGTCCCTTGCATGAGACATACTTACACTAAAAATTTATTCTGTGTTTGTCTGAAATTCAAATTTAATTGAGTGTCCTGTATTTTATCTGGCAACCCTGTCTTGTGTAAATTATTTTATGTAGATGAGCCCTTTTTCCTATGTTACTGCTGTGGGGTTTTTTGTTTTGTTTTGTTTTGTTTTTGCTTTTGGACTCCTTTCTTCACTATTAGAACACACTTTTTAAAAGGCTCTTGGCAATCCCCAGCTCATTATCAATGACATCATTAGCATCACCATAGCTCTAAATTATGTTAAAACAGGATTAGAACTACTGACAAATTGTAAAGACAAGAGGCTCCCAAGGAAGTTAGGATCAAATTATGATCAAGAAAGGAAAGGAAGGAAATGCCAAACTTAGCTTGTAGATAATGCTCAGTATAGTGAATGCTCTGTAATGGAGTCAGACACAGAATACCCCTGGGAGGCTGATGGGCACTCAGCCTTGCATTTCACAGATGGAGAAACTTGAACACAAAGGGAGTTAGTGACTTCTTGAGGGGGGCAGGAAGCAGCTGTGTAAAGGAATGGGGGTAGAGAAGCGAAAGAAAATCTTCTGAAACCCAGTCTTACCTGGCAGAGCATGGAGAAGGCAGGCATCACCGAAAGGTGGATATTTGATCAAAATATTTTTCTTTCTAGACAACTGACAAAGTTTTGTCTCTACAATCTCACCTTGTATAGGCACAAATCACGGAACCAACACATTCTAAAATTTGGAAGGGACATTAGAAAACATTTACCCCAATTCCTCCATCATATTGATAAAGGATTTGAAGCTAAGAGGTTGACTGCCTTTACCAAGTTGTAGAATTTGTAGGAGTCCACCTGGGTCCAGGCCTAAGGACTTCTCCATCTCAATGTTTTTATCCAGCTGCTTTTTAATTCATAACTGACCCATAAGCTATAGAAAAAAAGCCAGGTGAGTTTTCTCAACCAGTGAAAGTGACTCCAGTGAATTGGAGAATAAGAGGATTTAAAAATGTTCTCCTCTTTTCAGTAAATTCAGGAGCTGCCATTTAAGAATAAAGTCCCCTCTTCTGATTAAATGATAAATTATAAAAGAGATATAATTATGACACATACAAATATAAAACAAACATGTCAAAGATTTCACTTAGACTGCTGAGAAAGCTTTAAATTCTGCTAATCTTCATATTGCTTTGCTTTCTCTATAAAATTCCACTTATTTGCTTGACTTTTGCTGAGATTTTTATGATGATGATATTGATAATTGTCCTATTTAGGAAGCCTGCAATATACTTACGGAAATTTAAAAAAAAATGCATCCTCCAAAGGTAACACATGAGTTTTTTTAAGTGTATCTTTATAAACTCATTGATTTTAATACATTTTTGTATATCTATTCATTGCAATTATTATTTTTTTTGTGTGTTCAAATGTTTCCATCTTTGGCCAGTAGGATTTCCTTCAAGTTGGCTCTGGAGTCCCTTTGATACAATTCCAGGAGTCCTAGAAAGCTTTCATTCTTTTTGCTATGACATGTTCCAGTTTTATCTGGGACCTCCTGTTCCAAACCTGGAATCAGACATTTTTTCACACCCTAGTTTCTTTAAGAGGAAAATAGTATGTAGATCACAGTCTATGTGCCAAGGGAGCACATATTAGGATAATATTAACAATATTGGAGAGCCAATCCATTATTCTAATAACTGGGAAAGAATGGAAAAGAATCAGTAATATTGCTTTCCATAAACAAGTTGTACCTCAGAGTAACCAAATAAAGGAATGTTCTTTATAGATTTTCAACTAATAAATGCAGAAAGAATGGTAGAACTAGAATGCTACCATTTTGCAACCCTTAATGAAATAATGGACTTAGACGATTATAATCCAGGGCTGCTAAAATTATTAAGTAGAAAGTTGATGAACAATTTATAAGAGATGGATTAAGCTAATAATACCAATTATTGATCAGTTGATTGATTATAATGATGACACAAAAAAAGAGGCAACCAAAAGTATGTATGATTTAATAGGAAGTACAGAGCACCACCTATAGAATGTCCTTGCCAAAAACAAAAACAAAAACAAAAAAGTAAAACCTAATCCAGCCTCTAGATCTAACTAACATTTTGCTAGTATGCTGGAGACAAAGGAATGTGTCTAATGACACGACGGGCACAATTCTACAACCTGGTTCCTTTAATAAAAACTTTCAAGAACTAGAAAAGGAGGGTGGGGGAACTTAAAGACTAAGAGGAACTTATAAGACATATCAACCAAATGAGTGTGTGGACCTTGTTTGATCCCTGATTTGAACTAAGCAGCTATACAAAATATTATAAGATAATCAGGGAAGTGTGAATACTTTGATGATATTAAAGAATTATGGACTTGGTTATCTTTTTAAAAGTGAAACAGTAGATATGGAACAAGGTTGAACATGTGCTGATAGTGGGTTCAAGGACGTCACACCCTACATGTTGTAATCTTTCAATTTAGTATGTGCTTGAAATTTTCCATAGTGAAATATTAAGAAAATGTAAAATGCATGTACTCTTTCATTTAGCAATTGTACTTCAAGGAGTTTATCCTGGAGATATATTTGCCTTTGTGCTAAACAACATGTATTTGTGAATATTCATTGTAGCAGTATCACTATATCGAAGAATTAAAGTATCTAAATGTCCATCATTAAGGAACTCCTTACATAAATTAAGGCATCTCCATACATTGGAGTACCATGCAGTCATTAAAAAAAAGAGTGAAGCAGCTTTAGATGTAAAATTAGGAATGATCTCCAAGACATGATATTAGGTGAAAAAAGCAAGGAAAAAAACAATTTATATACCTATGTAGCATTGACTCTGAACATAAATAAAGGAGCACATAGTCCCAGGTACCACTGCAGGACATTTTGTTGTCGTGAAGAAAGCTGGTGTGAGAACTAAGCTAATAATACAAGGGCAGAACTGAGATAAGGTCAAAGAAATGGAGCTATTTTATTTTTTTAAATCAACTTGGTTTGGGTTTTCTGTATTTGCAACTCCAAATAGCCTAAAGGGGGGGGTGCCTGGGTGGCTCAGTCGGTTAAGCATCTGCCTTCAGCTCAGGTCATAATCTCAGGGTCCTGGGATTGAGCCCCGAGTCGGGCTCCCTGCTTGGCAGGGAGTATGTTTCTCCCTCTCCCTCTGCTCCTCCCCCTGCTTGTTCTCTCTCTCTAATAAATAAATAAAATCTTAAAAAAAGAACCCAACAACAAATAGCCTAATGGATGCATCATTTAAAAGGCTGGTCCTGGGGCACCTGAGTGGCTCAGTCGGTTAAGTGTCCACCTCTTGATTTCAGCTCAGGTCATGGTCTCATGGTCAGGGTCCTGGGATCAAACCCAGCCCCTTTGGTCTCCCTGGTCAGTGGGGAGTCGGTTTCTCCCTCTGCCCCTCCCCCGGCTCATTCTTGCACATGCACTCTCTCTCTCTCTCTCTCTCTCTCTCATATAAATAAATAAAATCTCTAAACGGCTGGTCCTGCATCACCAGGAGAAGATCACAAGAAGGTATCGGGGCTGGGATGTGGCAGACATAGATCATCTCTTCCAAAAAGTGACAAGAGAGATATTAAAACCATATAGTTGATAGCAGAGCACACTTTAGAGAACTGCATTTTTGAAAACTTCTTTAAAATGTTGCCAGCAAAACCCCTAAAACAAATCTACTATATTCAAATGAGATAGCTAAGATTTCTCTTTGATTTTCTGCTCCAAAATGTTCTTATTCTCCCAAATGTCCAGGAGCGCATTCTGATATCTGTAATACATAGAGTGTTGGTCAGAACTGTAAACTTTTTTCTGAAACATGAAATAAGCAAAACTTCTCTACTTTGGTGTTTGATCTAAACATGAACCCAATCTGGCTGTGTGTTCATGATTTACAAACCATAAGGAATTCTGGGCCAAGTTTCAGGTGAAACTTATTTTTTCCCCCCGATTTCAAATTGGGCAAAAATCAATGTTCCAAGTCCATTAAAAGTAAAAGTTATTAAGGTCAACTGACAGGAATTCAGATATAAGATTTTCCAGCTCCTTAATAAGCACCAAGCTACATAGAAAAAGGCTCTGTTATTCACATCATTGGTAGCTATGATTCTCCACGGACAAAAGGGCTTTGCTTGATTTGTGTTTGTAAGTTAAATGTTATAGTAATAAGCTAGAACAGGTAACTTATCCAAAACTTAGAAAGTTTAGGGCAAAAGGGTCTCAAGATCAAATTATCAAAGCAGACTTTAAGGTACTCTTTTTAGGTGGTTTAAACACAGTCGTTATTTATGGAGTTTAGACTTCTTATTTAGTCTATTAAGAAGTAAAAATTGGGGCCCCTAGGTGGCTCAGTCAGTAGAGCATCCGACTCTTGATCTCAGAGTCTTGAGTTCAAGTCCCACACTGGGCACAGAGCCTACTTAAAAAATCTCTTATTTGGCTTATCTGCTCTCAAGGGTAATAAGGGAATCTCAAATAACAATTTTTCCAAGAGTTCACCTAGGCCGTTAAAGTCTCTGAATTGAAATTACTCTTTCCTTAACCAGACTCGTAGTCATAAAGGACCCAGTTCTATGCTGCTCAGCTGAAGAGAGAGGTAAATACATTTATCTCTAATTGTAGAAGGTGAGGAGCGAAGGTTCTAAAGAAGACTGCGTCACAGATGAAAGGCTCAGATTCCTAACCCAGCAGAGAGTCTTTCCCACTCCAACAGAGTGAGTTGTCCTGAGAAATAGGTGCTTGCCCAGGTCAAATAACCAACATACATGAGTGATGTATATCTACCTACATGGCCACTATCTAAAGAAATAAAGTAGTACAGTCAGGAGCAAGTTTCTTTTAATCCATGCTTCTCAAAATGTATAGTCCATGAGAAACTTCTGAAAACCTTGTTAAAAATGCCACCCCCCTTGGGCACCTGGGTGGCTCAGTCGTTAAGCGTCTGCCTTCGGCTCAGGTCATGATCCCAGGGTCCTGGGATCGAGTCCCACATCGGGCTCCCTGTTCGGCGGGAAGCCTGCTTCGCCCTCTCCCACTCCCCATGCTTGTGTTCCTGCTCTCGCTATCTCTCTCTCTGTCAAATAAATAAATAAAATCTTTAAAAAAAATAAAAAATAAAAAAAAATGCCACCCCCCATGTTAGCACCTCTGGAGTCTGAGCTGGGTCTAGGGTGCGACCTAAAACACCACACTTTTAATAGCTTCTCAGGTGATTCCAATACTAGTGAGCTGGGTCTCTCTCTTTGAGAAATACTACTTTAGACCAGGCAGCTCTAGTTCCAGCTGAATTCTGGAATAGGAAATGCTGTGCCACTTGGCATTATCCTGTCCTGAATTCCAACACTCTTGGCACCCCCTTTCTCTGAATTTAGTATCCTAAGAATAGAGACAGACAAACCTGGGTTTATGGCCTGGCTCAATCTGCACTAGCTATGTGATCTAGCATAAACTACTTAACATTCAACTGTCCATTTATTCACTCAACAAATACGAATGAAGGTCTTGGGCATCAAATTTTAAACAAACCGTTATACAGTTTGCCATAAATGGAGACACCAAACAAACATATAGACAAAGAAACTAATAAGTAAATTTCAGAGATTCCTGAGCAAAGCTTAAAAGAAAAATAAAACAGAATCGCAAGATGGAGAATGACCCAGGGAGGGGGCAGGGAGGGGTGGGCTGCTTTATTGGACAGACAAATGAGGCCTCTTTGGTGGGGTTGAGTAGAGACCCAAGTGATGTGAAGAAGTCAGCCATGCAAAGATTTGGGGGAAGGGCAGCAGGACTGCAAACCCCAAAATAAGCTTGGACAGCCAAGGGACAGAAAGACAGGAGAAGGGCTGGCAAAAGGGAGGGTGGAAAGAGAAAAATCAGGTCAGAGAGAAGGATGAACCAGATTATTCAGGGCCTTGGAACAGGGTAAAGTGCTTAGATTTTTTTCTAATTAGGATGGAGAGCCATTC
The DNA here is from genome assembly GCF_964656455.1 of Halichoerus grypus. Classification (NCBI taxonomy): domain Eukaryota; kingdom Metazoa; phylum Chordata; class Mammalia; order Carnivora; family Phocidae; genus Halichoerus; species Halichoerus grypus. The sequence continues at coordinate 37,639,689 of NC_135720.1, forward strand.
AACAAGTTTAAGCAAGACACAGACTCTTGTTGTGAAGTGGTTGGGTAACTACTTCATAGGGGTGAATTTAGAGTGCTTGGCTCTTAGTAAGGGTTCAGTGAACGGCAGCTGTTGCCATTTCTTTCCTGGGTAAGAAAAATGCTCCCACCTCATCATTCATTACTCATCAGCACCATATTCCCCCCACAGGGCATCTCATGGGCTCTGTATGTTAGGGTCAACTGGGGAGCCTGAGAAGGCTACTTCTGCAGCCGTGTGTGGATGGGAAGCTCCTGGAGAATGTCTGAAGGGTAAAGAAGGCTTCCCACAGGCCTGACAATGTCCCTGTTCTATCAGAGTGGAAGGGACCACAAGGATCATTAGTTTTCAATAGGGAACAAAACCAAACCCCAAAAAACATCTAAGGGTCTAATAGCAACTCCAGAGAGGAAAATGTGAGTTGAGTAAGTATTTTGGGTAGGATGACAGCTCATACGCTCCTGCTGGCCCTCGAGAGATCTAATTAACCCCACATACGGGTCTGGCAACAGCAGCATGGTTTCCCTGATCTTCCTCCCTGAACCAAATTAATAATGTCATGGGTTTATCTTCTGTGAAAACACATGACTGTTTCTAATATTATCTCATGTTGTTATTTTAAATAAGAATTAAATACGATTGGTCCAGAAGAATCACTTGTGGTTCAAGTAGTCTACCCTTGGCCAACAAATATTTTTTGAGGGCCCATCACCAGCCAGGCATTAAATTTATTTAGAACAGTGGTTTTAAACTTTAATAAATTTCTTTTTTTTTTTAAGGCAGAGGCAACTTTCTTCAAACAAAATCCATCAAGGCAATCCAACATGGACCAACATGAAGCCCCTTTGGCGAAAGCAATGATGGGTACTAGGCCTGAGATAGGTCTCTCAGATTGGCCATTATTTTTCAAGGGGATCCCTTAAGTATTTGGAGAACCTTGAAAATATTTGCAAATTAGCGCCCTGGGTGAAAAGATTCAATAGTCTTCAGATACCAATAAAAAATAAATTAAAAAAAAAAACCACACAGGACTAATGGCCTAAATGTTAATTCCTCCTTCTTTTGTCTATAAAAGATATTTTTGGGATTGTGAGTTACATTTCAAACCCTTTATAGTTTTAATACTTAATGTGCCTTTTTAGTCAAAGTTCCTACAATCTCCTACTTACATAGCTGTCCAGAACCTTCTGTCTGCAAGAAGCCCCATCCCCATTCGATCATTCATCACTACTGCATTCCACTAATAGCATCTAGAACATAAAGGACCAAAAGTCCCACCAGCTGCAAGGTGCAAGTCCCCTTCACAAATATGCACGAGAGGTAGTCAACCAGCTCCTAATACACCCCCAAAGTTGGAACATTTGAGGTTCGACTGACTGCAGTGCATTTGAGATAAACTGAGACACATTAAAAATTTTAAGAATTTATTTAAGCAAAAATCATTTTGAATCAGGTAGTACGAAACCAGAAGTATTTAGAAGCATTCCACTGACAGGAGCTAGGGGAGAGACTTTTATAGAGAAGAGGATAAAGCGAAGCAAGGAGATGATTTGCCTGCCTATAGCTTAAGTGTTCACCTTATTTGAAAAAGCCTACATGGCCATTTGTGAGTGGTTGTCCTTATGTTTCCATTTCTTAACCTTACGGTGTTTACAGGCTTAGGTTTTGGTTTGCTTACATAGGCTGCTAAAGCATTAGACCCACTTCAGTCTAAAGGCCTCCTTGTTTAATTAATTTAACAAGTAGGAGCAGAGAGAGGTGAAGAGTGCTGTAATTTGAAAAAGTCCTTGCTCTCTCACTTGCCAATAATAGGACCTGATGCAGGTAACTTAATTTCTCCATGTTAGCTCTTTTCTATTCCATAGAAGAGGATTGATAAAGAGTAACCTTTCTTACCCACCAGTGGTAGGTAGTTTGTACTCAAGAAATACCAGCTTCCCCTTTTCACTCTTTGCAGTCCTATAGCACAGGTCTTCCTTCAGGAAGCCTGCAGGGATGAGGCAAGATGGGGAGAGCTATTGTCACCTACAGGTACCCACTGTTTTCCCACGCATGTGGCCGCTGTTGAGCCAAGAAAATACAAATTCATTCAAAGTCTTTATGAAATTCAAGGTAGCCTTTTTTAAAAAGAAAAAAAATACTTTATTTAAAAAATAAATTCATCTCCATGATGCAAATGACCCCCAAGTAGGTTGATAGTAAGAGGTCCTTTGGGTTCTGAAGAGTGGGAACAGCTTTGGGATTGACCAGGCTGGAACGAAAGTGCAATGGCAATGCTCTGGGCCTCCCTTGAAATCCTGCGGAGCCACGCCCTTCTGCAGCCGCCTCTTGCCATCCCTCAGTAATGCTTATCGGCGGATGATGAGCACAGTAACGTGGCTTTTCTTCACCTGCCTGCGGGGTTTCCTGGCTTGCCCAGCCCTCCCCTCCCCTGTCCTCGCCCTCCCGCGTGTCGCCGGAGTGCGGGGCACATTCCAGGAGCGGCGCAGGTGGGCCACGCAGTCCCAGGCTCCGTGGTGGCGCTGGCCCCCGCCCGCAGGAGGCGGCGCAGCGGCTGCGTCCGATTGCTAATGAGCTTTCTGGAGGCGCCTTCTGGTCAGCGACGTTTGTTTTTACAGACCGCCCGTGTAGACTTGACGCTTGTTTTCCTTGCCTCCGAGGCGCTCGGAAGTTTTTCCTCTCTGGGCCTGGCTGTCTCCTTTTCTTTTGAGACTGTGTGGGAGCTAAATTTAAACTTGATTAACAACATTTAGTCCAAGGAGGGTCAGGATTCTATTTTCATGTTAAACGCTGTTCTTTCTGGTTCTGTTTTGTTTTGTTTTGAGACACAATAGGCCCTCACAATGAGAGCCCTCCTCATTTTGTTGCTATGGTGTGAGAAACCCAAAGTAGCCCTTTGATTCCGATCAGAGATGGAAGAAGGGAACTAATACCCCTTTTGTGAGCATATAGTCTACTATTGACAGATAGATTTGATAAACCTCACAAGTAGTATCGGCAATAACATTTTGACTCTTGTGAATAACTTCTACTTAACATCTGGGACCCAGCTTGAAGTCAGCTGCTCAGGGAGACTCCCTGACTCCAGACATATCAGATCCACCCAGGGATGTTTTCCTTCTAGCATTTTCTAAGTCCTGATTAAACCATTATTCATCCTCTGCCTTGTCTACTAGACTATAAACTCCATGAGAGGAGGCTCAGCTTCCCTGGTTACCTCCCGAGGGGCCTGAATAGAAGCTCGGACCGTGGCCACACCACATATGATAGTAGCTCTTGGTCCAAATGGTCAGTAGAATGGTCAGGGCTAGGTCGATGACAGCCAGGTTCTCTCATTGTGTCCCCACTTCCAACTCAGAACCAACCAGAGAAAGTAAAATATGCTCCCCAAACCTATCACATGGGATGCCCCACTCCTATATGTGCACCTCCGGCTGCCGCATACCAGCAGCCTCTAATCAGAGCATACCTGAAGCCTTCCCCTTTTTTTCACGGTGATCGTTTCCCACTCCCCTGCATGCCTTAGTCTTCTGTGTTAAGTGTTAAATGCTGTAGCAAACTCGAAACAAATGGCCTTTGTTTGTTCTCATTTGGATTGTCTTTATTTTTATACCTTATCATCCTTGTACTCTAGCACAGAGCAGGCACTCAGGAAAGATTAATTGAATGAATGAATGAATACACATCAATTCATTACTAGAGTTAGATCTTCCTGAACAGGAAATTCAGGAGACAAGAGGACTTGGGTTTTCACCTTGGGCTTAGATTTGCACCTGACTTCTGTCTAGGTACCATTTTTTTTAAGCTGTAAAGCAGCAAGCTTGAACTAGGTGATTCCCCTGTTTCAAATATCTCTGGATTCCCATGTTTCAAAGATCCTGCATAAAACGTCTGTCTACAATCATGAGCTCAGTACAAGCCCTTAAATTTCCCCTCATTATGCTTAAGGAAGAAATGAACTCAGTGCTTTTTCTGATAATCCACTTCTGCTGAATAATGGAAGGAAAGAATAACTAAAAAAAATGAGTTTATTCCTCCTGAAATTATGCCTCGGTGAGCAGGATGTGTGCAAGGAAATAAAAAGATTATTCTTATTGTATTTTATTTGTTTGCTAAAGATCCTGGGGAAATGATCATGCTTTCTGCTTTCATGCTGGAAGGACATGCTGTTAAACTTTGCACCTTTGCTTTTCTTTAACTTACTCTGCTTGGCTAGGATGCTCCCTCCTCTATTCCAACAATGCAAACTCTGCCGTCTTTAAGGCCGGCCTCACATTCTATATTCTACATGAACTCTTGCCCAATTATTCTTGTTCCTGATAATCCTCTTTCTAAACTCCTGTAAAATATCACTTAAAGTTCACATACAGTCTTTCCAGTTGGATTATAAATAGCTTGAAGGAGGGAATTACATCTTCTGAGCCTTCTACGTTTGACCCAATGCCTTGAGGAAGTGCAAAAGAAAAGTCTAAGCATCACTGGATGAACAAATGCTCTGCACCAGCTTTTGTTATGTCTTAATTTCTGCTACAATTTTTGGGCCATGGTTATGACTCCATTGAACAGGACAGACTGAATTTCAGAGAGGGTAAGTTCTCCAAGGTTACATGAGCAGCAATGCTACATCTCAAAGGCAGGTGTCCTGACTCCTGGTCCAGTTCTCTTTTGATATCACTACAAAGCCCAACCTGTATGTTATAATTACTAACTCAGTTCTTGGGTGCTCACTGACAAATCTGGCTCAAATTTCTAAAATGGCAGCAAATACGGACTGGAGGACAATTTCCAAAGTTTCGAGTTATATTTTCACATTCATTTGAAATTTTCAATTAATCATAGCACGTTTTTAAAAATTTCTCCTAGAGCTTTGGAACTCACAGGCTTATGCCCATTTGCATAGTAGTAATAGTCTTCGTCATTATGCACTGAATAACTTAAATATTTTGAAACTTTGTAATGGTATAAGGTGAAAAATTAAAAACCCAAATTGACAAATCAGAAGCAATTTCATTGCAGTGGAAGTTCAGTTCAAAAATTAATCTATTAGATACTAGAAGACATTGTCACCTGTTAGGTTTTCTCTCTTTTCATTTCTTTAACAGAGATGTGAAGATAAACTAAAAGAAGATCAAGAGGAGAACAGATTAAAAGTAGCATGCCGTTCAGCATGGTAATTATTGTTGAAAGCATATTTACCAGGCTGGGGTGTGGAATTGGAATAATGTATGTATCATTACTGGACAGATCTTAACCAAAGCAATAATTCTAGCACTAGAATGCAAAATTTAAGGACCTGAGGAATTTAGAGGCAAATAAGAATAGAATCCAGAAATTCTTAAAATGATAAAAAATGAGACAGGAAGCCAGACTAAAGCAATTGGGATTATTTGGCCTATAGAATAAAACTTCACAATTTTGAATAAATAATGGCTTCCAAGAGTATCAATGATAATAAATTAGACAAATGAGAGTGACTTTCTACTTCCACGGAAGATTGTAAAACACAAAAGAAATGGGCATACACATGGGACGTCTGGGTGGCTTAGTGGGTTAAGCATCCCACTTGTTGATTTCAGCTCAGGTCATGATCTTGGGGTCCTGGGATGGAGCCTCGTGTTGGGCTCTGTGTTCAGTGGGGAATCTGCTTGAGGATTCTCTCCCTCTCCCTGTACCCCTCCCCCCTGCTTGCTCTCTCTCTCTTTCTCTGTCTATCTTGAGTAAGGGGATAAATCTTCAAAAGAAAAAAGGGGAAAAAGAAATGGGCATACATGTAACTATGTCTTTCCCTGACTGTACTTCCTAATGCTTTACATGTACTTTTCCTGGAGTACTCATCACTTTCTCCTTGTCTCCTTACCTGTTTTCTTCTCTTATCTCCAGAAGCTGTGTTTTATTCATCTTAAATTCCTTGCACTTATAGAGGGTATCTCTATCTGGGGATAAAGGGTATCTCTATTTTGTCTGTCTGTTCTTTTCGTCTTTGATTTTCCTCTGGGGAGCCACTCCTCCCCCACTCCTGGTCCCAAGGGTGGGATGACCTCACAGCACTAGCCAATCAGAGGATTCCCTCCATCTGGCCACCTGTTGGTTTAAGAAACTGTGTAACCCAAGTAGGTCTAATAACAGTCCTGGAACTTCAGTTGGAATTTTTGGAAATGAGAAGCTTTCTTTCTTTGGGGTTTGATACTGATAGGATATAAACTTGGAATTTCTGGGGATATCCATACATTGAAAATGAAACCAATTTGGAGGATAATAGAACTGAAAGATACTAAGAGGCCAAGCCATCACTATGGTTTTGTAGCACTTGGATCCAGCCAACCTTCAAGGTAGTCTATCCTGGATTTTTAGAACTATGAACTCATAAGTTCATATTTTTACTTCAAGTTTCAAGGAGAAGAGGATTCTTTCTTTCTTTTTTTAAAGATTTTATTTTTAAGTAATCTCTACACCCAACATGGGGCTTGAACTTACAACTCTGAGATCAAGAGTTGTATGCTCTACCAACTGAGCCAGCCAGGCGCCCCTGAAAGAGAAGAGCATTCTTAAACTAAAAGAGTAGACATGGGTAGGAGACCGGGACCATCAGAATAATAATAATGGTTAGCTGAGTTTTTAACTAGTATCTCTCCTAGACCGGGTTTTCAGTCCACATGTCTTTTCTGTAGGACAAAACCAAAATGCTAGTGCAATCGACAATAATCTCTCCAGAATGCCGTGTGGTTTCCCTATCCTCACAGCTTCAATAGCGCCATGACAGTGACTCCAGTATCCATATTAATAGGTCAGAACTTCTCCAGGCCCATATGCCCAGCTGTCTACTGGCCCCTTAATGGGCATCAACAGCTCAGTATTGTTAAACCACTTGTCTCCTACTCCCTCAAACCTGTACCTCCTCTTGTTTTCCTATCTCACTTAGAGCATTCAGACATCCAAGCCAATCTTTCCTTACTAAGCTGTCTCCTCACGTTTTCTTCCTTTTCATCTTGTTAAGCCCAGTCCTGGTAACATACATGCCACTTAATAGATGCTCCAATTTTTTTTTTTTTTTTCTGAATAAAACTGTCAACAAAGAAAGAATGAATAAATGATTACAGGTAAGACTTCTCTACTATTTAGCGATGTCAAGGGCAGGTACTGATGGAAAGAAAAAGAACTAGAGGACCTCTTAAAATTCATCCTTATGTTAAAAAATCTAATGTCAAAAATGCTTTTAAAAAACCTCCTATGCCTTCTTTATCAAGAGAGTCACAGGTTGATTTGTGGTTTTCATAGTGTTTTACAGGTAGAGAGTGTTTTTGTTTATTTTTCATTTCTGATCCAATTAACAGAGTAAGTTAGATGCCTAATTAGTGCTGATTCAGTACAGTTGGTCATAGACATCTAGTCTATGGATTAGTTTCTTAGCCCAAAGATTCGAAATTGTCTGAAGTATCGGTAATGCAACTTCAATCACAAGTTGTTCTGAAGGGACATTTCTTTCATAAATAAACTAGGAGAGAAGCAGGAAACGAGTGGAAGGAGACTTGGATGGGAATAGCTGAAGAGGCTTTGGGGAGTCCTTAGTGACAAACAACTCACAACTGCACATCGGAAAAAAACACACAAAACAAAAAGTTAAAGAAGACAATTCAATATGAAGGGAGATATGAGCGAAGAATAAAAAAATTGTATCCTGGGGGATAATCTAGTTTGATGAGCATTTTCTAAAGTCTATGCTAGAACACATCATTATCATATTTTTGTGTTTAAAAGAAAATTTAGGGGCGCCTGGGTGGCTCAGTCATTAAGCGTCTGCCTTCAGCTCAGTTTATGATCCCAGGGTCCTGGGATCGAGCCCCGCATCGGGCTCCCTGCTCAGCGGGAAGCCTGCTTCTCCCTCTCCCACTCCCCTTGCTTGTATTCCCTCTCTTGCTATTTCTCTCTCTGTCAAATAAATAAATAAATAAAATCTTTAAAAAAAATAAAAAGAAAATTGAGTGATTGCTTTAGTTGCAACATTGGAGGGTGTTAAGACTGACTTCTTGAGGTGTCTGTTTTACTCTCTCATTATAAATATGTAGGAAAGGGGGTGAGGGAAGCTCACAAACTCTAGACATAGGTTGGAAGCATTGCAATGTCAACTACTCTCATGTACTCATTCCCCATGAAAGTCTCATGCTCTGCCATAAGATGCTTTTTGAGCTGGCACAGTTCTTCCCCAACTGCTTTAACTCTGGGCTCTAAGAAGTCGTGAATGGCCACCTCAGCCTCCTGACTGGAAGGAGGGCTAAATAAAATCATCTGACAGTTCTCACACAAATTTCTTCAGAAAGCAACCACTTTCCAAAAGGACATCCATCAAGCCTTTCGGTATAAAACCTTAAGATCTAGCCTAGACCTAATTATCACACTTCTCTTGCCATTTCTTTTCTGTAGGACAAAACCAAAATGCTAGTGCAATTGACAATAATCTCTCCAGAATGCTGTGTTTGCCCAGAATGCCCACCATCATGGAAAAATGTGATGGTTCAAAACAGGACACAAGGCAGAATGATTTTTTGGCAGCCAAGAATACAAACTCAAGCCCAATCTTCAGTTCTTGGAAGTAAAATAGGACAATTAGGCAGAGCGCTCAGTGAAACACAATGGCCTGAAAAGACATTAATTTCACCCCCAGGATCTTTTTGCCTATGGGAGACTTCTGTATGTGTTTGCTACATGGAAATATTTTCATTGTTGCAACTGAGAAATCTGGGACTCAGAAAGTGTGGGTGAATATGATTACAATGGTGGTGAGGAGGTAGGAGAGATGTCAAGAAATGTGGGCATGCCATGAGGTCTAATCAGAACCTCACTTTGGTCAGAAATATGGTCATTATTGTCACTCTAATCACACTGCTGACCTAGTCCCCTCATGCAGGCCCTCATGTATATCTCACCATAAACTTTAATTTGTTACACATAGTATGTACAATCTTATGTATTCATCTATTCATATATATGTTTCAGAGTTGGTTTAGATAGTCCAGTTGGTTCTTAAGTATTCTGAGGTCACCCTTTCTACCTAAAGTAGGTTCTCTCCTTCTCCCCTAGATTATTCTGTAATTTGTGGTTTTGAATAAATGTTACAGACTAAGCTATATACATTTTGTGATTTCAGAGAATTCCTTATGAGAATAATGAAAATGTTATGCGTATGTATAGTCGTCGCTATAACTAAGAAAGAAGAGTCTGGCTAACAGGGTTGTGATGTCTTATTTACATGTCAGGGAGTGTGTGTTTTGAGGACAAAGCTACCAATTTTCATCCCATTTATTCATCTGTTTTTAAATAAATATATCAACTTCTTCATGCTTTTGTTTTTAGCTCTATGTTATTAATCAGGACATCAGTTATCTATTACTGCACAGCAAAGAACCCCAAATAACAACCACTTTTAGCTCACAATTCCAAAGGTTTGGTCATTTGGGCTGCAATCAGCTGGGTGGTTCCTCCAGTGCTGAGTGGGCTCGTTCATGTGTCTATGGTATGCTGGCATGGGGGTGAAAGTGCCCAGGCTCAAAGCAGTATAGCTTTACTTCCACTATATTTTATTGGTTGGGCCAAATGACATGGCAGCCCAAATTCAAGGGCTGAAAAAAGAGACACCGCCTGGTGAGAAGAGCTATAAAGTCACATGACAAAGGTGCTTGCATATAGGGATGAGAATAATTGCATCCAATTGACATGTAGTTTTTGAACATTTTAAATAACACATGTCCATTATAAAAGTCTCAAACAATCCAGAAAGACATCCTCTGATATCCTAGTTTCACACTGCACCTTCTTATATATCATTCCAGAAATTTCATATATATATACAAAAGCATATACTTTTTCCCCCCTCTCACAATGTAGATATTCTTGTACATACTGCTCTGAATTTGCTTTTTACTCAACAGTTCATTTTAGGTGTCTTTTCCTAATATTACATATAGTTCTAACTCATGCTTTTTTAATAGTGGAATAAAATACCATTCCATTATATGAATATTCTATAATAACCAGTTCTCTATGGATAGGTATTTTTTTTTTGCTTGTTTCCCCCCCTCTTATAAACTATAAGGGACTGAATTATACCCTTCCCAAATTCATATGTTGAAGTCCTAACTCCCAGTACCTCCGAATGTGACTGTATTTGGAGATAAGACCTTTAAGAGGTAATTAAGTTAAAATGAGGCCATTATGGCGGGCCCTAATCCAATCTGGTGCCCTTAGAAGAAAAGACTAGGATACACAGAGAGATATCAGGGATGGGCAGAGAGGAAAGACACAGCAAGAAAGAAACCATCTGCAAGCCAAGGAGAGAGACCACAGAAGAAACCAAACCTGCCATCACCTTGATCTTGGACTTCTAGCTCCAGAACTATGAGAAAATAAATTTCTGTTGCTTAAGCCACCCCGTGTGTGGCATTTCGTTATGGCAGCCCTAGCAACTAATATACAAACAATATTACATTGAATACTTTTTTATATACAACTTTCCTTATGTGTGTGTGATGGTTTATGAAGTTTCAATTATTCTCAGATGTGGAAATGCTGGATTAAAGGGTATGTGCTTATTTTATTTTGACAAATACTGCCAAGTTACCTTCTATAAGATTGCACTAATTTATATTTCCCCAATTGTGTAACGAAAAGGATAATTTTTCCTGCATCCCTTCCCCATGTAATTTTCATCTCTGCCAGTTGGTAGGCAGAAAATAGTGTTTTGTTGTCATTTTAATTTGCATCTCTTTAATTACAAGAGAAGTTAAACTTATTTTTACATGTTTCTTATTCATTTATATTTTTTTCTATGAACTACCTATTCATGTCCTTTGCTCATTTTTTGGAGTGTTGTCTATTTGCTGTTGATTTATGAAAGCTCTGTGTATATTAAGAAAATGAGTCCCCTACCTGTCATACACATCTTAAATATTTTCCAGTCTTTCCTGTGCTTCACATTCATATTTCTTATTCATTTTATGTCTTACAGGCCTTTAATGTTTTACACAATCACATTTATCTTTTTTTTTTTTTTTCCATTTTGGATTCTTGGTTTTATGGTTCTTTAGAAAATCTTTCTCCATTTCATAATTATTTTTAAAAACCTAGTGCTTTTATGGTTTTAGACGTTTACAGTAAATATTTGCAGTATCTGGAAAGCCCTGGGCACTTTACAAAAACCCATAAAATTATTGTTTCCCATCATAAAGGAATTGCAACAACACAAGGAATAGGGAGTCAAAAATGTAGAAGCAATACTGGCCCTGACACTTTACTTCTAGTTCTAGTCTTCAGTCTATTGTCTTATCTGCAAAATGTGGTGTCATGGACTAAATCATGCCCCCTCCTCCCAATCCGTATGTTGAAACCCTAATCCCTAAGGTGACTCTATTTGGAGATAGGGTCTTTTAGGAGGCAATTAAGGTCATGAGGTTGGACCCTTGATCTGACAGGACTGGTATAAGAAGACAAAGAGACATGATAGCACTCTTATCTCCACATGCATACTGAGCAAAGGCCATGTGAGAGCACAGCGAGAAGGAAGCCATCTGCAAGCCCGAAGAGTTCTCACTGAGAACCAACCTTTTGGCACCTTGACCTTGGACGTCTAGTCTCAGAACTGCGACAGAAGAAATTTCTGTTGCTCAAGCCACCCAGTCTGTGGTATTTTGTTATGGCAGCCTGAGCTGACTAATACAGGTGAATCAAGATAATATATTTCAGAGGGATTTTGAGAGGTTCATATTCGATTTGCAAACGAAAGATTATAAACAACAACAAAAAGTCATATGATAGCTAACTATGAATAATATTTAATAGATAACCATAGTTAGTAATTATGTATTCTTGAGTTTAATAATTGGATTAAAATTTGCCAAGGGCTTGTTGACAGGGTAGGGACAGGCTTGCTGTAGGAGTTTGAAAGGATTTATTAACTAGTGGAGAATACCTCTTGCTGTTGTTACTGGCCCTGCAAATCATGCAAAAAACCTGGCTGGCTTCAGGATGATGAATGGAGGAACGTTTATGCTTTGTCCTCTGACAGGCCACTGGAGTACAAAATTTCATGTCAAAATGGGACAAACGACCCAAGTGATCAAACTCCAAATTATGGAAAGAATCATCAAAAGCTACATGGTTTTGCTTCCAATGCAACACTTCAAAGATCAGTAAATGACATAAATAAAAATTGAGAAAACTCGTAAGGGTAGATGAAAGAGAATTTTCCAAAATTAAAAAAAAATTAACTAAGTTCAGCTGATATATTTTCCTGATGTTTTTCTATTTTAATCCATTAAACCAAACACATGAGCACTTACTGTTGGATTATTTTTGAGATGCCTACCAGCTCCCCTACACTCTCCTTCTCATTATGAACTAGAGTTTCTGGGTTTTATAATATGGTTTAAAAGATGGGTTCCAGGCTCGATCTTGGAATATGAAAGCTCATCCCACGGTACTGGGTGTTTTCATATATTTTAAATAAGATCTAGTTGGCTCTTTATCCAAACTTAAGGAGAAAACAGAAGTTCTATGGTAATAAAAATAAAATTGGGTTTAATTTTTTCCTTTCCATCTGGGCTGTCCTAGAAAATGGTTTGGTCACTGCAGCAGCTGGACTTCCAGATGTCGCAGCCAAAAGCAGCCTTTGGGACATCTGCACGGGGATGCTGGCCTCGGCATAACATAAGGCAGTGAGCAGCGCTAGCTTAAGGAGACGCCTTTCCTCATTTCCAAATTGCCTTAAACCTGGATGTTCTAGGGCCTCTGTGGCCCCAGGTAAGAGGGACTTATGTCCATAAAATAACGGCATAGTCTATTTTTTCTATTTTAGCCACTCCCCTTGCCCCATTTTTTTTTCAAGTATGAAGAACTGCCAGGCTTCTCCCTTCTTTCTGAGAGGAAAAAAAAGTCAATTCCAAAATGACATACTTGTCCAGCATCATTTTCTCCAAAAACTCAAAACATATTTTTAAATATTACTTGTTTGCATAGCCACTGGATAGATGACAAATATTAAATTTGCAAAGAGGAAAAGCTCCAGAAAAAAGACTCTCCAGGGATTTTTGTGAGAGAAAAGTTACAGAGTTAGACTGAGATGTTTGAATGTTTTATACCACTACAAAACAAAATTCCTGCACAATATAGTCTTTGTGCTACTATACGTCCAAATCACCCAGAATTCCTCCTCCAAATTAAAAATTGGGGTAGTCAACATAAGTAAAGAAGGTATTATAGGGTCCTCAACCATGTACTTCCAGAATTTTAATGGGAAATGGGCAAAGGATGGATATTATGGTGTTCCTCCCCCCACCCTCACCCCAAAAATCTCTAAAAAATACAAATTAATAAAAGATCCCAATAATTTATAAAGAATTATTTTAAAAATAAATCAGGTTGAGATGTGCATTTAGAATGCACTGGATCTTGATGATCATTAAGTGGAAAGACAGGGAAGTACTGTGGTCTGGTTGACATATAAGTTCTTTGGGATTTTTTAAGCCCAGCTGGGGAAGCCATGCACACAACTGCTGCTTGTTTCCATGAGTCATATTAGAGAGCTTAGACCAGGGCCATCATCAAAGAAGCTGTGCCTTCTGGTTAACTCTGCTTATAAATATATCACAGCTAGTTCTTCCCAGAGATATTGAAAAAATTTTATTTGCTCTTTAGGTCATTTTAATGAAATGCTGACTTTCAGTTTGAGAATTTTGGCACTATCCCAATCGCTAATAAAAAGAATTAGGAAAGATATCCTTCTAAATATATGCCATCAGCCCCTAAATATACTTCAGTATCCAAGGAAAACTTCCATTGACTCTCTGGGATGAATTTGTTTATGTCTGTGTCTATGTAAGAGCCAACACATGGTCTTAGAAGGAATTATTCAGACTCTGGGATCAAAGTGTACCTTTCTTAATATGTAAACCGGTTCCAACAAACCAAACAATCATAATAGGCTTTGATGCCTTGTTAGCAGCCCATACAGAGATTTTAGACCAATCTTGGATATCCAAGAAAGACAATCCTAGCAACAGGACTAGAGGGAAGCATTTTGTGAATGAATGTATAGAAACTTGTGTGATTCTAGGCAAGTCATTCAATCTTTCTAGCTCTCTATGTCCAAAATTCCTTCCAGCTTTAACAACCTCTTATTTATAATTTCCCAAAATTGAAATTTCCAATTCCAAAATTATCACTGAGCATATAAAATGAGCCCTTTATGTCCTGGACCTGGAGGGGGTCAAAATACTGAAGAATTAGATATGATTGCTGTCTACCAGGATTACACACCAGACAAGATATACACATGGGAAACCATGAAATAAAGATAGAGATTGAGAACACAAATGATAGTCAGGAGAGCAATTGCAGAGAGAGTAATGTGGCCAGAAAAATAATAATGTAATTCTAAAAGAGTAAGTTAGATTTGAATTAAAAGGCTTAGATGCAATGTATTCTTCCTCACCTTATTTTTTCTCTCCACTTTGGCATGTTCCCCTTACCAATGCCCTTCCTTCTTCTGACACTAATTTGTCGAATCCTCTCCCTTCTTTAAAAGCTTCCTGGAATTTCTTTTTCTAATGAGATTGTTTTTTCTTTATGTCATTTCTTCAAGACAAATTGTAGAACAAAGCAACATATGACATGTATTTACTAAATTTTTGTTGATAATGGTGGTAAAAACTCATTTCCCAAGATAGCAGCTTAATAATTTAATAGACGAATCATCTGTTCTGAGTACTACTATATATTATATTAATACTAATGACATAATAATATAATTTAGTAATATATAATATATATTTATGTACAATATAATATTATATAATTATATGTATATATACAATTTACATGGGTACATATACATATATACACTCATATACATATAATTATATGCATATGATAATTACATAGAATATATATTATGTTAAAATATATATATTAATAAATTTCTAGATGATGGAGAAAATGAAGTAGTGACCACTGCTTGACATTCTGGATTCAATAAAAGTAAGTCATAACATACCTCTTTTCTTTAGTTAGCAAAATTGGCAGAAGGACAAAATATAGAAATGCAGTGTCTAAAGACTTCCATTTAGAATTTTTTTAAACAAGTAAGGTCTAGAAGAAGGTTTAGTTAAATTGGTTCTTGTGTTGAACAACTATGTTTAAAGAACATTCATCAAGGTAAACCTGATGGGAGGTTCCAACTGAGTGCACAGACCCTATACTCAGTTCTGTCCTGCCCCACATTTTAATCAAGGACTTGGATTAAGTTATATAAAATTTGCTTAATAAATTTTTTGATGCTTTGAGGCTAGAATGATAACTTATTTTGTTTTCAGAATCTGAGAGACTTTTCAGAGACTCAAAAGAAAAACTGAATCTAAGGTTGAATTTTACAGAAATAAATAAAAAGCCTGTATTTTAAAGCAAAAACAGAAAGGTTGAATCAGTTATGGAGTGACAGGATTAATGACTTCCGTTAATAGTTGATTCTTAATCATCAGAGGTGTGATGTACCTTTTAAATAAGTTAACACGTCCATATAGTATGCAAAAAGAAAAAAGTAGTTACAAGTTTATTCAACTTTATTCTACTTACTCAGGGCCATATATTTATACTGCACCTAAAATATTTTTGGAGCAGTATATTTAAAAAATGGACAAAGGAGACTGCATCTAGCAGGATGTCACCAGGATGGTTGAGGAAACTAGAGATAATCAGATGATGCAAAGACACTTTTTGGAGTGAGAAAAGTAGCAGAGAAGAGGCTTGTGCAATGTACATTGCAAATGCCTTCAAATATAGATGTTCTCATTAGATTCAAGACGTAAGAGAAGGCCAAGTAAATAAAAATCACAGATGACATAAGAGTATTTGAAGAAAAGTGTTTAAAAGACATACTGAGTTGTTTTATGGGAGTAGGGAGTTCTCTTAGAAAGGATCTGGGCATTAATGGGTATTTAAATCAATGGCCTTTAAGTTAGTATCTGTTGGAAGACAACTCTCCATGGATTTCTAATGTGTTTGCATGTTTTGTGAGCTACGGTTACTGACCGTGTTTTAATCATAACTTGGTCTTAATTTAGGTATAGTGAGACCATACACAGATCAAAGAGAGAGCTGTCTTCGAGTCATGAAAGTTTAATGATACTGTTCCCCAGGGAACAGGGCCCCAGGGAGAAACACCAGGGTCAGTCATGAGGCAGGGAAGGAGAGAGAGCAGAACTGCAGGCAAAGACTTCTATTGTGATTTCCACAGGAAGGAGGAAGCAAAGCAAGGAAGGATGCTCTGGGATTGGTAAAGTACATTTAAAAGTGACACCTTTGCAAATTCATGTAGGGCTCAGAGTATGGAGAGTCCAGGTGGTTAACTCAAGTCCCTAACTGTTCACCTAAAGTAGTTGACATCTGTCTTGAAGATATTAAAGCATCAAGTTACAGAAACAACAAAACATAGTTAATACAGATTCTTTTGTTCAAAACTATCTTTTCACTTTTGTGTACACAGAAAACAGCCTTGGAAATTAGATATGGTGTCTCCTTCTAGAGCAAGGTAAGTTTATTTACTGTCTAGTATAATAAAGATGGTGTCTCCTTTCATAACAAAGGGAAGACAAAGTTATTGCCCATTACAAAATATTATGATTCTCTAAGCTTGGGGTTCATCTCCTCTAACATATCCATTGCATGTACAGGTCTCACTTGGCCCTCCTTGTGTTGCCTTATGAGAACTGGAGCTCAGGAACCAGAGCAAATACTGATACTTCGACCACTGCTATGTCTGTGGTTAATAAATTGTCCTTTGTCTCTGACCCAAGAGTCTCTTGTCTTCTGCCAGCATCCAAGAAACTGTGACTGGCTAACTTGTTAGCATGCAAATAGGACAAAATCTAAGACTCTTCACCATTCTTGACACTAACTTCTGAAATCATGATTTCATGATTTCTGTGATTTTTAAGCGTTTGGGGACAATGCCTTAGTACAAACAAGGTATACTAATGATGAGAATTCCAATACCTGGTAGTGTGGTAAAGAGGTGACCAAGAGCAGGCAGGACTTTGAAGAGACTACTGGAACAAATTTCATGGAAAACCATCTGTTCAGGCTCTGCCATGGCTGGTTCTGATGCAGTGTAATGTCTTTAGCACAGTGTGGATGGAGGCAGGATATATAGGCACTTCCCATGGAAATTGCATTATTTCAAAGTTCTATTGAACAGGATTTTCCAGGGCACCTGGGTGGTTCAGTCGGTTACGTGTCTGCCTTTGGCTCATGTCATTATACTGGGGTCTTGGGATCAAGCCCTGCGTTGTCGGGCTCCCTGCTCATCGGGGAGCCTGATTGTCCCCCTCCTTTGCCCCTCCCCCCTGCTCATGCTCTCTCTCTTGCTCTCTTTCTCAAATAAATACATAAAATCCTAAAAAAAAAAAAAAAAAAAAAAAAAACCAAGGATTTTCTGTTTTGGAAATATGACATAACCTGAACTATATTTGAATCCATGAAATAATTGACTGAATCATCCAAAACTCTTATTTTATATTATATGGTCCCAAAAATACATGAAGATTTTTCTGGCAAACACATGGCCTATTAATTTTACTATCAACACTGGATTACATTTGTTTTCCATGAGACCTTCCCATTGGTGTAATTGAAATAGTGAAACTATAATGTAAGGTTTTTTTTAACATATCAATTATTTGGGGGAATAGTGATAAAAGACTGATTTATTTCCCTGAAATTCCAGCAGCTTTAGGAAGACGGATGCCTGATAATTTGTATAAGTTTTTAAAAACAAAGTTTTACAATGATTTTACAAGTATTTTATCAAGTTGCAGAATGTGAACCATCACATGCACCTGAGAGTTCCTGAGTGTGTTGACTTCGGCATCACGTGCACATGCTGCGGTGGGATTTACTGTCTGGATTCTGCAGGTCTTGAGCTGAGGGAGAGAAAGCTATAATGAGTATCAAACCTTGCCACTCATTCTACCTCTCACATGATTGGGTTTAGGACAGATGCTTCCTCCAAGCTTGCTCTCCAATAAGGGGAGGCGGCTGGTGTGACACCCAGCCTGAAATGGGAGCATGGAGCAGAGTGCCAAGATCTCCTTGCGGACAAGTTGACAGCTGAAGCCTGTGTGTGCCAAACTGGTGTCTGGCACAGGAATACCTCTGGTCTCTGACACACCACAGCCTCTGCAATGAAGACTTTGAAAAATGAAAGGGAAAAAAGTTTCCTTATTGAAATAATTGTAGTTAGGGTGGGAAATCTGCTTTCATTGTTTATAAAAATAATACATGCTGAGAATGGAGTATAAAGCAGAACTTTATCCCACTAGATTTTTTCCTCATATTACAGAGAATAATATGGGGAAAAATGGAAGTTAATAACATGTCTTCAATTGGAGGGCTTATGATTGGAGAAAAGACCATCTTTTTTTTTTTAAAGATTTTGTTTATTTGTCAGAGAGAGAGAGTGCGTGCATGAGCAGTGGGAGGGGCGGAGAGAGAAGCAGACTTCCCTTTGTGCAGGGAACCCAATGTGGGACTCGATCCCAGGACCCTGAGATCATGACCTGAGTCAAAGGCAGACACTTAACCAACGGAGCCACCCAGGCGTCCCAGAGAAAGGACCGTCTTAAAAAGAAAAAGAATTGTTTGTTTCACGGAAAAAACCCCAGAGTCCTTGAAACTGAGCAATATTTAGGTGACCTGTTAGAAGGAGGGAAGCATCCATACTTACATTCATGATTGATCAATGGAATGAATAAAGCCCTGATTCACTCCAGTAGACTTGTACACCATGGGAACACTGGCGAGAATTTCAGGCCAGGCATATGCTGCAAAGAGCCCCTGCCCTATGGACCCAGCATTAGACGCGATTCATGAGGAGGATCCCAATCTTTGGTTCTTCTGACAAACTTGGCCCCTGTATTTTTCTTGGGCTCTGTATCTGACTGGCTCTGTTATTCATTAGACAAATCAATTTAGTTCTCAGAGTTCCCTCATCTGTTCTCTGGTTTCCTGATTCATCACAGCTTCCCATTCTTTTCCCATTAGTTTCTGAGTTCACACTGATCACTCCTTTCCATCCCCAGTTTTCTTGGCATCAACTCTCATGCCTGATCCCTCCACCCTCATCCACACCTGTAGCTCCCATCGCAGTCAGAGCATCTTTGTCTAACAGTTGACACAAGAGTTCATTTGCCTCTTGAGGGCATGTGAGCCTATCACATCAGTAGCACTTTGTTCTGGCCACCCTATCAAGAAGTGTCACTTGCCGGGCCCCTGGGTGGCTCAGTTGTTTAGGCATCTGACCCTTGATTTTGGCTCAGGTCTTGATCTCAGGGTCATGAGTTTAAGACCTGTGTTCTTAAAAAAATTCTGGTTACAAAGCTCAATACTGTAAAAATGTCAGTTCTCCCCAAATTGATCTAAAGAGTCAACATAATTCTAGTAATATCAGGTGTGTGTGTGTGTGTGTGTGTGTGTGTGTGTGAAGTGATAAGCTGTTTCTAAATTTTTACAAAATTGAATAGGTCTAAGTAACCTCAAGGGGTACAGAAAAAGAGGAATTACACCATTAATAAAATTATTATAAAGTTGTAAGAGTAATCTTCAAGAAGAACAGAGTTAAGGGAATTACATGCTGGATATTAGGACTCATTACGAACTTTGAAGACATTATAAAGTTATAAAAAGCAATCTTCAAGAAGAACAGTCCTGGAGGAATTACATTGATGAATATAATGACGTCTTTTAATTTACAGAAAATAAGAAGGTGGGGTATTTGTGTAAGAATGGACAAATAGGCTAATGGAAGAGAATAGCAAGCATAGACAAATACCCACACATTTAAGTCACTTGATTTTTGACAAAAGGGATACTGCAGTACCATCTATATAGGAAGGTCTTTCCAGTAAATGGTGCTGGGTCAACTGGATACTCATATTTTTAAAAACAACCCTACCTCACACTGTATACTAAGTTTCTTCCAGATGGATTACACTATCCCATTTTAGTTAATGGATACCTTATCCTTCCAATTGCTCAGTCATCTTGATTCCTCTTTCTCTCTTACATTTTACATTAAATGCATCAGCAAATCCTTTCAGCTCTTCTATAAAGTATAATCAGCATTAGATCAATTATCCCCACTTTAAGGATACACTGTGGTCCAAGTTGTTATCCTGTCTTGCCTGGATTATATAACATAATATTATTATAGTACCTATCTTAGTTTGGATTCCTCCAGATTACACCAAAAATGGTGTAATTCCTCTTTTTCCATGCTCCCAGGAGGCATGGCAAGTAGATGGAGAATGGAACAGGGACAGTGGATGGAGCTTCATTAAAGAGTGAGAGTCTGCTCTGGGACGTGGGAGCTCGGTTCTGCTGGGGACCCTCTGAGAGATTGTGCAGAACACAGCTCAGACTTGTCCCACTGAGAGAAACCAGAGTCTTTATGCACCAACTCCCATGCCATTCTTGGTGGGTCAGTTCTAAGTGTAGCGCCCTGGTACTTCCCCGCTGTTGTTATCAGGCAGAGAAACAGGAAGTAGTCAGCATACATGAGAGCCATACAGGTGCCTCTGGAAGTGAACCAAGACTCTGTGGACCGGAGAATTACAGCTTCTGCTCTACCGTCCAGCGGATCTCCTTGCTTCCATCCTCTTAAATCTGTTCTCACCACAGCCGCCAAAACCAGAACTATTTAAAGCATTTCAGATTACTTTTTTTTTTTTTTTTTGCTCAAAATCTTCCAATATCTTTCCAACGCACTCCAAAGAAAAACTCCGGAGTGTTACTATGACTCATAAAGACCCCAATTACCTGGCCTCTCATTATATATTTTTAAAATCTTATTGACTACTACTCTTCCTGATTGACTCCAACTTCTTTACTCAGTAGATACTTTTCTGATCAGGCTTTTTGCTCTATCTAAAATTTCAGCACCCACCCTTGTTATTTTATATGTCTCTTCTTTGTTCACTTACTGTAAGCACTCTCTATCCTAATTTAGATGTCATTCTAATAAAACTTGGATTATTGTTCTTTCCTGCTAGAAACATAACCCCCATAACCTACACTCCCACTCCCTCTCAGTATTGTGTGCCCAGTGCTTAGAAGGTTTGGCTGGCTTATAGTAGATGCTTAATAAATATTTGTCATTGAATAAATTAATCATAATTTGTAGATAATATTTTTTGAGAAAATCCAAGATAATCCATTTAATAATTAACAAAGTTATATCAGTTATAAGTGGTTATAAAATAATTATAATAATAAACATATAAAGCATAACAAAAATCTAACAATCTAATAGTAAAACAATCCACTAACACTTTATCAAGAAGTGTGTGAGACCTATGTTAAAAATAACCCCACAAATATTTTTTGAAATGCAAATGAAAGTTTTGCTATTTGAAGAGACGTATCATAGAAATATTAATTCTCCCCCAAATTAATTTACATGTTTATCCAAATTCCAATAAAAATCCCACCTCCTTAAAAAATTGTATGGTTTTAGAACATTAAAAATTATTCTAAACTTTTTTTAGAACACTAAAGAGATGAGCTTAGCCATGAATTTTATGGGAGCACAAAAAAGGGGGGAAGAGTAGCTAAGGAGGAACTTGCTTTATTAGATGTTAAAACTTTATATAAAAATTTAAGATAGTGGTAAAATCAATGGATAAATCAATGTAACAGAATGTATAGGCCTTGGTGCTGATCATAATACCTAAGAATCTAGCATATGATAAATAAAGTATCTTAAATCAATGGGGAAAATAGCTTTGTCCCAGTATTTTCACTGTCTGAAATTCTTTCTAAAAAGTTAATAGGAGAAAAAGCCAAGAATTCCTAAACAAATGCATTCATCACACATGATTTAAAACAAGGTTGGAAACAACTAACTGTCCTGTAACATAGCAGAATGATTAAACGAACTAGGGCAGATCCACATGATGAAATAGAGCCCTTAAAATTACATATTTGACAATTTTCACTGATATGGGCAAATAATTACAATATATTTCAAGAAACTATAAATCAAGTATGATCATAAATATATACATATTCCTTATGCAAATATGTAAATATTATATGTACAAAAAGACTGAAAAAATATACACCAAAATGTTATATATGCATTTTTACAAATAAGCAAAAATATGAGATGCTTAAATCTCCCAATTAAAAGGAACTGAAAGGAGTAATTACGTAAGTCTATAAAATTATTGAGGGTATATATGGACAAAGTTAGCAATGACTTTTCCTTTTTAAACCTCGAGCATCTTATATTGGAAAAAAATTTAAGATTCCTTCAAATTATGGATATTGTAGATGTCATTATAGATGACTTCTGGTCATTTTAGATAATCATGCTACCCTACATTACCACAGTCCCAAGTAGTTTACAATCATATTTCAACTATAGATGATTCAAAAAGTTTTTAATATAAATGGAACTTCAAAAACTTTTTCTTTCTAGTTTATTTTTCTTTTTGAATACATCTGGTAAACATGGATAACATATAGAAATATTGCCAAGATCATATTTTTGTGTTTTAGACAACTACATGTAAATTTAGGTATGTCCCTGATTCGTAGATACTGTGAAAATTATTTGGTGTAATTCTTTAACACTAATCTGTATGTCTGTAGGCACAAATAAAGCAAATTTCAACAAATCCTCATAAAACCAAAAGCTTACATAAATAGAAAAGACTTGCAAGATCAGAATAGAAAACTGGGTTCTTCTGGATTAACTGCAACTATTATACACAACTAAACTTTTACATTTATCTGAACCCACAGCATCATTTATTTAGTAATTTGTTCTTAAATTTTGTCCCTTTTAAATTTGCTTTGACCAGGAACATCCAGTCATCTGACTATTTTTTCCATACTTATTAGGCTCTAACATTCAATTTTTAATACAAATTTTTAAATTAAAAAAAAGAGAGAAAAGGAAATTTGAGGTGTACCTCCACCCTTAATCTCTTTATCAGAAAAATAATGCAACACATTCTCCTACCTGCTAATGAGCAATCATCTAAAAATAAAAATGCACTCCCCCACGGCAGCCAACAAAGCTTCTATTCTAAGAAAACAATTTATTTCCTTGTTTTGATGATTTTTGTCTTTTGTAGCCTGTCTCCAATGAAAGAGAGCTTTGAATTCCCCCCAAGACCACAAAATACCCCCATTTCTCCCTCATCATTGTGGTTACCAGTTTATTTATCAGTTGTGGCAAATGGCAACCCTTTACACCATACTTAGCTAAATAGTGTTTGCTTTAGGAACAAAGCACAGAGGACAAATATTTCAATGTGGTTTTCCATTTGGGGAGGTAGTGGGACTAAGTCTTGAACTCCAGCTGATTCTTGTCCTCTCAGACCCATGGTTTCTGGCAGCTAAAGCTTCAAAGAGCCCTTATGGTGCTGAGGAGACCCTTCAACTCTGCCTTGTACAGAAAAGGCAGGAATTCAACTGAGGCAATTAACCTGAGAAGTCCCTAGCTTCTAGGCCCCCTAGCAAGGAGCAAGTTGGAAAGACAACTACAGCACCCTGAGTTAATTATTACATAAACAGTTCATAGGGAAGCAGGGTCTCTTCTTTTAAGAATCCTCTGCAAGGGACTTTTCTTGGTCAGGACTTACAGTGATTCTAGTAAACTAAACCGAGAATGAATGTTAACTCAAGCAAAATCAAAATGAAAAGAAATTACCTCTTCTCAAGGCTACCCAATATAAATCAAAGAAAATCCCCTTCAAGCCTGAAATATTAGCAGAGGTCGAATGGTAAAGGAGAGAATGCACTCTATTTTATATAATTAAAAAAACACGTCAGTTATGACCCACTGAATTGATTTCATGGTGCACTAATGGGTCACGATCCTCAGTTGGAAAAACACTGGTCTTATGGGAGCCCATTTATGAGTGGGAAAAGATTTAGATCTGGTGCATTGAGCCCGTGAGTACTCCAGATGTGTAATTTTTTAAGGCAGAGCTGCCTGAGAAAAAGGAAGTATAGGGTTGCAGGGCCACCAAGGAGAAAACCCTACATATTTTAAATCAGTGTTGGATTTCCCAGAGTCAGAAGCTGATGTGCAACAGTGTGGGCTATTTTAATGGTCTTGCCCATTTGTTTTTCTACAAATCTACGAGTCAGGTTTTTTTTTGTTTTGTTTTGTTTTGTTTTTGTTTTTTAAGATTTTATTTATTTGTCAGAGAGAGAGAGAGAGAGAATGAGAGAGCACAAGCAGGGGTAGTGGAAGGCAGAGGGAGAAGCAGGCTCCCTGCCAAGCGGGACTCGATCCCAGGACCCTGGGTTCATGACCTGAGCCGAAGGCAGACGCTTCACTGACTGAGCCACCCAGGTGTCCCCATGATGTGACTTCTAAATTATGGGGCTGTCACTAACTAGTTATGTGACCTTGTGCCAATCACTTAACATCTGTGAGCTGAGAGCTGTGTGACTTTCTCACCTGTAAAGTAAGGGGTTTTAATGAAATGGGTAATGTGGGTCTCAGATTTAGATTCTGTTAATTAAAATACACTTACCACTAGGTATTTAGGAATACTGCAACCAGGTGATGGAAATGTCCCTGTCGGCTAGATCTGTAGAAAATACAAACTTTGAGCTTTCATTTTAGCACCCAGACACTGACTTCTTTAAAAAGCTGCCTTGTTTGTAAAAAGCCCTCAGAAATCATTTCAGAAACAGAATAGAATTATAAAATCCAAACCTCTAATGACAATGTTTCAGCAGGAGAAAAAAAAAAAAAGCAGGCTGCAATATGATACTGTGTTGCTTAGATGCCAGAAGTCCTGCAAGATTTTGCTAGTGATATCATTGGTAATAGCTGCCTGGGAGGAAGGTTTTCCTCATCCAGTTTTTATGAGATTTTCTGTATCATCAATCCTATAAGGATTATGTAAAGGTGACTCTTCTGCTTTTTTTTTTTTTTTTTTAAGATCTTTTAAAAAAATAATCTCAACACCCAAGGTGGAGCTCAAACCTACAACCTTGAGATCAAGAGTCAAACACTCCACCCACTGAACCAGCCAGGCTCCCCCACATTTTTTTTTTTTAATCTCAGTAATCAGTTGCCTCTACATTAAAGAAGGAAATCTAGTCTTAGCTGTTGGAAAAATAATTCCTGTTTTCCTTTTATACCCAGCCTTCCTCCTACTTCATTCCAGGCCAATGATCTATTGTTTAATTTCTTGGGAAGTCATTCAGAATGAGATCCTTCGGTTGTTCCTGGCCTTTTAGTCTCCCTCTCCCTTTCAGTTTCTTCTGGTCTAAAACAAATAAATGTTCTCCTTTCTGTGCATCCAATTTTTAATTAGAATCCAACCGATTTGGCTTCTCTAGTTGCTGAATTTGCCATCACAGAATTCTTTATAATAGTTTCTTATTGCTTTGTGTCTATAGAATAATAGTATCTGTTTTATTCTTGAAATGAGTGATTTGTGGGGAATTTTTTTTCTATTTTTTTCTCCTTGGTCAACCTAAATTAAATTAAATTGCCAAATGTGAATGTTGGATTAGTTACTTTTCATTGAAAATATACTATTAAGCTCAAGTTTAATAGGCTAGTATCTTTATTCAGGTTGGAAAAATGTCATATTAGCTGATTATATGGATTTCAACTTGAGCGATATTTTTAGAAGAAAAAGATATATTTTAATACGTATTGGTTCTTTCAGTTCAGTCCCCAAATGAAACATCGATGGAGTCTTTATGAAGATGAATTCTGCAAGTACATAGATGAGGTGTTCAGAAGGTATTCTTGAGGACCCCCTTCCACACACAAGGTAGTCACCAGATGCACAACACGTAAGCATGAAGAAAGTCTGCCACTGGTTTCCTTGCTGGCTGCGTCTCTTGGACCCGGGGTAAAGCGTGAGCTGTTGCAGGCATCTGTGTTTGCCAGGGGAAAGAAGAGCCAAGCCAGCATTTCCCAGGTAACCAAAGGAGCTCCCTCTCTTTACTCTGCAGCCCATTCCCAGTCTTATTATTCTCCACGCCTCCCTGTTCTCTCTGAATTGATTCCCCTTCTTCACTTCTATGTCGTATACAGGTTATTCCCATCCGTTGGTTTACATCTGTTTGGAGTAAATCAACTTGCTCACAGTGTGTCTTTGAGTAAAAAAAAGCACAGATTACAAAATTATGTGCATATTATTATATTTTGTACACATAGATAGAAAAATGCCCATTATAGACTCAAATATGTTAGTCACACTTCTCTGTGGATAAAGGATTATCAGTGTAATTCCTTTCCTTTTCCTTTTTTAAAATTTTTCTTATTTTTTTACCTTTATTTTTTATTTATTTATTTTTTTTTGAGAGGGAGAGAGAGAGTAGTAGTGGCAGGGGCAGAGGGAGAGGGAGAGAGAGAATCTTGAGCAGGCTCCATGGTCAGTGTGGAGCCAGACGTGGGGCTTGATCTCAGGACCCTGAGATCATGACCTGAGCTGAAATCGAGTCAAACGCTTAACTGACGCTTAATTGAGCCATGCAGGCACCCCTTACTTACTTTTTTACCTACTTTGCTTTTTCTGGAATAAGCATGATTTTTTAAATTAAAAATATAAAGCTATTAAAAATCAACTAAGAAGAGATCATTAATATTGTCATTTTCAGCGTATCTTTTTAACTTTTTCTTTATCTCTGTTTTTATGTCTTTCACTAATTTTTCTAGAATAAAAATGATTTTTTGAACAAAAATATCAAAGGCTACAAAGAATCAACTAAGAAGACATCAAAGGAATTTTTCTAATTTGAATTCTAGCTGTTTTATGGAGATTGAAAAGATTACTATCCGAGAAATAATTTCCAAAACATAAATAGATTAAAACTGGATGAAAGGCCTGACATAGCCTTAGAATATGACAATAGAAGATTGAAGTCCCCATCTCCTTGGCTGGTTCTATACTCACATACATTATCTTGCCACTAAGCTTAGGTGTTCGAGTCATACCATTAGATGTAGACTCATTTTAGGAAGTCAGGGAAGAGAAAATGTCAAGTGGCTGACATAGAGGAAATCTCATATGAAGAAAGCTTAGCTGCCTTTTCCCAACAAAGTTCTCAATAGTTAAAGGACAGATCAAATTTCTGTAGTTAGCTCATATGTATTGATATTATAATATGTACCTTAGTTTGTACTAAGTCCTTAACTCATTTAGTCCTTATAACAATGCTATGAAGTAAGTAGAAATATTATCCCTGTCCTTGGGATGAGAAAATGGATACAAAACATCAATAAGCTAGTAAGTTAAGGGATGGGATTCAAAACCTAGCAGTCTGTCTCTAAACAACTATATTATACTGCTCAGAGAGAGTTTAGTCAGACTTTTACCCTGTGTGACAACAGGAGGAAATAATGTTTGAACTGCCATAGCGTGTCTGACAGAATTTACCAAGAAAATAGAAAGAACTCATTTCATTGCAGAGAATGTAATCATAGGGGTAAAGGAACTTGGGAGATGGCATCAGTTTCTACCTTCAGGCGGGTGAATGCCTCTTTCTTGCATGACAAATTTTTGTAAAAACATCTAATGATACAGATTCCTCTGTGGAGTACCGTGGTAGACAGCCTCCAAGACGGCTCCAAATGATCCTCCCCTCCTAACGTTCATACCCTTGTATAATACCCTCTGTTTGAGTGTGGGCTGGGCAGATAACTTACTTCTGACACAGAAGAGAGCAAAAGGGATGTGATGTCCCTTCTGAGATTCAGTCGGAAAGACTGTGACTTGTCATCTTACACATTCTCTTGCTCTCTTTCCTGTCTACCTCACTTGCTCTGAGGGATGCCTGGCTGCCATGTTGTGAGCCGCCCTATTGAAAAGTCCATGTGGCAAGGAGCTGACAAATTCAGCCAACAGCCAGGAGCAGGATCTTGGAAATGGAGTTGCCTGCAGCCCCAGCTGACAACTTGATGGCAACCTTGCAAAAGACCCTGAGCCAGAGACATTTAGCCAAGCTACTTCTGGATTCCTGACCCACCCAGGAACTATGAGACAGTAAATGTTTGTTGTTGTAAGCTGCAAGTTTGGGTTACTTTGTCTCCCAACAACAGGTGGCTAATACCAGTATAGACATTCATCACATTGAACCCCTTGGCAATTCTTTGGGAAAATGTGTACAATAGTTCCTCCCCTCATCCCCATTTTTGCTTTCTGCCAAGCAGAAAGTCAACTGTCTCCAGAAGCAAATTATCCTCCTTCTGTCATCTCATTAGGTCAGTAGCAACCTCATGCTATGTCGCAATGCCTACGTCATTCACCTGACTGCATGGACCTGGCTATAAGCAACCAGTGTGGCAGCCCTGGCCGCGTGACAGCGTTCTCACCAGTGGGATGCAAGACGTGTCCCCTCTGTCTCACTTGCCCAAAAGGAAATTGCTTGCTCTCCACTTCTCTTTCCCCCTTCTCATGAGCTAGAAGTCAGACATGCCAACAACCCACCTCCAACTGTGCGAAGAACGTGGCAGAGCAATAAGGTGGGAGAGCCCTGGGTGGCTCCTAAATGATCACACAGAGCAACAGAGCCTCCAGATAACCTGGAACACTCACTTCTGGATTGTCAAGTGAGAGGAGAACAATATCCACCTTGTTTGGGCCACTGAATTGTTGGGTCATTTTGTTACTGAAATTCAGCTTATACTGCAGGGGGTATTTCATCAAATTTAGGTGCCATTAAGGTAAGAGGTCTCTCTACTTTTATGTCCTACAAAGAAAAAAGAAAGTGCTGCCAATTAAATCAGGATAAGCCATCAAAAGAAAAAAAAAAAAAAGACCAATTCATATTTTAAGTAATTTAATAATGTAGAATTTCTGGAATTAATAGAATAATGAAGCAATTTTATAATAACTATCTTCTTTAATGGATTATAAAATAAAACAATGTCATCATTTCCAATAAATTTTGAACAATAAGCTACAAACACAACACTGCCCATTTCCTAAAGGAAAGTTTGGGTTCTTGAGGATTCAAAGATTAGAGGTCATTGTAAATCATATGATATGGTTACTTTTCATCTTCAAACCAATAAAATGCTTTTTTTCCAAAGTGAATTTGAGGTGCTCTCTTAATCAAGACTTTGTGTTATGCTCACAAAATAATTGTGCAACATATATTTACTGAAAAACTATGAAAGTCAAGACACTTTATAGGAACATAACAAAAATAAAACTAGAAAAGTTAGGGGAAATATTTTTAAGAATTTTCTCTCCAATTCCCCACTCACTTATGAAATAGATTGAAAAAATATTTTTTTCTTCCTTATCCAACTTTCACTTAGACTTCAATCGCTGAATATGAAAGTTAAAATTTTCTGAAAAAAAAAAACATAATGTGTAACATGTTTTTGTTCCTCAAAATAATTTTAGAATTGTTTTTAAACTAGTAAAATTTATGTCTTACAGCTATGCCAAACTTCTCAAATGTTCAACAGTTTTTAAAACATTTATTTCATGATTCTAGAATTTAAAAATATCTTACATCTTACTCTTTGACTTATCCTATGTAAGTATATATGACAATATTTAAAGTAAATTATCTCTTGGGCATCTCCAATTTGCTGCCAGCCTTCGTACCCCCAAGAATGGCAGTTCCTTGAAAGCAGGGATTTTCATCTGTTTTGTTTCCTGCTGTATCCCCAGGCCTGGGAGAGTGAATGCACGACACATAGTAGGTGCTTAGTGAACACTGATTGAAGGAATGACTGCATTTGGAAGAACAGGGTTGGGGTTTCGTTGGCATTCTTACTCCCATGTGTCTGGCTGTCACATGCAGATGAATACAAAATAGATAGCCTTTCCTTCTAGTATTATGACACTGGATTTCAACTCCTGTAAAGGAATTATATTTTGCTTTAAATAGGAATAAATGCAAAAATATTCTCAAAAGTCTGAAGTCAAAAAAAGAAAAAACCCTTCCCCAACCTGTTACTTATCTTAATCTTTTTAAGAGTGAGTCTTTGCAGTCCTCAGTCCCTAAGCACCTTGTAAAGATGAACTAGATCAAATTCAGAAAGATGAAAGGGAGTCAAAGCCTCAGATTAAAAAGCGAGCTAACTCCCAAATAGCGACGCGGGGCTGCAGTGTGTATCACGGGGGAAGAGCAAGTTACTAGTAAGAAGCCAAGCTTCATTTGCTTGCTGGATTTCTCTCCTTTGTTCGTCCTCTCTCCCCAGTTCTATCTCTTACCATTCTTTACTCCTTCCCTTCCTCATTTCATTCTTTTACCCAGATCTCAGGGCTTTCTAAGAGATTTGGAACCTGATGGGCAGGGCCTTTCTTTTCACTGTACTTCTGTCCACTTGTATTCCATGAAACGCATACTGGGTTACTTTTCTCTGGAATTTACTTTTAGAAAAACAACAACAACAACAAATTCCAAGAAAGAAAAAAAGCTGATGGGAATTCCTTTTCTCTTAAATACAACTTCCAATTTATGTCTTGAGGTTGGTACCCATTAGGTGAAAAAATCTATCCTTTTTTCCTCTTCTGTAATCATATCTGCATCTCCTGAACAGTAAGAATTAATTTTCATAACTTGGGGAGAGAAACTTATATAGTTCTTTAGCAGTTTACAAATGTTATCTGATTTTAATCCTCACATAACTCTATACAATTATAACCCAATAAAAGAAAAGAAAATTCTGTTACCACCACATAGAGAAGCCCTTGTATTTCACTCATATTTTATTTAAGCAGAATACATGCTGAAAATCACATCTGATTTTCATTGAAATTTCTTCGGCAGTTAGATGTGGGTATGAACTAGGGAATGTGTTTTCTTTGAATTCTGTAGCTCTTTTGCTCATTTCTTTATGTTCTTTTTCTTTTCTTACGCATATGTTTTTGTAGTATATTAATGAAAACTGTGGGATCCCTTGCTGGGGGGATTAGACTTGAGGGAACTCATTCTATGTCTGGGAGGGGGAGTGTATGCATTTGGCTTCATCGTTCTGTCCTGCTATCACAGTTCTCAGTGCCAGTTCTGGGGAGGGTAGGAACTGGATATAAATTGCTTCTATTTTAACAAGAACATGCTTTCTTTATTCCCAGTTTGATGTTCATTTGTGTGAATGTGACAAGGCTTATGTTATTAGATCATGTAAAATTAGATGAAAATTATTATGCCTTGAGAGACAACATGCTATAAAGGTATAGACGTTATTTCTAAATTCTCTAAATGTATACTATTAATTTAGAATCCACTCAGTGTTGAGACATGAGACAAGTAGTTAAATGAGGTAAAAAAAAATGGTCAGTTCTTTTTGGAAGGTTGTAATTTTATTGAAATTCTTGTGCTCACTGTGGTAGCTCCTTTGGCCCTCCTTTCCTATTTCTTTCTGTGTCCTTACACCTCCTTTTAGAGGTAATTTGAGAAAGGGAGTAAAGGAAAAGAAACATTATTCTAATTCCTCACTAGAATTCCATCCCCAGCAAGCCCTGCCTATTTCACTCCCTACTAATCTCTCAAAGAGAACGGAGTCAGCTCATTCCCTGTGTTCACCAGGACATCTCTACGAGATGATATTTGACCCTTTGCTTTCCAGATGTCATTGGAAATGAAACCATATGTGATTTTCTCATGACTCAGAGCCCCTCTTACAAGAGAAGTTAGCTTGAACAGTTTGGGCCCATGAATCCCCCTGTGAGAAACAGAACAAGGGATGACTCGGTCACCCCTCTGCCTTGCCCAAGAAGGGAGAGAGGTGAGCCACATTGTGTGTGTGTGGGGGGGTGGGCAAGACATTCTTCCTCCAGGGTAGTGATTGTGTATCCCTCTTCTCTGGGCCAGCAACCTCAATTGTTTGCTGTTGTCGCTGTCATTGGACCTGCTCAGCTGTCAAGCTCTGTGGACAGCAGAGGCTTCCAGAGAGGCTGTGGTGTGTGGACTACAGCAAAACACCTGCCCGTGAGACACTGAGGTCCCGGCTACGGTGAAGCCCAATATGCTCCCGGGTATTCCCTTACTCTTTACAAACTTCATGCCAAAGCATTTCACTCACTTCTTGGCTTTACAAAACTTAAAAAACCATAACCTCCTGTCTCAGGCTCATCGTTAACAGGCCCCTTTATGCTCTTTTTTTTTTTTAGATTTTATTTATTTGACAGATAGAGACATAGTGAGAGAGGGAACACAAGCAGGGGGACTGGGAGAGGGAGAAGCAGGCTTCCCGCTGAGCAGGGAGCCCAATGTGGGGCTCGATCCCAGGACCCTGGGATCATGACCTGAGCCGAAGGCAGATGCTTAACGACTGAGCCACCCAGGTGCCCCTTTATGCTCTTAACTGTTCACAAGGGGCCAGCAGTCCTTGGTCTCCCCACCTGGTCAAAATCATAGCCGCCTCCTTCTATTCTTTCTCCTGTTAAAGTGCTTTAGATTCAACTCCTTTCTTTGTTTTTTTTGGAGTGATCTTTTTGCTTCTCTGTCATTTACAATGGCTCCTATGATTATATTCATTATTCAACTTACCTCTTTCTCTGCATAGGACAGAGATTAATTACAGAAGATGGTCTTCAACATTTCTTTGGGCTCCCACCAGTCTTTGGCCTCTCAAAGGAACCGTGGCTCCTGTATCACACATGAGACTTGAGGCCTAGGCTGACCCTCATTTTCATGAGCCCCAGGCCAAAGTCGCTGCAAGATCTGGCTAACAAAATGCTGGGTAAGCATCGTCATCATGCCATCATGCAAGATCATGCTTTTATTTAAAACATGCAGCATCATCCTTTTATATAAAACAACTTGTCATTTCTAGCTACTTTGTTCTCTTATTACTTCCAGATTAGCTGTCTTCCTGGGCAAGAAAGGAAGCAGTGAGCTGTAGTAGTAGGTGAAAATCACTAATTTCCCTGCTCAGTCATTGAGTGCACTGCCATGTTAGAGGTATGAACAACAAAACGTGTACGTCATAAACTCACTTTGTTCCCACCCACTCCCTCAAGGCAACTCATGAACATCCCTGGGCAACATTTGCACCACACAACGCATTTCACCACACTGCATAATACCACAAAACTATCTTCATCTGGGGATTCTCTGCCTGATGGTCACCACAAGGTAAACAGGCAGGTTCTCATGATCCTTTGCATATTAGGTAGACTTTTTTTTTTTAGGTAAACTTTTTGAAGACAAAGAGCCAACCAACATTCTTTCTTTCCATCTACTTCCTTAAGGTAAAAACTATTACCCTTTGGTCTACTTGGCCCGTGTCGAATGGTCTTTGGGGCAAGTTGACCCATTTCACATGGGTCTGAAACCAGGAATGTTTAGATGATAAACTGTGTGGGGAGTGGTGGTAATAATGGGAAGAGTGCTGTCACAGAAATTAGAGGGATTTCAATTGGTAAAAGGAGAAAAACCCTGTTTTGTCTCTGGTTTAAATTTAAGTTTACTGCCAAAGGTCACATAATGCAACAAGTCACACGGGTAGTCTTCAAGGCGCCCAGGGGACAGAGCTTGTTCTCTATGAAGTGATGTCCAGGATGCCCTTTAGAAGTTTGTGGTTTCCACAGCAAGAGGCTGAATTGTGTTGCTGTCTCTAATTCCAGCTTATAAAAGCATGCAAAAAGATTATTCAAGTCCTACAGAATTTAGTAACTATATTGAAGACAGATTTGCTTTGAACATCAGTGGCCAAAATGATCAAGAAGATGAAAGAAGACATAGGTGGAGTACAATAGGCATTTCTATTTACAAATTATGTGTCTTTAAACTCCATACTCCCTGGATTTCATTCTGCTTTTGTACTCAGCAGATAACCTTTGATCACGTCTGCAAAGGAAAGAGACCAAAACATGAATAACTTGAAAATGACAAATAAACTGAAAACCGGATACTCCTGTTACTGTAGAAATCATTCCGATACTGTCATTGTTGGATATTTTAACTAGAGTCCCAAGGCACTCCTTAATGATCAAACCAAGTATGTGACCTTTGGTTGTTTGGCAATATCTATTATAGTTCTGACTGCATATGTCATTCAGCTCAGCCTTTCCACCTTTAAGAATTTGCCCCACAAATACACTTGTGCATTAGTGAAATGACATTATGTCCAAGGTTCCTTGTGAGAACTATTTGATATGTTCTCATATATCTAGTCAAGGAAATAGCATACAGCTGTAAAAAGAAATGGCAAGGTCAGTCATATATTGTTGTGGAAAGATCTCCAAAATATATTGTTAATTGAAAAAAATTTAAGGAAAAGAACAATGAGTATAGTTTTATTTTGCTAAATGTGTTCAACATAAGAAAGGAAGGAAGGGAAGAGAGGGAGAGGGAAGGAGGGAGGAGGGAAGGAAAAAGGACAGTGTAGGAAAGAAGCGAAGGGAAGAAAAAAAGGGGAGGAAGGAGAGAACAAAAGGAGAAAGAATATTTACTTGCATATGCTTAAAATATCTCTGCAAGCCTCCTCTCCTAGGATAGCAACTGGGAGCTGGGCTATATACTTTGTACCTTTTTAGTATTTTACAATGTTTTATACATTTTGAATTTTTTAAACCAAGTGAGTATCTTGCATGTTCTAACATAAATGTGAGAAAGTTGCCATACTTCCCTGTTCCCTATGGAGGCAGTGCGAATGACCAGTGACATTTAGTTTAATGCATTGTAAAGCATGAATGTAGCAATGACTATTTTTCTTTCATCATATTGATGACACTATCATTTTTATTGAGATGTGAACATGTTTTTTTAAGCTTTTTTTAAAGATTTTTATTTATTTGATGGAGAGAGACACAGCAAGAGAGGGAACAAGAAGGGGAGTAGGAGAGGGAGAAGCAGGCTTCCCACTGAGCAGGGAGCCCGATGCGGGGCTCAATCCCAGGACCCTGGGATCATGATCAGAGCCGAAGGCAGATGCTTAACGACTGAGCCACCCAGGCGCCCCTCAAAAGATGAAGTTTTAAATGTCCTTCCCTTGGAGCCCTGGCTGGGTGGTAAGTAAGAAGGACAATCAATCAGCAAAGATATTAATAAACTAAAGAAAGGGCAATGCTTCAAGGAAGTAGAAGGTAAATTGATGGTTTACAAATTCTCATAAGAGGTAATAACGTGAAGCTATTGAAGGGTAGGCAGTCTGAAAATAAGGCACAATATCTACATCTATGTGCAATTGAGTGTAAATGCAATCAGCTTCTCCAGGAGAACTTTTTTTTTTTTTTAATGTGTGATGTCATGCAGCACTGTTGATAGTTTTGTCTATTTACAGGTTTCCTGCACTGTGAGCCCAGGAAGAGAATGATCTCTGCTTTAGTCACTCGTGGACATCCTGACGCATGGCAGGAGATTAAAAAATGATCATTGCCTGAATCATTGTTAGCCTCAAAAGTTTATTATCATCAAGGGGTCTAACGCTTTCTAACGTAAAAATGCCAGAGTAAATAAGTGTCTACAGTATTTCCCCTCTAACTTCCTTTTACCAAGGCATGCAAACACTTCTTAGAAGTAAACATATTGTCTGAAACTGTAGTAAAGTTTATTTATGCGCTTGTAGCAGGTTTATAATAAAATACAAATATTTGCCCTGTAAATGGTTTTAACATGAACCAAAAAAAAAAAAAAAAAAGAATATAAACTTAGTGAGGTCTTTGCTTTAGGTTTCAATGTAAATATGTTTACAAGATATTTGGGACACTTAATGAAGTGATTAACAATAATAAAAACATAAGGAGAGCTATCAGAGATGATGTCAGAAGTCACACTCCATGATACAGTGACCATGTTCTTAGCGCTTTTTATTTTAAATTTAAATCAAAACCACAGAAAGTCTTTCTGATCAACTTAATTTATAGTTAAAAGGGGGAAGAAATGTAAAAAAAACAAAACAAAACAAAAGACAATTGCTGCTTTTGGTTATTCGGTACAATCTCAAACACAAATTAGCATTTGGAGCTGGATTAAATAAATGAATGTCTTTTTCCTGATTAGTGAATCTTTGCTAGTCTAAAATTTGAGCTCTTCAAACTGAATGTTTGAATTAGAATAAAATAAAGTCAGGAGTGATTGTTTGACTCTGGGTTCCCCACCCCCTAGCTTTTTCTTTCTTTCTCTTATTCTTTTTTTTAAAGTAATGTGAGGCTCAAACTCAGGACCCCGAGATCAAGAGTTGCATGCTCCACCGACTGAGGCTGCCAGGTGCCCTTCTTCTGCTTTTTTTTTTTTTTTAAACAAAATAGTTTTAATTGGTCTTTTTTAATCTTTAGAATTGATGATTTTCATATAACTCAGAGGTGAGTTTAAATGCAGACTATATGAACTTCGTTATTCTTTATTCCTGAGGGAGAGCTATGATTCTGTGAAAAACCCCCCAAAAGGGGCCATGGAGACAGATGGAGACCAAGGAGGCAAGCATGGCCTCCAGGGTGTGCCCTGTGCCAGTCTGCCTGGATCCCTCTGGTCATGTAACCCTGGGCAAGTTTCACAAGCTCTGTAACCTTAATTTGAAACTCAGTAAAATGAGGTAAGTGTTATGTGTCTTCAATTCTAAGACGTCATCAATTGTGAGATGCACCATTAATTTATACACAACTAAGAAAACACAGTTCAACGACTTGTCATTGTAAGACGCATCTTAATTTCAGAAATGTTAGACTGTTGGTAGACGTGGGGAGAGTGCATATTTGAATCCCAGAAATGCAGTAAAGATAGAATTGTGAGGATTTAATGAGCAAATGCATGTAAATGGGTAGCACAGCTCAGAATGTATTGTGCCCAGTAAATATTAGCTACCAATATTACTGATAGAATCCTCAATTTGAGTAACAGCTTATTTTTGGGATGGACTTCAGCTGGACTGAAACAACCTGACTCACTGGCAAAGGGGTAGAAAGACAGAAGATTGAGATGTAGACCACAGAGAATGGGGACTGATTTCATTTCTCTTGAGTCTAAGCTCTTTTGCGGACATATGTGCATCCATTCACTTATGGTTATGGGAAGAATCACAAGGTTTAACTATAAAGTAATTCTTAGGTCAAGTTTCTATCAATGTTGATACTTTTGCTGCATACCTCTTCTTTTTTTTCCTTCTCACTTGTCATTTCATAAATCTTCTATTTAAATATTTTTCATGGTGGGAGATCATCAAATTTTAAATGTTATTGTGATTTTTACATAGGCCCCAAGTCATTCAAAAACAAAACTGATGAATAAAAGACTGGAATTAATCCCGCATTACAAAAATGACTAAATATTGGGGCGCCTGGGTGGCTCAGTCGTTAAGCGTCTGTCTTCGGCTCAGGTCATGATCCCAGAGTCCTGGGATCCAGCCCCACATCGGGCTCCCTGCTACACGGGAAGCCTGCTTCTCCCTCTCCCACTCCCCCTGCTTGTGTTCCCTCTCTTGCTGTGTCTCTGTCAAATAAACAAATAAAATATTTAAGAAAAAAAATGACAATAGTTATAACAGAAAACAATAACAAACCCCACAACCCTTCCCCGCCCCTCAGTTTTGTGCTTGATTAACATAAAATAAATCTCCCAATTAAAGGAGTTATTTTTTTAATAGCTCATACTTTGTATTTAAAAAATAAAAACCTCTAGATTCAGAGTTGAATATATATGTATATATATATATGGAACATATATACAAGACAAAGACAAATCCATTGTATTTATTACATTTTAATCTAACATAATGTTTATTACCTCACTTTTTTATATAAAATTATTAAGAAAATACATCTATGAAATCTCAAGTTTCCTGGAAATTGCAGCACTTGGATTCAAGTTCTGTCTCTTGATTATGTTATTTAGCCTTTCTGAAGTTTGTTCCTAAAGGTCTCTATATCCAACTTTAAAATGCAAAAGGGGGTCAAGTGAGAAGATGTTTATCCACATAAATGGCCCAGGGCCAGGTTTATATAGAATTTCTTTAGTGTTTTTGTCCAAATAGGTCCTAGGTTTTAAAACTTCTTTTTGTAAAGATGAGTGCGCTATTGATGCCAGCTAAGAGAGTTCTCCCCATTTGTTCAGTGAGGGTATCACCTATGCATGAGGCTTGAAGAACCCCAGCTCAGGAAGAGAAGTTAACACTCCAGACCCCACGCTGACTTGCCAAATTTACTCTTTCATTGATTCCAAATCGAAGTGTTTCTCAATGGTCTCAAAGTTTTTTCCCCGGTATTTTTGAAACAGCTTGCTTTTACCCAAGAATCGCTGTCATGGTCGGGCTACAGTCCGCTCTTGGCATCCCTCTTCTTAAAGCCATTTAGCGGTTTCCCGGGTAAAACGTGTTCTCTTTTATCCAGTGCCATCTGCTCTGGCGAAACCTCAAGGACCACCTGCCCATCAGAGTCACAGCAGAGGGCCCTGCTTCTGGGTGTAAACCGGCTTCCTGAGCTGCCCATCGTGTCAGTTCTGCGGATCTCCTCTCAGATGTCCCAGGCACCCGCTGTGTCTTTCCACAAGTACATATATGTGGGTCTGCCCTGCAGAGTCATTATTGTTTGCAGATTATTGCACAGAGTGGCTACGAGCTGTGGTGTGATCCTGTCACAGAGACATTGGTCACGTCTTCAGAGCACCAGGAGAGAGACACCTGTAAGCTTAACACTTGGCAGATTTTTAAGAAATCCATGTTCCTCCAAGAAAACGGGACTCAAACAAATTTAATCATTGATCTATGAAATAAATAATTTAACACGAATGCATCAACTGACACTTTGGTCTGGGATTTTAGGGACAAATGAAAACCAGGCACAAAACATTTTTTTAAAATTTATCATTATTTCCCTTGATAGTTTAACAAACATTGAGAAAGTTGCCTAGAACTACTTTCTGAGTTTCCTGTGACATCTTCCCCATGATCTAAAAAGTCAATATCCGATAGCTTAAAAATCAATATTGACATAAACACAATTATTTAAATAGAAACATGGATCATAAAACAACAATTTTATATGATATGAAATATTTGGATATTTTTGAAACTTCTTGGAGCAGAGATGCACTTAACATGTGGTAAGTATTAGATATTAAAACCATCACTCACAAGTTGCTCTGGTGCTCTTCCTTTTATATCTTGGCCATTTTTAAAACTTAAAGATTCAACTGAATTTCTTTATAGGTTTAAACTTGGGAAATGCCTACACGTTACACAAAGTGATTCTCCCCTTTTTTCACAGAAGTGTGTGAAGTTACAAGCAGAGTCTTCTCTTAGGTCATGTAGGAACTTCTTGGATATTATTTAAATCTGTTTTTTTAAATTATTTTAAATCTTTAAATTATATTTGTTTGTACTATTGCCTTTTTCTCTCCTGTCCATTGTAATTAGCTACTTACTTTTCTTCTTTTTTTAAATATATGAAATGTCAAACCTGCAAACACGCCACCAAACCAAACCAAACAATCCATGATGTGTGGTTGTCTTTATATATTTTTTTCTATCTTTTCCCATTCTCTCATTTATATGACATCCCTTACTTATCAGCTGTCTTCTCTTTTCTCTTAATAATATTGCTCTGATTCCATTATTTATTTTGTCCTAAGAATGTTTATAGTGTCAGTTGTCTTCTGTGGATAAATCACCATTCCTTGGCTCTCTAGGACCAGCAGCTTTTCAGCATATTTCCACATAACCTATGTCCTGTGCATTCCACGTAACACATTTGGGTTTTCCTTATAGTTCGCTCCTCCCAGTGCTTACCATTGCCCTGCTCTGCTCCGGGGTTCTGTCCTTGATCCTCTTATTTAGAATCATTAGGCATTCTTTCCCTTCAAACGATAGAGCAAATCGACACCCAACACTTTTTTTTTCCTTTCTTAGCTCTTGTCCGGTCATTTCCAACTGTACATGCATTCCTCTCTATATTTCTATCTTCTCAGGATTTCTCAACATGTATTTGCATTGTTCTCTTTTTTGAATTCAAGCATATTTGCATAAGTTTCCTTCAACGTAGCTCCCTGAGTTATTTTCTACTTTTAAGATGTAGTTGCCATCTACTTATCACCTGCGAGCGTTATTTTGCTATCTTGCCCCTTTCCCACTTCTCTTTCTTGGAAAAGAGTCAACTCTCCCTCATAATTTTGAGGGGGAGATTTGAAGCGCCTCTTTGCATCATGCCCTTTCCCTCTCCTTGTTCAAATGGAAGCAACAACAATAGGAGAAGTCACTGTAAAGGAAAGCTATGAACTCGTAATCCACATTTTGCTTCCCTGAGGTGAAAAATCACTAGGAATCTTTACAATTTATTTACCCTACCATTTCAGAAGGCAATAAAACTTAAGATGCTACACACCTAGTTACTTGAAACTAAAGATAATAACGATATGCATATAGATAAATGTGAAATAATTTAAGTAGAAAAAGAAAGAAAATTTAAAATTCCATCTAAACAAGACTTGCCATGTGGTTGGCAGGCAGAATATTTCTTCCATGAGGTTTTTTTTAAGCATGAATGTATGTAGACCACATGTCTTTTCTTTATCACTCGTGACTTAATATCGTACATGTTTAAAAATGCCTCCTTGTTTTGACACAGATGAGATATGACAGTAAAGGAAAGCTACACTATATAAATGAGCCCTTTTTTGCCCAAATACTAAAAGACACTGAAAATCATTTACCTTTGCTTATGTATTATTTGAGATAATCCTTTGACATACTATCTCACAGGGTTTCACAACTTTGTGATGGAGGGGAGGTAGT
This sequence comes from Halichoerus grypus, assembly GCF_964656455.1. Taxonomy (NCBI): domain Eukaryota; kingdom Metazoa; phylum Chordata; class Mammalia; order Carnivora; family Phocidae; genus Halichoerus; species Halichoerus grypus. The sequence goes on from NC_135720.1 coordinate 37,680,421, forward strand.
TATTATTGCCTAATGTTTTGGATAATACGAGAAGCTCAAACCCGATGTGACTTGTCCGGTGTCACAAAGGAGGTGACCGAGCTAGAGCTCACACGTGGTCTGCTACAAAGCCACAGCTCTGGGGCCACTGGAAGAGGCTGGCCTTTTAGTTCATGTTCAAGTTCCAGGAGGCTTTGTGAGGTGAGCCAAAGCTATTAGTTTCCGAGAGCAGCATGGGATGCCGAGTATCTGAGAGACAAGAGAAGGAACAAGAGATGGAACACACATTCAGAAAAAGATGTGGAAAGGACACAAAGACCAGCCCTGCATAGTCTGTGCTTTTGCACAGAGCCCCCCTCAGCAGCCCATGGCCACAGATATTGCTGCCTGAAAAGTTGGCTGCCTGAATTCAGAAATCCAGACTAGAAATCCAGAAAGGCTAAAAGCATCACCTTTCCCCAGTGTGGGCAGGTACAGCAATATCATCCAAATCCATGCTCATAATAGAAGAGAAATCCCTTCTTCGGCCCTGCCCAGGGTTCCCATCTAATTCTTTCTCTTCTCTAGGGAAAATAAAAGAAGAAAGGGGGGTAGTCAGACATCTCTAAGTTCTGTCTTTTCTTCTGAGTATGAGGTTGTACAAGGAGAGTCCTCGTCAAGAGAGCCTTCAGAAGAAACACCTAAGTGGAACGCAGTGGTTGCTCAATGCGTCTTTGAGTTACTGTCATTCAGTTTCTACCCCCTCTCCCTCTTCACTGTTTTTACCTTGGGTCTTTCCCCTTGAATCTACAGTGGTCATTCCTGGAGAACTTTAACGTAGTTGTCTTTTTATCTGCTTCTTTATTCTCTGGTTCTCCATACTCATTCTGACGTTCCTTACCATTCTGGGATGTATTTTTTAGTGACTATTCATCTCATATCAAGATATGTGCTCCTTTAGTGTCCACAGAAATTTGATAGGCTTGCTTTCTCCACTCCAAAACTCTCTCTAGCAAAGTGTTCTTTTTGGCTTCTTCTAATACACTTCTGTCTCCTTCACAATTACCTTTTCCTGACTAAAACTGTCAAGAGTCTCACTCCTCCGATTTATGACTTCACAGCATTTCCTTAGTCCCTTCCGGCAGTCATTTTATTTCTGAATACTCTGGACACAGGACATTTGTATCTGTGACCTACTTATAATAGTACTGCAAAATCAAGCCAAAAGTTCTTTCTTTTCCAGAAATTTTTTCCAAAATCATCATCTATTCCCTTTCTCTTAAAGCTTACTTCATCTGTGCTCACTCATGACCTTTAGCCAGCCATGGAAATGTCTTTCAGAATGACACCAGGTTCTGATACAACCAGAGTTCCTACATTCTTATCCATTTATGGATGTTGCCTGTCTCTCTTTTCAGCCTCACTTGTATTTTAGAGTAATGGAATTTCTTTCCCCCTTTGCAACACTACATGAATCCTTATTTCTCTTTGCTCATCTCATTTCTTTCTGGGATTTTATGAAATCAACCTATCCAACAGCAATACTGATTCAGCACCTATTGTATGCAAGACACAGTTCTCAGTGTTGACAAGAAATAAAGATGTAAGGCATCGTCTTGCCTTCTGGAAAACTGTAATCTAGTTGTGGAATAAGTCATGTGACACGCTAAGTAGAATACTGAATTGGAAATCCAGACCCCTGAGGACCATTCCAGTACTGTCTCTAACTTAATTTTGAGGGCTTGATGAAGGTTTGCTGCTTCTGTGTAACCTACTCACCATCCCAATAACAGAGGATTTGTGAGTCTGACCTGGGTTCAAGGGAACTGAAGTGCACCTGGGGATTATTAAACAAAATAAAAGTGGAAATAAGATTAGTGGGCCCATATTTAAAAGAATAAATAACCATAAATTTCACGAAATGAATTGCTCCTGATTAATTTAATTATAAGTGTCTTGCCTATTCATTTTAATCAGATCTTAAAGGACTGTCTCTACTTTATTAGTAAATATATGTATCTGAGAAATAAGCATATCAGAATATATATGAATGTGTATATTGTGTGTATGCTTATTTCTACATTTAAAAGTAATGGGTAGGATTTTGTTCTTTAAAGTTGATCATGCGGAGCACTAGCTTTCTCCCACGTGCTGGGAGTCACAGGCTGTTTTGCTACCGCACTCTGGTTTATGTCCTGGAGGGCAACTGAGTATTGATGAAAAGGGGAAATTGAGCGACAGGGCCATCAAAAAGGACTGCCTGAGTTTAGTGAGACCAGGTTAGGGCCAGAGCCAGAAATAGCCCACAGCAGGATTCCGCAGCGATAATTAGGCAGCATCTCCCCCACCCCAACCCCCGACTCCCACCCCACCCCCACCCTCCCCCTGCCCCCACGCCCCCCCGCCCCTCCCACCCCCCCCCCCCCCGCAAACTTCCCCATAATGGCTGGAGGGTTTATCAGTCCTCTTGCCCTCCATGCTCTCCTGAAAGAGGTGCCGTGGGCCGCTGGGGGAAGGCTGGAGACCCCAGGCCTAGAGAGGCGAGGGCAATGGCTGCACTTCTGCCTGAGCATCCCATCCCCTGGGCTTCCTCGGGGCAGAAGTCAGCCCTGGCTGTCCCTCTTATGTTAGTTCTCCTTCACTGGATACGTCCTTGTCCAGAACCTTCCAAGGCTCCGGTTGCTGGCCCTCTGCCCAAGAACAGTGGGAGGCGCACCAGCCAGCCTGGTGGGAAGACGGGACAGACATGCGCCTCCGTTTCAGCCCTGGCTGCTCTATTACTCACTGGGTGACAGATGCATTGTTCTCCCGGGAGGCCGGCAGCTGGACGCCCCCCCTCCCCCGCCGCCGCCCCCTTTCCTGCAGCCCCGCGGGCCGCGCATCCCAGCCGGCCACCCCGCACAGCCGGGAGGCCCCGGCTTGGTCGTTGGCGCTCCCTGAACTTTGAACAGCACCTGCTAGAACAGTGTCTGTGGTGGCATGAATGAAGCTGGCTGTCGGTGCAGGAAGGCTTTATATTTATTGCCATGCGGGGGAAGTCCTGGAGCCATCGCGTGGGACCGGAAAGCGGCAGGAATGTGGGCGGGAGTGAGGAGCCAGGGCGGCCGGCGGGCCGGGATCAAGCCGGGGCTCCTGCAACACTTCTCAGGCCTGCGGGACCTGCCCTCCTCCTCCTACCTGGCGGGGAAAGACAAAGACAACTGAATGGTCTTTGGAAGTTTCAAATTACTTCCTTTGTCACACTGCAGGGAATCAACTGGCCCCACCAAGGTGGGATCTGCAGTTTCATCCAGGCAGGAGCTTTTCAGAGTGGGACTCATGCTCACTTTCTCAGGGTGGGAAAGGAAGGAACCTGCGTGAATGAAATTTAATTAATTAAAAAAAAAACGGATGCTTCATTTGTATTAGGCAAATGCATTTCCAAACGCCTGCTGAAATGTCTTCTTCCAGTCACTTAACATAAGACATGTCAAAAGGTGAACTTGGTGGTTTTTTCTCCTGTCATTGGTTTCTCTGCTGAGTTATTTACTATGTTAAAAGTATTTTCAGTCATCGAGATTTGCACGTCTGTGGTCCTCCTGACTTTGCCCTCTACCGTGCTCTGCACACCCTGCAAGCTATGAAATTCTTTCTTCTTTCTCTGCACCATCTTTCACCACGGTCTTTTCCCGAGTATGGTTCTAGTTGGGCAAGATCTCTCTTCCCCTCCTGGACTGTAGTCATGGTCTGCTGTCTCTCACCTTCCAGATCTTCTGCCTCCCAGTCCAGGGGACACGTTGCTGCCATATTGTCATATGCTGATCATCTCAAAGACTTTAGGTGACTACTGCCTGTTCTTTATAGCAAAATGTGCAGCTCCATGGTGGGACATTCAAGGCTTTGCAAGACTGTTATTTACCAACATTATTTGCCTCTTCTCTATTCAAACTCCTTGTTTCAGTCAAAATAATCCATCAAAAATTGCCTTCTATCCAAACAGCTTTTACCTCCCTGTTGAAACTCTACCCATCCTCAAGGTCCGGGGCAAGTATCCCTCTTACCATGAATACTTTCCTAACTTCTCCGAGAAAAAATTATGTTTCCCTCCTTAAGACACCTACCACTTCTTTGTATCAGTCTTGGGTGATTTTACACATTGCTAGCAAATTGTCCAAGTATCTTGTCTCTTTTATCTCCTCTGACACACCCTGGGAAAGACAGGCAAAATGATCAGTTGCTCGCCTAGTTGATGCAGCCTTGAAAATACCCATTAAGTGCCCCTGAAGTGTCCAATAGTATTTGGACACTATTCATTTATGAATGACCTACTTAAAGTAAAATAAAGGACATTTTAAAGTGTCAAAGGAACAGCTACATCTGTTTCCCAAGCTCCTTCCAGTGCTGACCCTGGCATGCATCCTACCACACGTACTTCTGACCAAGGGCACGCGTTTGTGTAGTCTGCAGCCATGGAAGGACTGAGGAGATCAGCTAATGTTGGAATATTGGGCTTAGTGGTGCTGTGTAGAAGCCAAATGAACTAACCAAGCCTAAGTAACAAGAGTTTCTAATATGGTCAATAAATAAAAACACCTACTTAAATCCCAAAGTAGAGCAACTTAGGGACATATAAAACTCTCTTCAGCTCCTAGACTTTGCTTAATACAAGCAAAGTAAAAACACGCATGCTTCAATATGAATTAGTCAAGCATCATTTCCCAAGTATGAAGTTCTTCTAGAAATGCTCTTTTGATTTAATTTGCTTACCAAAAGTCTGATATAAGACAGAAATCTAGATTTCCTTCTTCAAAATATATTGTCACCAGAAGATGTTGCAAACCCCATGTGTCCCTAAATTGTACTGTTTCTGAGTTTAGGCAATCAGTGTGTCTTTAGGCCATGTGGGCTGAATGGTCAAAGTGATGAGTGAAGGAGAAAGAATGAAGGCCGCCCGGTGGGCCACAGGGAAGGCCATGGTCCCAGTGCCACCTGTTGTGTGAATGTTCCGTGGGGAGGGTGAGCAGTGAAAGACAGGAGGGACTAGTTTTGACCTAAAAAAATGGAGAAATACGTTCCAAGGGCACCTCAGGTAGCCTTGCATTGCTGGAGAAGCGGGCATGGCCTAGGATGTAGGAAAAGATGAGAGAAATTAGGTAGCCAAGTCAAAGGAAAGCATTAGAATGGACACTTGATTACTTAATTTCATTGAGCAACAAGCAATAATACACCTCCAAAAAGACATGATTACATTTAACCCAGCACAGTCCCCTTTCATTGATGGTCATTCACCAAAGTATATGAAGAGATACATGAACCAAACAGCTATACTGAAATTTAAGCAGATATCCCTGTTCTTTTGAAATATGGAATTTCATTTGAAGCTTTGATTATAAAATAGCATTCCCATTTTAGTAAAATCAAACAGGAGACTATTATATGAAATACCTCATTCTATGCCCAAGAGTTGCAGCTGTTAACAGGTGGGTTTATTTCCAGACAATTCTTCTGCATGAGCAAATACATAGATGTGTACACCATTTGCATGCAAATAGAATCACACTACACATAGCGCTTGGCAACCTGCTTTTACACTTTTAAAATACTGGAGACGGGGTACCCGGCTGGCTCAGTTGGTGGAGCATGAGACTCTTGATCTCTGGGTTGTGGGTTCGAGACTCACATTGGGTGTAGAGATTATTTAAAAAAATAAAATCTTTCAAAAAAATAAAAATAAAATACTGAAGACAACTTTCTATGCTTATACATGACAATTTTGCTCTCATAAAAAATGATGGAATGGCATTCTTTTGAATGAATGTGCCATAATTCATTTAATTGCACATTAAGGTAGTACTTTTCCAAGTTTTGCTTTCTTTCCAACATTAGGAAAACAATTACAATATGTATGCTCTTTTCGGTAATATCCACCAAGAACCACAATAAAAATGGCCAGGTCTTCATTCCTATTAAAGATTTTGTTTTTATTTTCATGAATAAAAAATACATGCATTCAAAAAACAGTTGAGAGTATGGCTAAACAAGTAAACATCAGTAGCCATAAATAAATCTATAATATTCTAAAGCTAATTAGCTTGGGGAAAGTTGATTTCAAAGTGGTCAAATCACTCCAGGACAAACATTCAAAAATATATGAATCAATGTTGAGAAATATTCATTTTTAACCAGTGAGTTTTTAAACAATTTACTTGGAGCACAGACAAAATTTTAAAGAATGTCATGCAAACCTAAATGCATAAACAAAGCAGATGTAGCTGGCTGAAAATTAATGGTGCTTTGCTAATAATGCTTGTAAAAAAAATCCCATGTAGTCCTTCCCTGCCTTCTTCCCTAACCCCTGGCAACTGTATAGTCATAGTATACAATACTGGATTTTTTTCACTCAGCATGATTCCCTTGAAATCATCCAAGTTTTTGAGTATTTCAATACTTTGTTCCTTTTTATTGCTTAGTAGTATTCCATGGTATGCCTCCAACCATTTACCCATTAAAGGGCATTTGTGTTCTTCCCAGTTTTTGGCTCCTATAAATAAAGCTACTATGAAGATCCCCCCCAAAGAAAAATTCTAAAAAAAAGAATAGAAGATTAAGAACTTCCCTAGGGGTCACAAAAATGATCAAAACACCCTAAAGTTTTTTATTAATAACCGAAGATGCACATAATGTTCATTGCAGGAATTATAAGTATGTGGAAAAATGGAAATGGGAATCATTAAATTTGACTAGTATCAGGTTTTTTTAATCTAGCTTTTTAAAGAAAATCAGTTTGCTTTTGATGCATTTTTCAGAGCTCATCTCCTACCTGTTTGGGAGGAGGGTAGGAGGGGCTCTTAAGTGGCTCCTCAAACGAGAACATCTCAGTGTGGTTACCATGTGTCCTGAAATCTGGTACAGAGAAAAGTTGACATACATTTCACTTACTAGTGTTGTGGAGGAATCAGCCAGATGGTGGGCATAGTCTTTACCTCAGGTCTAGAGCCAGATGTCCTGAAGAACATACATGTACAATACGTATTGCTTGAGTGGGGGATAAGGAATGCCTAGTGTATAAAAGCAAGAAGGTAGACATGATGAACTGATTATTCTGCATCTCTAGGAGAATTCGAGTATATAATGATTTCTTCATTACTATTGACTGGTAAAAGGAATAATCCCTTTTACAACACTTCTCTTTTAAGGTGATAGCCATGACATCATTTTTTGTCCTCTCTTTCTCCTCATTTTGTTTGGTCTCTGTCTCAGAATGTGCCCCAGCAGGCTTGCAAAACTAGATAATACCTTGACAACCAGAAAAACCTGGCTCTCTCCACCCAGCTCTCGTAGGACCGGTTGTAGTACCTCGTCACGCCCACAAGGATGGCCGTAATACTCAAAAGTGTCGGTGGGCACATGGAGAAACTGTACTTCTCATCCATTGCTGATGGACACAAAAATTTTGCAGATGCTTTGGAAAACAGTTTGGCAGTTTCCCAAATGTTAAACACCATATCACCCAGCCATTCCACTCCTAGACGCTGACTCAAGAAAAATGAAAACACGTGTCCACATAAATGCTTGTACATACATGTTCATAGCAGCACTATTCAGACTTGTCAAAAAGTGGAATCAGTTCAAATGTCAATTAAGTGATGAAGGAATAAACAAAATGTGGTATGTCTATACAATGGAATACTATCTGGCAATACAAAGAAACAGTATTCACATATGCTGCAACATGGATAAAACTTAAAACATTCTGTTAAGTGAAAGGAGCCAGACATACACCCACAAAAATGTATGTTTGGTTCCATTTATATGAAATGTTCAGAAAAGGTAAAGCCAGCCAGACAGAAAGTAGGCTAGTGGTTGCCCAGAGTTAGGAATGAGGGGTGGTTGCTAATGGACAGGAGGAGTTGTCTGCAGAGTGAGGCAAATGTTCTAAAAGTGGATTGTGGTGTGGGGTGATGGTTGCACAACTCTGTTAAGTTCTACCTAAAGCAAGTGAATTTATGGTATGCAAATTATAAATCATATAACTGAAAGAACGAAAAAGAAAAGGTGGGAAGGAAGGAGGAAAGAAAGAAAGAAAGAAAGAAAGAAAGAAAGAAAGAGAAAGAAAAAGAAAAGAAGGGAAGGAAAAAAGAAAAGGAGGGAAGGAAAGAAGAAAGGATGGAAGAAAGGAGGGAGGAAGGGGGAAGTTGCCACAGGGAAGCCATTCTCTAGGCTGGAGAGCTTTGCCTCGTAAGCACCATGCACAACACACCCAACCACTGCAACACACAATGCCCCACGAGACTCTCCTAATTCTGGAAGAAGGAGCAACTTACGCACAGTGCTAAGGAAGTTCACAGGCTACAAACGGTGGAAAAAACAATCTCTCCTTTCATCTATTTTTGTAAAAGTAGCAGAAGCTATAAACATTGTCTCTTTCCTGGGTTGATAATTTTATCCCTCATGACCTGTCTTTAGTCCCCGAGAAGGAAGTCATTTAATTCAAGCCATGAGGATGGAGAGGTCCATGTAGCTCTCCCACACTCTTCTTGTCAGCACGCAGCGCACCCCCTAACCCACTCCCCCCGCCCCCCACCGGCCGCTTCTCTCACCTGCTTCTGGCGTTAATCTGGCCAATCAACGGCAAGAGAGGAGAGACGAATTAGTCGTTGGAATGGTGACTGGATACAGTGGGCTGACCCAGGGGCCTGGGAGCGGTTTATTTGTTTGACTCCCGTTTCCTCAGACCTGACAGGCAGCGCTCCCTTCTGAAATCGCTCTCAGGCCTCCGGCATACTCTGACATCAAGTGTACACAGCTGTGGGGAGGCCAGACTTGACCTACGTACTGACGAGGTGTTGTCTGAGAAACAAACCAAGCGTTGTGTGGGTGCTTCTCTTCCTGGTAGAGTGAATCTCCCAGAGCCCTGCCAAGATCCCACTACTGTTTTGTTGGGAGAAAGAGAAAAAAGAATGCACCAAGCATACGGAAGGTCAGGATTCGACGCCTTCTTGGAGCAAACAAAACCAGTAAAAAGTAGCATGTGAAAACTCTGTGTCCTTGGAGTTAAAAACACACACACTCGTCCAGGTCTATAAAGGGAAGAGCGTGCTCTACGGAACCACACCCTGTGCACATTGAAAACGTCCAGGAGAGGGGCATCTGGGTGGCTCAGTAGGTTAAACGTCTGCCTTCGGCTCGGGTCATGATTCCCGGGATGGAGCCCTGCATCAGGCTCCCAGCTCAGCGGGGAGTCTACTTCTCCCTCTCCCTCTGCCCCTTTCCTCCGCGCTCTCTCTCAAAAGAAAGAAAACCTCCAGGAGAATGTAATGCATGGTGTATGTGCCAGAAAAGTCAACTTTCAGCCAAAGCAGTGCTTTCTATTTTGAAGGACAGTTTCTAAGAGAATGTTTTTCGTTTTTACAGCATGTGAAATATCAGACTGAGTGTGTTGGGGGCGAGGTGGTGAGTGGAGAGGGTGTCAGTCTATTTCTAAGTAAATGGCTGGTTGCCTTCTTATCTTTTGAACCAAATACAGAGATTTCTCTAAAAGTATGCACCCCGACACTCTGTGAGTGTGGTGAGCTCAGTGGAAAGTCACCCTGCTGCCCCTCCCAGGGGAGGACTGCTGATGAGTGACAGTCAGAAGTCTGATAATGCTGGCACACTCAAAACTATCACAGCCTCATGGGGCTCCTCCTGGGGGGAGATTTGCTTGAGTTGCATTGGGAGGACCCGGAATGTGGGCCTCACCCGGCCATGGAGGGTCACATCAGCCTTCCTGGAGGAAGGAATGGGGGTTAAGTCCCATCATGTTGAGATACACTCAGGTAACTCCAGTCTTTAGAAGATGCACTCTTATTTGCTCTACAAACTCTTTCAGCAACTGCCCCTTTCTGTCATATTCTGCAGAGCAAAATTTCTAGAGTCTTCAGTCCATGGAGGCTCCTTTTCTCATCTATTTACTTTTCTACTTCCTTCTATCTGCCTTGGTCCTAAGCAATCCACTCTGGCAAAATTCACTGGTGACCCCCGGGGACCAAACCATTTGCCACAGGTGACCACCGCCCTCTTCTTGAAACACTCCTCTGTAGGATTTAGGGCCATTCAGCACTGGTTTTCTTTCCACCCCGCTGGCTCTTCCTTCTCGGTCTCCACTCTTGATGTCTCTCTTGCACCTGAACTCTACATTTAAGAGTTCCTCAGATCACTACCTTCGGTGTTTTCTTTCCCTCTTTAGGTGATCTCTTTCATCTTTATGACTTGTAATGTCATCTGCTTATTAACAACCCCACCATGTATCCACCATAGTCCTCTGCCCTCCTCTAATCTCAATTGGTCTTACCTGACATCACCTATTTGTTATCCATTGGGCAACTCAAACTTCACATAACCAAAATGGAACTCTTTTTGTTTTAAGTAATCTCTCCACCCAACATGGGGCTCAAATTCATGACCCTAAGATCGAGTCGAATACTATACCAACTAAGCCAGCCAGATGCCCCCACAAGTGGAACTCTTGATTGCTTCTCTTCATTCTCATCCCACTACCAAATCAACCAAAACAATCTCTAGTGAATATATTTACTTGTTTATTATCTATTTTCCACACTAAACTGTAAGTTCCTGAGGGCAGATCCCTTGCCCACTTTGTGTTCCATTTTATCTTCTGAACTGACACATTCTGGGTTATAATAGGCACTTGATATGTACTGGTTGAATAAACTAATGAACTGATCTGAGTTTTAGATCTGAGTTTTGAAAGATAAAGAAGTTATTTAAGTGAGACAGTGTTAGGAGCAGTTCCAAGTGTAAAGACTCAGGAGGTAGAGCTTATAGCTGATTGAAGAAGGTCATTGGCCTATTTAGATAGGGAATTAAGTAAGTTTGAGATGTAAATTGGAGGGAGAGAGTAACCTAAAATGAGCAAGCAGGGCCATTCTGCCTCAGACTAAATTGGAGAGAGACATTCCGAAAGAAGCGTAAGAAAGCTATCTTGTTAAAGAACAAAGCCTAGTGGCTTTTGAAAGCCGTACATAACTGGAAACTTCTAATTGCACTACTTATCAGTTGGTCTTTGACACAATTTCAAAATAGAGATAGGACACAGCACTAGGACATTCATTGATGCTTCTAGCATAGTTGGAGCATTTATATCACTCCTAACTTCCATGTGCATTTCTCTCTTGGACTTAACTTCCAGTTGGAAGAACAGTCGCAAAATTTTTAAAAAGATTTTATTTATTTGAGAGTGAGAGAGGGAGACAAAGAGAAGGGGAAGGGGCATAGGGAGAGGGAGAAGCAGACTCCCTGCTGAGCAGAGAGCCCGGCGTGGTGCAGGATCCTGGGACTCCAAGATCATGAACTGAGCTAAAGGCAGACGCTTAACCGACTGAGCCACCCAGGTGCCCCAACAGTTGCAAATTTAATACAAGATCAGTATTGGATTCTGGAATCCATTTTTCCTCTTTTGGCGCTTATCAGCTATGGATCTTGAGCATGAGAACATCTCTTAAATGTGGTCATCTTGGTTGGAAGCAAATGAAGAGAAGTTAATGATTGTACCTAAGAGATTTGGGGAGTAATAGGACTCCTATGTATATTTAAGTCATCCAAGGCAGGGTAAATATTGTGTATAGTATGTACCATTGTGTAAAAAAGGAGGAGGGAGACTATTGATGTTGGCTAATTGAATTTAAATTAAAAAAAAAAAACAGAAGGAAGTTTCTAGAAAAAAAATAAATAAAAATAAAAAGACCAACTATGAAACAAAAAAAAAGAGGAGGGATAAATATAGGTATTTGCTTATATTGGTATAGGTACTCTGAAAACATACACAGGAAACTAATGAGAGTAATTGCCTCTTGTGGTAAGACTCCGGAGGGCTGGGGACAGGGTGGGAGAAAGGACTTTCACAGTATGTCCTTCTGTACTTCTCACTCTTCCTCTTTCTTTTCCTCCAACCACTCCTGATTCTCTCATTGCCAGTAATAGCTGTTTTAAAAGGTATCACTCTTCTCCATGACTCTCATCCGGCATCTCAGAACTGTAAATTCTACTTCACAGAAAATATGAAATCATCTCCAGACATGTTCCTCAGTTTTATGGCCATGACTTGGCATTAGATTTTAGTTTTATTTCTACCATTTCAGAAAATGCAGTTCCTTTCCCCCTCCTCCCTGCACCCATTTGCACTTCCTTGGTAGTATTGAAATACTCCCATATTTTTCCTATCCTTAAAAAGCCTCTCCCTGCCCTAGACCGCTTTAGCTACCATTTTCCCTCTCTTTCCCCCTTTTTAGCTAAGTTTCTTAAAGAGTTTTCTACATTTTCTCTATTTCATGATTAACCTTTCACACCCTACCCTACTAGATGTCCTTCCCTCCACTCCTCTGAAACAGTGTTCTTCAAGCTCACTAAAGACCGCCTCTGTTAAGCCTGATTGACATCTTTTCTTTGTCTTCTTTGACCTCTGTGCAATATATTGTTACCAAAGATTACTTCTCCCTTTCCAGAAGTTTTCCTTCATGGCTTTCATAAAGATTTCGTTAGGGCACCTGGGTGGCTCAGTCAGTTAAGCGTCTGCCTTTGGCTCAGGTCATGATCCCAGGGTCCTGGGATCAAGCCCCGTATCCAGCTCTCTGCTCATCAGGGAGCCTACTCCTCCCTCTCCCTCTGCCCCTCTCCCCTACTTGTGCTCTCTCTCCTTCTTTCTCTCTCTCAAA